>NC_086320.1:127655926-127970093 GCF_036172605.1 Pelobates fuscus
GGTATTTCATAAAGGTTCTATCTCTATGAAATATATATATATATATATAAAAGAATTGAAGACAGGAGCACTCTCTGGGATTTTCCAAATTTGTATTAATAAGTAATCACCACCTCTACATCAACGTTTCGACCCTTCTGGGCCTTTATCAAGACAATGACAGTGCCAAAACAATGCCTATATATACAGAAAAACTAAATGTATAACTTACCCCATCTGTGCGAAAAGTTTTCTATCCACTTCCGTGTTTCGTGATTGTGCGCATGCGTATGAGCGTGTATCCGTGCGTACTGACGTGATCAAAGTGCGACCCGGTGCGTCTGCGTGTGAACGTGCAATCGTGCGTGCTGACATCATCATAGCGTGCACCGGACACCTTCTGTGTCTAAACAACCGTTCCCATGGATACACCTCCGTGACATATATGTTACAAGGAGGAAAAACACTACTCTGTCTAGAATAGACCAGCCAAGTACTATGTAAAACCAAACTTCAAGGGCTATATACCTTGTGATCAGTTACTCATGTACTGACTAAACAACTTACATCAAATAATGACTAAACAACTAACCTTGGTCCTGAAATTGACCAAGATAGTGTGACATACATACCACCATACTCTAGATCGGAATCTGTAATGACCAAAAATGTGTATATATAACCATGACCCCACTAAATCCTGAATGTAAGCCAGTGTCCATGTAAATAAGTGTACAGTGTATGTACAAAAACCATTAATGTATATAAAAAGTGTTAGAAAAGTGTGTGTATATGTGACTAAACCCACATTAAATCCTAAATGTGAGCCTGTGTGTCTCATGTAAAAGTATATATGTACAAAAACTAATAGTGTTAAAAAATGTGATGCACCCAATAAAATTAGTGACAAGCAAAATAAGTGCTCCACACCCCCAGTGACCCTCCAGTGTGCCCCTCTGGAACCCATCCCCATTCAACCCTGGTGAGTGGCAGTGTCCAGGTCTATTAACATAACCAAAGCCAGATGTAACAGTCATACAGTAAATACATAAGCACTAACTCTACAAACTCCAACATATAAAGACTAAGTCTATCCTGCCATCCTACTGACTGATGCTAAATCACTAACAGAAAGTAATATATTAAATCATACGCTGTCCTACGTCTAGGACTGCGCTACATGAGAATGCAGTAACTGTGCATATTCATGAGAGTCTGCCCTTAAACAACTATTTGATCAACGAGTATCCAAAAATGAACTAAACGATATATATTCATTAAGCCCAGAGGGCTTTAGTTCATTTTTGGATACTCGTTGATCAAATAGTTGTTTAAGGGCAGACTCTCATGAATATGCACAGTTACTGCATTCTCATGTAGCGCAGTCCTAGACGTAGGACAGCGTATGATTTAATATATTACTTTCTGTTAGTGATTTAGCATCAGTCAGTAGGATGGCAGGATAGACTTAGTCTTTATATGTTGGAGTTTGTAGAGTTAGTGCTTATGTATTTACTGTATGACTGTTACATCTGGCTTTGGTTATGTTAATAGACCTGGACACTGCCACTCACCAGGGTTGAATGGGGATGGGTTCCAGAGGGGCACACTGGAGGGTCACTGGGGGTGTGGAGCACTTATTTTGCTTGTCACTAATTTTATTGGGTGCATCACATTTTTTAACACTATTAGTTTTTGTACATATATACTTTTACATGAGACACACAGGCTCACATTTAGGATTTAATGTGGGTTTAGTCACATATACACACACTTTTCTAACACTTTTTATATACATTAATGGTTTTTGTACATACACTGTACACTTATTTACAAGGACACTGGCTTACATTCAGGATTTAGTGGGGTCATGGTTATATATACACATTTTTGGTCATTACAGATTCCGATCTAGAGTATGGTGGTATGTATGTCACACTATCTTGGTCAATTTCAGGACCAAGGTTAGTTGTTTAGTCATTATTTGATGTAAGTTGTTTAGTCAGTACATGAGTAACTGATCACAAGGTATATAGCCCTTGAAGTTTGGTTTTACATAGTACTTGGCTGGTCTATTCTAGACAGAGTAGTGTTTTTCCTCCTTGTAACATATATGTCACGGAGGTGTATCCATGGGAACGGTTGTTTAGACACAGAAGGTGTCCGGTGCACGCTATGATGATGTCAGCACGCACGATTGCACGTTCACACGCAGACGCACCGGGTCGCACTTTGATCACGTCAGTACGCACGGATACACGCTCATACGCATGCGCACAATCACGAAACACGGAAGTGGATAGAAAACTTTTCGCACAGATGGGGTAAGTTATACATTTAGTTTTTCTGTATATATAGGCATTGTTTTGGCACTGTCATTGTCTTGATAAAGGCCCAGAAGGGTCGAAACGTTGATGTAGAGGTGGTGATTACTTATTAATACAAATTTGGAAAATCCCAGAGAGTGCTCCTGTCTTCAATTCTTTTACATGTCTGCTGGGATGCACCCGGGTATGTGTCTGTGGATTACTACTATTGGAGGTTGAGTGCCAGAGGTTGGATCTTGTTTTATATATATATATATATATATATATATATATATATATATATATATATATATTTTTTTTTAATGACAAGAGCTCATTTTTTAATATTAAATAGTTATCAAATTTAGAGGACATTTTGGAAATTTAAGAAAGTGCAAATAATTTCTATATGATTACTGATGGAATTTGTATCTTCATTGTACACTGTCAAAGACCATCAAAAAGGTAGATCGGTAGAAAGGTAGAAAGTAGATTGGAGATTTAAGTCGTCCTCCATGAAGATGACCATTTGATAGAGCGCCAATCAGATTTTATTGTAGACTGTACCTCTTTCTTCTTGCCCCACAATAATATTTTGTTCCTGGATTATTTTTTACCAACAATTGCATGAAAATGCTATGGGCACCAGGTTCACTCCCAGTTATGCAAACCTGTTTGTCGCAGATTGGGAAGATCAACACATGTGGGTGCTGCATGACTGCCGGACGAGATTTATTGATAATGTCATCATTATTTGGGATGGCCCAATGAGGAGTTTATCTGTTTTTTTGATTTACATAAAGGATAATGATTACAGACTGAAATTTGTATCAGAGATCCAAGTAATTGTATCAATTGTTTAGATATTACTCCTTTTGTACATGAAGACAGGATTTTAACCAAATATATTTGGGGCCAATACAAACCATTGTGTGGAAATCTATTCACAAACCGGACTTTACATAGGACACGAGGTCATGCGTTTTGACTGGAAGAAAGAAGATTTCATCTAAGGCAAAGGAAAGTTTTTTTTACTGTAAGAACAATAAGGATGTGGAATTCTCTGCCTGAAGAAGTGGTTTTATCAGAGTCCATACAGATATTCAAACAGCTACTAGATGCATACTTGCAAAAACAGAATATTCAAGGACATAATCTTTCAATGTAGGGTAATAACTGCTTGATCCAAGGATAAATCTGACTGCCATTCTGGGGTCAAGAAGGAATTTTTTTCCTAGCTTGTTGCAAAATTGTGCTTAAAACTGGGTTTTTTGCCTTCTTTTGGATCAACAGCAAAAACCAAATGTGAGGCTGAACTTGATGGACGCAAGTCTCTTTTCAGCTATGTAACTATGTAACCAATACTTTTTAAAAACCCAACTTTCAATGTAGTTACATTGATTTCAATAGTTGCCATCATTGCCTGACTAATATTTCAAATGGACAGTTTATGATTATTAGCTGTAACTGCACAAGGAATGTAGATTGGAAAGATCAAACACAATTTTTGGCCTTAAAGTTTATAGAGATGGGGTATCCAAAGGATTTGATCACTAAAAACCAACGTGGAATCTCAGATTGGAGATTGACTAAGGTTTCCATAAAAGTTGGTTTGAACAAGAGATCATATTTTATTTAACATTTAAAATGCAACATAATATACAACTTAGATAAGTTATGAAAGCTTTAATTAAATATTGACCGGTGCATCTGCAGAACAAATTGTTAGTACTGTATTGCCTAGTGAGCCCAAGGTTATTTATAGGAAAACAAAGAATTTAAAATAATTCATTGCTTCTAGTTTGTTTTAATCAATTGGAGTCCAACAAGATAAAGATGGGAGTCCAGTCAGGCCACGTTGCAGGTGACTTTTTGCCATCCATTCTATAAGTGCAGTCAGTGTAAAATTTTATATTTAGCTACTGGAAACACTTTTAGCATAAAACATTTTACTAACTGCATCTCTAAGAATGTAGTGTAACTACTACAATGCCCCAGTGGTGTTCAGTACGTGGATCACACTATTAAACCTTTAAAGGAGTGTATACTGGAGACAATTAAACACAGTGTCTCAAGACACTATAATCAATGCCAATTATTAAATTTAAAAAATGTCCTGTGTGGAGAGATTGAAAGGGCTCGTAGCAGGTTGAAATGTTGCTGCTCTGTCACATTTGTTGACCCAATAAATCTGCCGTTTAAACATCCTGAGTGCTTGGAGACCATTCTTCAGTTTGCCTGTGCGGAGAGATTGACTTGGTTAGGAATAATATTAGGGGAGGTAATATTGTTCAGAACGTATGCCAAGAAACTATGTGGATACACAATCTCAAAACATATGTGCAGTTTGGAATAAATACTAATATGGACATTATGACTTTTATTTCATATAGTATATATAGTTTATTTAATTTTTAAAATTAGATTTTCCCCTTCTTCTCCTTTTTCTATTTGTCTTGATTTTTATGTCTGTTTTCTATGCCATTTGAGTTGTTTTGCAGTATATCTTTTAGTACTTTTTGAGTAGTCTGCTTTTTTAGGTAATGCAGATAGAGTTTGCTTTTTGGGCATATATATATTTTGAGATGTATTTTATAATTTCTTTCATCATATATTTTATAAATATTTTCAAATTCGAAAGGAACAGACTGCACAAGTTTGGCATACTGCAGTGAATTTATTGTTATTTATCTCATAAAAACAACTATGTTTTGAAAATATTACTTATGTATAATTTTAAATGAATTGACTCTCCTTAAATAACCCTTACATCAATTACCTATGTTTAATACAAATTATGTAATTTCCAATTGAAGACTGGTAATCAGGGCCAGGCTGGGAACATTTTTGGCAAGGGCATTTTTGCATTACAGTGGTCCACTGAGGAGGGGACATAGCCAGAAAGAGGGTGTTTTGTCATCACCGATGACAAACATACCTAATCTCAAAGTGAGCATGTTGGTTCACTGTGCAGATCTCTGCTGTAGAGCTCTGGCATGAGAAAAAGGCCCTATATTTGTTTTGCACAGCAAAAGCAAATGTATTAACATGCTTGCACTGTGTTTGCTTGTGACTTGTCTCTGGTGTCTCCATAGGTGGGATACCAGAGGACAAACGGTCAAGGAGGGCATATTGTGCATGGTGTTTAGAGCATGTTTGTGGGATTGTGTATGTAGCATGAGTTGATTGTGGTGTGGTTTGTGAAAATAGTTCAGTTCAGCTGTGTTCTGTTTGTGTTGTAATATGTGTGGCTAGGTTCTATAGAAACTGAGAGAGAGAGTGTGTATAGGGGGCATAGTGTGTATAGGGGATGTAGCAAGTGTGTGCATTGGGGCCTTAGTGTATGTATGTTTAGGTGATGTATTGTGTGTAGGGGTTGGAAAGAGTAGTATATAGAGGATGTAGTGTTTTTGCTAGTGTGTGTGCATAAAGAAGTCAGTGTGTATGTCAGAAATGTAGTGTATGTTTAGGTGGTGCAGTGTGTGACTATAGGGGATTTATTGTGTGTAGGTGATCTAGTGTGTGTGAAGAACCGGGCGTGTGTATCGGGGTTCTAGTGTGTGTGTATATGTAGAGAATCCAGAGTTGTGTAAGTGATCGTGTGTGTGTGTGTGTGTGAGGAGTACAGTTTGTTTGTGAGTAGTGCAATGCGTTTGTGTGTGAGTGGTCCATTATGTGTGTGTGTGAGGGATGCAGTCTATGTGTGAATGGTGCAGTGTGTGTGTGAAGGGTGCAGTGTGTGTGTGCGCGTGGGGGAAGCAGTATGTGTGTGAGGGGTGCAGTGTTTGTGTGTAAGGGGATTGTGTGTGAGGGGTGCAGTGTGTGTGTGTGTGTGAGGAGTGCAGTATGTGTATGTGTGTGAGTTGTGTAGTGTGTGTTGGGATATATTGTGGTTGAGAGGGGGTAGAATAAAGCAATATATGCTTTACCAAGGGGGAGGGGACCTTGCTGCAATCCCTGGTGGTCCTAGTGGTGAGTAAACTCTAGTCTGCAGCTAGTAGGGCTAGAGTCCACTCTTGCGGAATCAAAGCAATGCCGCCTGATTTCGCAAGAGGATGAACCCGGTTTAGCTGTAAGCTGGTGCCCCTGGTCCTCCTCTCCCCCTTTCCTCCCTCCCTGGGGGCCGCAGCAAAATGCCTATGGTCTCCCCACTGGCCGGTCAAGTCACACAGCAGGGATGTGCTCTGATAGCGCCAGCCCTGAATAAGCCAGCAGGGGGGAATCCTCTGCTCTCCCCTGCCATCTATTGCGACCCCAGGGCATTTGACCGGTTTGCCCGATGGTCAGTCCGGGCCTGTTGGTCATGTAACTCCCATCATATATTACACAGAGGGAAAATAAATAAATATATATATATATATATATATATATATATATATATAGGCCATTAGGCCTGAATTTGTGGGAGGAGTCCCCTACTTAAACTCCCAGCCCCTACTCACCTCTGCCGTTCCAGTTGATTGTCCCCACCCACCTACACCCTGTTATCATTACATTCTTCTCGGTGGGCCCTCTTTTATTTACAGGCCCACTCGTACGTTGGTTTCGGCACACCACAACCAACTTTGCCCTTACAGATACTATCCATTACGTATTAAATTCCGAGCACAAATATATATATACACGCAAGATTCATATATATACACTGTTATAGCAATATTCATAATTTATCTATTAGAGGATTCGCAAAATCAATTCATCATGGGTAATTATACTTATATACATATATGCATGAGAACTTAAGTGCATACAGCACTGTGAATTAATTTTTACCATCAAGAGAAACATAACGGTTTGGACAACTCCAGTTTTATTTTTCATTGGTTTCAACAGTTTCTGTCTATTTAACGGCAAGGCAAAATCATTTTACCTTTTGTAAAAGATCATCAGGATATCAAAGAATTTCTCCACCATATCATATGGTTTTAGTTTCAGATTATACACATCCAAAAAACATTGCTTACAACTCTCAGCATTTGACTTTGTAGTAAAGAGTTTATCATGTTAGGAGGGTAATGACTTTTGAAATGGAGTAAACAGTAAACAAATCAGTGGTAAAAGAGGAGCTATGGAACCTAATTTTAAGATCTAGAAAATTTATATCTTCATAACTCCACTGCATCGTAAATTTAATGTGTTCCTACACCTTATTTATATGACTTAGGTACCCTTCCACCATATACATATACTCACCATTATGTTTGTCAAAAAAACAAATCATCAGTGTATCTGTGATAGAGGATCAGGACAAAAGCCCAGACATGCCCCCCAAGACTACAACCTCATTCCAATAGGACACAAAGAGGTTGGCATTGCTGAGTACAATAAAACAAAATAAAGGTGCGCTGTGCTTTTAAGAACATAAATTTAACATAAATGTATGTTCTTAAAGGCACAGCGCACCTTTATTTTGTTTTATTTTATGATATATTGCAGGCATAGGCAACCTTCGGCACTCCAGATGTTTTTGACTAGACCTCCCATGATGATTTGCCAGCATTATGGGTGTAAGAGCATTATGGGGAATGTAGTCTACAACATCTGAAGTGCTGAAGGTTACCTATCCCTGATATATTGTTTTGGACTTTTGCACTGTGTGGGGTGCTTATTTTTTTTCTCATGATTTATTGTTTCCTAAATATTAGCGCTGTTTTTTTCTCGTAATTCTGTGCTATTGCTGGGTACAAACGTAGTCCCCCTCGAATTCTTGGAGAGTTGAAGAAAAAAATTAAGATCAAGCAAAAAAAATAAAAAAATATTATGTAATATAAGAATGATCCCATTGATAAAGAACTGGATCTGCTGGGGATCCATCTTAGCATCTAGTTTGAATTTCAATTCCCTAGGTACGTAATTATCATTTATATTCATGTGTATATATATATATGCTTTAAAAAAAAACAAGTAATTGTAGAGAATATATTTTATTGGACTCTGTGTACAGCCCTTAATAAGATGATGTTCCAACTGCCCTGAGATATATAATAATGTTCCTCCCTACATCTGATGACTTAGCAGTAGTGATGTCCCAAACTGTTCGCCAGGAACCGTTCGCCGGCGAACATCGCTTGTTCGTGGCGAACGCGGCGGGCGAACATATGCAATGTTCGGTCCGCCCCCTATCCGTCATCATTGAGTAAACCTTGACCCTGTACCTCACAGTCAACAGACACATTCCAGCCAATCAGCAGCAGACCCTCCCTCCCAGACCCTCCCACCTCCATGACAAATAGGGAGCGGACCGACCATCACATATGTTCGCCCGCCGCGTTCGCCACGAACAAGCTAGGTTCGCCGGCGAACGGTTCCTGGCGAACAGTTCGGGACATCACTACTTAGCATAGCTGCTGGATGGAAATGCATTTAATTCTGCAGGGTGAGGTGATGCAAGGATGGATGGAGGATGGATGTTCTCGTGGTCCGTCATAACAAGGTAGAAGTGATGTAATTCGAAAAGCAGCCACGTGATCACATGGTCTGGAACTATTGGCAATCATAGAGGAGGACATTATAGTAATGAATGTCGTGGTCATGGTCATGTAATCGCGATCATGTGATCCGGAACAAAGGCTTCCAATAATCCCAATGTACATCTATCTATCTATCTCTATATATATGCACCACAGCAATGCTCTGACATTGCATTCATGCCAGGCTTGCAAAAGAGGGAGAGGACCTGCTGCATACTGGAGGTGGAAACTGCAGTCTTCTAGCCCCCTCTTTACTATGAAAGCAAGCTGCTGTGACTCTGGACCATCAGGGAATCTAGTATCCCTTCCCTTGCCAACGGTAAGAAGCAGGGAGGCGGAATAAATAATTATACATTTAAAAAAATAAACTGCTCTACAGCCCCTATCCAACCCATTAAACTAACACAAACACACACTGCATCCACTCTACACACACTGCATCCATTACACACACTGCATCCACTACACACACTGCATCCACTACATTACACACACTGCTTCCACTATAAACTTACACTCTGCGTCCACTTTACCCACACATACTTCTCTACAGACACTACCCCTTTGGGCAGACTTGTAGGCAGACTGGTGGCCTGGGTCTCGTGTAAGGGGCCACAAAATTTCTGGTAGCAGCCCTGTCCAAAACCATTTACAATGATGGATCGTTGTGGATTGTGGGAACACTAAAGGCACCTTATGGTCAGGCAAAATGCATCATGTCTTGTGGGCTAGCCAGTGGTTAGATATTTTTGCAATGTTTTTTTTTTAACTCTACCATTTATATCTGGCACAACATTGTTTTTTTAAATTAATTTCCTATTGTAATAAATATATATGCTGATCAGCTGATTTAATCTTGTGGCTGATTAGTGTATTTTTTGGAGTACCTGCTGGTGTCTGGCACTTGTATTACCCTTCATGTGTCATTAATGCCTGTGAAGAGGGCACCCTTGGGTTATTTTTATAGTGCCTGTCTACATCACATGAGTGGTTATTATTATTATTACATTTACATAATATAATAATAATAATAATACTCTTTACATTTTTATAGTGCTTTTCTCCCTGTGAGACTCAAAGCACTTTACAAGTATACAGACATAAAGAAATGAAAGTTAGGGGTTTTCAAAGGTTAGCTGAGCAGACTGAATGCCTGATGGAAGAAGTGGGTCTTTAGCTCTTTTTCTGAAAAGTCTCTAAGGACGGTGCCTCTCTGATTGCGCACAGTAAAGAGATCCAGAAGGTAGGGGCAGTGTGGTTGAATGCCCTGGAACCTGAGTCTGTCTTTTTTTTTGGCACTGACATGAAGGATTTGCTGGCTGACCGAAGTGAATGGGATGGAATATAGGGTGTGAGGTGCTCCTTCAGGAACTGTGAGCCTTGATTGTTTAAGGCTTTGAAGGTTAGCAGGCCAATTTTAAAATATGTTCGCCATTTAATTGGACGCCAATGTAGGGAGTGGAGAACAGGTGTTATGTGGCAGGAGCGAGTTTGATTGGTCAGTAGTCTGGCTGCTGCATTTTGTACAGTCTGAAGGTGATGGAGTTCTATTTCTGGGAGGCCCAAGTAAAGTAAATTGCAGTAATCTAGCCGACAGGATACAAATGCATGGATTAATGTTGGCATATCATCCGGCGGAATTAAGTGTTGTATCCTGGCTATGTTTTTCAGATGAAAGTTGGCAGATGTTATTACGGAGGAAATCTGATCTGTAAATGATGGTCCAGAGTCAATCAGCACTCGGAGGTTTTGTACCTGTGATGAACTGATGAGTTCAGAGCCTCCAAGCTCCAGGCCAGTTGGGTGATCATGGGATATTTTTGTTGTCCGGGTTCACTTTAACCCCTTTAGGTCGCATGACATGTGTGACATGTCATGATTCCCTTTTATTCCAGAAGTTTGGTCCTTAGGGGGTTAAACCGACTAGCATTAATTCATTCTATGAGGTCTGCTAAGCAACTGTTGATGCGGCATGTTGGGTCTGTGATGTCTGGAGCAAAGGAGAAGTAGAGTTGTGAGTCATCAGCATAACAATGATACCTTAGGAATAGCATGGGAGACAAGATGGATATTGTGGAACTCCGCAGGCCAGTTCTGTTGGTGTCGATGAGCTTGATCCTGATGTTACTCTCTGTGATCTTCAGTGAGGAAAAATTTAAACCAGTTAAGGACTGTGCCTCCTAGACCACAGGTGTGCTGCAAGCTCTCTATTAAAATCCTATGGTCAATGGTGTCAAATGCAGTTGAGAGATCCAAGAGGATTAGGATGGAGTAATCACCTTTGTCTCTCGCCATAAGGAGAGCATTTAGACTAGCGCTGTTTCAGTGCTGTGGCGGCATCTGAAACCTGACTGGAATGGATCAAATATTTTCAGGCTTGGTAGATGAGCCTCCAATTGAGTTGTCACTACTTTTTAAATTATTTTCCCCAGAAATGAAAGGTTGGATACTGTCTGTAATTAGCCATGCAGTCTGGGTCTAATAAAGCTTTCTTTAGAAGTGGTTTTACTACAGCTTATTTTAAAGAATCTGGGAAGTGTGAGGGCTGGGGCGAGTTTTTTAATGCATGCAGATATAAGCTGAGTTGGAGTGAGGGTCTAAGTCACATGTAGTAGGGTGTAACTTTTGTATGGTTCTTTTAACTCCCTTTATATCCATATTTGTAAAAGTGGACTATTAACTGGGGCATTGTAGTGTGTGTAACTGTTTGGCCTGCTGTGATAGAGGCTTGGATTGAGAAAATCTTGTCTCTGAAGAAGATTGCAAATGCTTTACACTTTGGTGGGGATATGCATGCATACTGGTTTGCAGAGCCTTTCTACTGTGCAAAACAGTTGCTTGGGTCTATTGTGGGAGAGTGCAATTGCGCATTTAGATGTTTGGTACGAGTTTACGGCCTGTTCTCTTCATTTCTCTGATGGTGCTATCAAACCACAGTGCATTGTTGTGGATTTTGACAGTGCGTATTCGTGTTGGTGCAATGCTTTCTTGGGTATCTCTCATGGTTTTGTTGTAGAGTCGGACTAAGGAGCTGGGGTCTTCAAGGTGCCCATTAGTTCACTTAGATCCATATGTGATGTTACATCCAATGGCGTCACCCTTTTTAATGAGCGGTGTTTGACCAGGTTCTGAGGCTGGGGTCTGGCTGATTGTGATACAATGGAGAAGTGAATGGAGTGATGGTCTGACCAAACAACTGGATATACAGATACTGGTGACACTTCTTGTCCAGACTGGAACACTAGATCAAGTGGATGACCTTTTCTGTGGGTGGAAGTGGCGATGATTTGTGTGAAGCCGAGTGCACTCATCAAGCTGAGGAGATCCTGCCCAAGCAGGAGTTTGGGAATTCAGGGATTCAAGGATTAAGCCAGTCAAAAGGTCTCAGAGTTCCTGAAGAAATCTCTTACCATCTCCTGGGGGTTTGTATATTAACTGTATACGGAATCCTCTATCTATTGAGAGGCTGGCAGCTACGCATTCAAAAGATTGGGGTTTGTGGATTGATATTTGTCTGGGATTTAACCCCTTAAGGACTGAGCCAAATGTACACGTTTTGATCAAAATAAAACATAAACAAAACTTGTAATTATATGTCTGTTCAATCGTTAATTCACTGTTAATGTATAAGAAACGCTTGAGCACTTAGTTTTTTTTTATTTTATAAAAGTTCATAGCAGCTTGATTTCAGTGTATTTAAAAATTAGATTATATAATATTATAACAGCTGCTAAATTTTACACTGCAGAATGTAGATACCTATGAATCAAACTCTATGCTCAACAGACAGTTTTAAATTAAACTGGCTTGTAACATTGTAATTGGAAGTATCTTACTATCTTGCTATCTTACATTTGATTTTCTGCTGTTATTTTTGGACCATACCATATATATGTTTCTGGGATACTCTATCCCACTCTAACATCCTCTGTAGCACACTGCTGGCTGCTGTGGCTGCAGAGGAAGTTATGGAAGAAGTTCCACCCTTTACACAGAGCACCATACTTACTCAGAGCCTGGTCAGTGTCTGCTACTTGACTGAAAGGAAAGGGAAGAATTCTTCCTCAACCTCCCTGCAAATAGGCAACATTGAACTGCATAAAGCCATTGGCTCAGTGTCTGGCTCAGGCAGTCACTCAAGAGACACACTGGTAAAGATTATTTTTTTTTAGTTGGGGGAGGAATGGGGGGGCGGGGGGAGGAAAATGCACCTTCATTTTTGTAGTCAAAAATCATGTTACCAGCCCTGTGTGCACTACCTGAAGAGATTCAGGGCCATGGCATCTGATATTCAGAGCTTTAGCACTTTATCCCGCCCCTAATGATGCCTATGAATTTCACTGTAATTTCACTGTAATTCTCAGCCAACAAATGTTATTTGTAGAATAGTAAACAGCTGCAATCAAAAAGCTTGTAGTGGACATTCCAATCACATTGCAGCAGGCATCTATGTGATCAAATAATCAATGCTGGCTTCTAGGATTAAATGATTGTATCTTCCTCAGGTAGATTACCATGTGTCATTGATTTGTGTTGTTGTGATACTAGTCCTGTAATTATTTTAACCTCCAAGCTCTATAAACTAGATTTTAATTAATGTACTATTAAGTCCAGTTGGGATAACTCATAACCTTTTTTTGGGGGGTGGGGATCAATTGACTTTTCAGTTATAACTGACAATTTGCTCTCTCCTTAATTATGATATAATCAATGTCGATTCTCTGCTAATAGAGTTTAAAACTTAGCTTCTTATTTGAATCATGCTCTTTCTTTCAGCAAGAATAACTAACAGGTTTTAAGCCTTGCGTTTGCTGAAATAAACATATAAGCAGAAGAAGGCAAACAGCTTATTAAACTGCAAAAGTTAAATATTCCTAGTATTACTTTAATAATGCCCACATGTCTATTGCTGTCTATATCTAACATCTATCATATATAAATGAAGATCTAATAATGCGAAAGACCTTCTGGCAAACTTCTAGACCTTGACATTACAATTTATTCTAGTAATGTTTACTTTGTATTTTATAATTCATAACAAAAGCCCAATTTATTGTAACACATTGTTTTTATTGTATTTAATAATGTGTAGTGAGCGATCATCTAAATCAATTAAATCTAAACTGATTTCCAGTAGAATACAATAAAACATATCTGGAAATAATTAAAGGAACACTCCAGACACCTAAAGCACTTAAGCTTCCTGAAAAACTTTTAGCGCGAACAGTGTGTAATTTTGCAAAAAGTTCAAATTTCAATAGAAATTAACACTTTTATAAATTAATCTTGTTACACTGCCTTGGCTTTGAAGTAGACAATAGGTCAAATTACTTCCTGGTTTGTTTAGCTCAGTGGAGCTAAACTCGAGGCAGCAATTGCTGAGTGCACCTGCTTTGCAAAGAATGCATTGGGAAATTGAACAGCTACAGAAAGTCTGTGAGCGGTCAGAAGGGGAGGGCTTACAAGGTCGGTAGACAAGAGAACTGCAGGTTTTGCATGCTGTTTTTAGATTAAATGCATGCATATTTTCATTTGGGATATATCTACTGTGACAAACTGCCCATAAACTATCTTATTTTCCCTAAACCTAAGTTACTTTCCATTTGGCTCAGTATTTCTGTCTACTGAACACAGACCAACCCCTGGCTCATTATCTTCAGAGTAACCACAGACTTAAGTGCTCTCTCCATAGGATGCATGCTCTGGAAAATGGCGTCCATCTTGTCTCCCGAACGCAGGCAGCGTTACTTGGTCATTGAGTGTCTGGAACTCCAAGACAGACACTGTGACTCGCGAACACCAGTAACTTTGTCCCGCTGTGTGCTTTTGTTCCTGACAAGACAGGAGAGCGCTGTTCGGTGAAAAGGTATGCATGAATTAGGCAAAAAATCGCTACCCATGAGCCAGGGTTCCTTAGGAACTCCAGAAAGTGACTGCTACCACTTTTCTTATGGAACTAATTTGGGCAGCCGTCAAAAACTTTATCCCAGTGGCAATTTGGCTGTATTCGTGGGAAATGAGCACTATTTAGACACTTTTAGTGCTCAAACCCAGGCTATCCAGATATCTAAGACTTGTGGGGTTCCTATTAATATTGAGTATGTTTTGGGGTGTTTTATGTTTTATTCACTATACCTCAGAGATAATCAGTTTAAGCAGAGTAGACTCACTTATCTCCCAGACACCTGGGCGTGTTTTACATATGTTTCTGCTGGAGACCCCATGCTGGGGGTCTGTGTATAAAAGTGGGCCATCTGGCCATAATAAAACATTCCTGTTGTAGCCCTTTAGGCCGATGTTTGGGTATGCGAATGACTGACAGCTATAATTCACACAACCTTGCGGGATTTCGGGAGATTGCTTACGAACGTACGATACGAAGCACATGAGGTTCATAGCATCTACTAAACAGTCATTTTATTTATTTTGTATTTGGATAGTGGATAGTGGAGTGTCCCTTTAAGTCTAGTGGATAGTGGAGTGTACCTATTTATGTCTAATATAATTCCCAACATAATGCGGACCAAATGATAATTTTTTTAAGTTACACATCTTCAGCTAACAATTTTTGTGTTTTTGTTTACAAAATGCAAATTTTGCGCTAAAATATACAGTATATTAATGGCATTATATGAGGTACAGGCAGATATTAGAATTGTATATATTTAAATTGGCAATATTTCTTACAAGTCTGCTCTCATGCGGCTGTTCATGGTAAATAGCTACAAATTGCAATTTGCATGCATAAAGTAGCGTGATTTTAGTTGCAGGGATATTTGTAAATTGATAAACTGTGTCCATGTAGATAATAACAATGAACCATCTTACTCCATTATCTATGCAA
Organism: Pelobates fuscus; assembly: GCF_036172605.1. Taxonomy (NCBI): domain Eukaryota; kingdom Metazoa; phylum Chordata; class Amphibia; order Anura; family Pelobatidae; genus Pelobates; species Pelobates fuscus. The sequence goes on from NC_086320.1 coordinate 127,671,526, forward strand.
TAAACATACTTTACAAATATATAAATAAGGGAGAATGAACTATATATTATCATATATATAGTGTTTCCTTCTCCCTTATATTTTCTAATTTTATACCATAGTGTGCACAATCAACTATTCCAATCTTCTGGCAGCCCATTCTACAGAAACAGTGCTCTTGTCTGTCCACAACATTCTTATGAAAGGGCAAAATTCTTCCTTCTTGACTCTTTTCTTCTTTTGAAAAAGTTGATCATACTTTGCTTATCTTAATCTTGGCTAACCTTGATATCCATGGTATTACCCTCACTTAGATCTCCTGTCTGCTAATGTTCCAAACCATTTTTCAAAAACTCCATTTGCTCCTTCTCCTGTGCATTTTCACTCATAGTCTCCTCTCGCATCTTTCAGCAAACCTCTAAAGACAAACCTGTTTCCAAAATCCTTTTTTGCCACACTATAACTTAATTTTCATTACCAATTCGTCCAGCTAATATGCACATTAATACTACCTTTATTAATTTTTCACAAAATATGCAGCCATTCCCCTAATTCCTACACTTCACCTCCTCCCCACCACAACAGCACACACCCAATTCTCCAGTTTGTATTCTGCTCAAGTTGACTATGTACTCTGTGAGTGTATTATTACTTGCTTGTTACCAACTTTATTAAAGCTCAAAAGCCATAAGAAATGTTGAATAAATCATAAACAAACAAACAAACAAACAAACAAGTAAGTAAATACATATACCTAGAATGAATCTATAATATTTAACATAACTGATGCTTTCCCTTAGCTTTAACCCCTTAAGGACCAAACTTCTGGAATAAAAGGGAATCATGACATGTCATACATGTCATGTGTCCTTAAGGGGTTAAATAATGTGGATGTATATTATGTCAGGTTCCAAATGTAAATTAATGTTTAATAATAGTTTAAATTTTGTTCTTTGCAGGAAATTCCTACTCCGGTCACATACTTGGAAAGGTTTATTCTGAAGAAGAACTCTTCACATGCTTTTAGTGATGAACTCGTCCTTACAGTTACGTATACTAGAACTTAACCTAAGTGGCTTAGAGGGTAACATAACAGAGCCAACAAGCAAAACCAAGGTTTCACCATGCGATCAAGTGGTAATAGCTGCAGAGGTGTTTCTAACACTTGGAATTGTGAGCCTCCTTGAGAACATCTTAGTCATCTGTGCTGTCATCAAAAATAAGAATTTGCATTCCCCTATGTATTTTTTTGTATGTAGCTTAGCAGTGGCTGATATGTTAGTTAGTGTGTCCAATGCATGGGAGACAATAACAATAAATCTCATAAAACACAAGTTTTTAATTATGGAAGATGCCTTTATACGTCATGTAGACAATGTCTTTGACTCAATGATCTGCATTTCAGTGGTGGCTTCCATGTGCAGCCTGCTTGCCATTGCAGTAGACAGATACATCACTATCTTCTATGCTTTACGTTATCATAACATCATGACGATGAAAAGATCAGGAATCATTATTGCATGTATATGGACATTCTGCACCGGATGTGGGATTATTTTCATCCTTTATTATGAATCACCTTATGTCATAATATGTCTAATTACAATGTTTTTCACCATGTTGCTCCTGATGGTATCACTGTATATCCATATGTTCCTGTTAGCTCGTACTCATGTAAAAAAGATAGCTGCTTTACCTGGCTACAACTCAGTTCATCAGAGGACAAGTATGAAAGGGGCAATCACACTAACTATATTAATAGGCATTTTTATCGTGTGCTGGGCTCCATTCTTTCTCCACTTGATTCTGATGATCTCTTGTCCACAGAACCTGTATTGTTTATGTTTTATGTCTCACTTTAATATGTACCTGATTCTAATAATGTGCAATTCTGTTATTGATCCTTTGATATATGCATTTCGCAGTCAGGAAATGAGAAAAACTTTCAAGGAAATTATTTGCTGCTGCAGTCTAAGAATTGTTTGTGATTTTCCTACCGAATACTGAAAAAAAAACTTTCCGAACATAAAGTGGAGTAATTTTAATGCCATTGAATATCACAAATAAGTCATGACAATTTACAATACATTTACTGTCAACATGTTGTGTGGTGAACATATTTATGTTCGTAAACATTACTAACGGGTTTATTTATTAAGGTAAGAGTTCAAAATGAATTCAGAGTGAATTTCAATTATAAGACTAAAATAGCCAAACTGGAAATATTCTGCAAGTCAATTATGCTTCCATTTTGGCTATTTTAGCCTTATACTTGAAATTCTATTTGAATTCCACACACTTTAGTGAAAAACTCTGTTGGTCAGCTATACGTTCCGTTAGGCTATTTTGACCATAAATCTGCAATTCTGTAATTAGTATGTTTATGTGTTAATTAACTAATGAAAATATGTGATAAACAGTACTATGTTTCCAGCTGTATAACAATAAAGATACATTTATTTGACAAATTCCACTGTCACATTTCCTTGCACAGTTTTAGTGAACATAAATCATGATTTCATCGTGACATTTAATGAATGACATAATTAACATGCTCATGTATTTTTAGATACAGCCTCAGGTCTACAATGTATCTGTAATCTCTTACAATATCAAACAATCAGTTTATGATTGATTATTGACAAATAATGCTATATTTAACATTACATATCCCCTACTATATGAACACATGTAGTAATAATAATGTTAAGGACTGCAAGCAACACACATAGAAATATCCTAGAAATCAAACCATACTGCCCAACTTCTGAATTTGGGAAGTCAGGATGTGTGTACAGAGTCAGCAAGTAATGCCTACAATGGGAAATGCATGGAAAATAGGTGTGCTTGCCCAAAAGGGGGCCCACCAGCCTGAAAAAGAGATGGGGCCACCACTTGACAGGCAGTCTGGCTTGCCCCAAGGTATCAAGTCCATTAGGGAGTGCTGCTGAAGTGATCCCTGCATAGTGCTGGTGCCGCTGCACAGTGCAAGTGCTGTGCTGCCCAGGGACAGTTCCCTTGTGTCCCCAGATGCAGAACCACAGGGAAATAAAGCAAGACATTGGGACAGCACCCATGACACAGGACTGTTGAGAGGCATGAGTAAAATAGAAATAGATTACACTGATATTACAGGTGCAAATTGACTGAAAGCTTACTGGAATTGACCAGCAATGTAATGGCTGATGGGTACTTGGAAAAACCCTCTATGTAATATTTATTCAGATTAAAAAATAATTAATATAGAGATTGTAATTAGTTCTTGGGCGAGGTTGCCCACAGTGTCCATCCCAATACACAGGGTTACAGGGTCGTAGGTCATGCCCACAGCATGAAGGGAATGGTATGAGGGCAGGGCTAATTCACACCAAGTGCTGTTTGCTGCCTTTTTGCTTCTATTGCCTACCTGCTAGTGCCAGCCACACTATCCACCCATCCAATGCAGAGCCATTAGATGTTGGGGATTAGCATTTTTGCCTGCATTAAGTAAATATTTTGACCTAAAGGGAAATTCTTTGCCAACCCAGTGAGCAACATTTCTTGTTCTTCACGTCATTAGTGAGCTTTTCTTTTGCCTTTTTGTGGGGAAGGTGTGGGGCGGTTGCCGATTTAGGGATCTTCCGAAGGTGCCAAATACACGTGTTTATGTGTACACCTTTGGATACATATGTTTTAAAAATTGCCTTTATTGTATTAGGCGTATTCTTTTTCTCACCTAGGAATTTTTTTTTTGAGAGACATAACCTTATGCAATTTAAATTTCTAAATGTTTGCATTTTCATGAAGCATGTTACATTTTTTTAAATTAAATTTAGCTCCATCAATCAATAGTTTCTCAATATAATCAATAATACATTATTTCCTAAATGCCCATTTACTTGAATATTTTAAACAATGCCAAATTTTAGGTCCTTTAGGTGAACGCAACTCCATATTGTTTACAGTTAAGCTAGGCAAGGAGATTTAAAAGGAACAATGCATATGTGCTAAATGATGTACAATAGTGACAATATAATTATTAATAGTATCACATTGATAGTTTGCTGATTGCTCCTTGTAAGAAAGAATCAACAAAAAAGTTTATGATTGTATGTTGATGTTTAAATGTAAAGTGTTGTAGATGTATGTATTAGAATAAAGTTAATAAAATCAGTGTTTGATGGTAACTGTGTATTTGTTTGAGTAAAATCAAGATTTCACTGGTGAATACGGCACAGCTTTTATGCCAGCACTAAAAGAAGGGGGTGGAGGGAGGTAAAGAGGTGTATTCCAATCATGGCAAGATCCACCTCAAGACCAATGGTATTCAGTGCTAAAAATATGATAACATATAGACAACCATAAATCACCTGGCATGGCTTATTACAATAACTAAAGATATATCACAAATATCACTTATATTCAATCTCTTTCAAAATAATTATTGACAACATTTCATTTGATGTAAGCAATGACTAGAGTTTAAATTTTTTTTTTTTTTTTTTACTTATTTACCTATCTTACTAGTTATTTTACTTATTAAAAGGCCCACTAAAGTCACCCAGACTACTACAACTCAACCAGCACAACGGGGCAAAAGATGTATCTAATCTAATATTTAAACACTTGAATTCTGTAAAACACTAATATTAGTGAAAAGTGACACTTCACCATGGCACCATTATGGGTTGCATACTGCAACCTTAACTGCTATGCCACAAAAGATGAAGAGAGAAAAATTGGAAACAAAGCCAAACGTTCATTAAACGTCCCTGAATCTAAGATTAAAGGTTTCTAATCTGGTCCCTACATGTTTGCCAATGGGATTACTCCAATAATACAGGTAGGACAAGACAGAAACCACCACAGTGATAGATTTATACCCCCTGCCATTGTATTTCATTAATTGAAACACTAAAGCCCCCTCACCCTCCATATTTTTTTTATATATTTATTTATAGCCAATATATATTATGACAGCCAGTTGCTGTTTGGCAGACATGCCCTTAGTAACATAGTTTGTCATTCAAAAGAATGCTCCAAAAAGCTATAGTACTTTAGCTTGCTGAGGTGCTTTATGTGTGAAGAGTGTGTCCTCTGTTTTTCATTTTCCAAAAAGTGCAGATTTCAATCGAAATTGGTGCTTTTATAAATTAACCTTATTATAACCAATGGCTGTCAATCAGACATCCTGCTACTTCCTTGTAGCTTGGCTTGCTGGAGCTAAACTCCAGAGAAAGACATTTGCCCAGAGCAGCTACCATGCAAAGACTTCTCAGTGAGCTGCATTGGGGAGTCTGTGATTGGACAGCCACTTAAAGTCTGGGATGGGGAAGAAGGGTGGGCTTGCAAAGGCTGCAAGCAAGAGATTTGCACCTTTTGCAAACGGTTAGATATACCTCCAATTAAAAATGCATACTTAAATGTATGCATATTTTTTTATTTGGAGTTTTTCTACTAAATAGTGTATCTATTTTTTAGTCATTATTTTTTTTATATTTGGGCAGTGGAGTGTCCCTTCAAAAAAAGATCAGTTTATCCCCTCTCGCTGGCAATGAGTGAGAGGTAAAAATGAAATTGGCTCATCTGAATTTAAAATGAAAATTTTCAAATAAAAATCAGATGAAACGAAACACCACATTGGGGAATTTGGTTTATCCTAATCAAGTTTAAAGGGATTCTCTAGTGCACTGAATAATCCGGCAATGCCCCATCCTGTGTTGCTGAAGGGGTTAAGACCCCTTTAGGCACTTACCTGGATCAATCGCCGATGTCCCTTGACGGTGAGTCAGGCTCGGCCGACGCTCCTCCCACGCTGCCGGCTGGGGAGACGTAATGCACATGCGCGGCAATGGCCGCACGCGCCAATGAGACCTCCCCATTAGAAAGCATTATTCAATGCTTTCCAGTGGGGATTCCGGGGGCGCTGGAGGCCCTCATGCATAGCGCGAGGATGTCCAGTGTCGTTTAGATGAAAAGTCGTCTAAAAAGCCAGAAGTCCCCCTAGAGGAGGAATTAACCTAGCAAGGTAATTATTGCAGTTTATAAAAACTGCAATTGTTACACAAGCAGGGTTAAGGGTGATGGGAATTGGTACCCATACCACTTCAATGGGCTTAAGTGGTCTGGGTGCCTACAGTGCCCCTTTAAGTACTTAGGCAAAATGATTTAGACAAACTGAATTTTCATCTGTGCACACGTCTACAAGGCTTTAAAGAGTTTGAGGTGGGATGTAGGAAGATCAGGCACTACTTCAGGTAACAAAAGCAGACATTATTTTGCTGGGACCAATTATCCAGGTTTTCCACTTCCATCTGTAACTCTATTACCTCTGATAGCAAGTGACTTGTGTTTGTTTCTAATGTATTGTAATTAGTACAGAGCGACTCTTGCTTTTCAGTTTTTTTAATTTATGACTTCTTTGCTTTACACATGACAAATAAAAACAGATTTAACATTTTATAAAGGTAAACCACAAAAATCCACTGTTATAAGACAAATTGATTTTCAATTGTGATGCTGAAAATATTTTTATTTGTGCGCCTTTCCTAATAAGGATCTTGATAAAATCTTTTTTTAATCCCTTGATTCCTTTAAATATTAAAAATAAAAACTACACGCCCTTTATTGGAAAATACATGTTTTATCTTTTTTGGTATAATATTTTTGGCTCTTTTTTTTCCAAGTATGAAATGTGTCCATGAAATAAAATAAATATATAAATGTACATAGAGATATAGAGATTTTTCCAACTGCAAATGTGTATTTGAATATGTCCTATGAATTTAAATTCAGGGACAAACCGGTGGTAATTACTATCTGTAAGTATGTCTTCTGAAATTACCTCACACACACACGCTTTTTCTAAACGTTGTATAATTAGGTGAAAATAACGGTTTCAAGGAAAATCAAAACTGGTAGTGTTGGGGGTGTACAATTTTGGATAGTTAAAAATAAACAAATTAGTGCAGCATACGCTTTATAGTTAGAAAACATTTTATAGTGATGCAGGAACAGTTGTAAAAAAATCAAATAGTAAATCTGAAGTGCTCAGGAGCATCTGATAATTCGGGATTATTCTAGCTCCTAGTGACCGAATAATCTAAATTTTATTAAAGACAGGAGGCGAATATTTGCTTATCTTTCTTTACTGAAACTCCCAGCAGCAAAGAAACAGTTAACAGCAGTGTAAAAAAGTTTAACCAATCAGAGTGCATCACAGCAATATAAACTGTCATCAGGCTCCTCCCAATTCCTCTTTCTTGATGTAGCCGATCAGTTGTAGAGTCAACCATGTAAAAGTAGTCATTAAAACGATGAACAGGTAACGGTGAAGGTATCTTTAAGGATGAAGGTAGTGATCAACCCGCAGGTAGAGTCAAAGCAGAAGGCAAGCGATCTTCACACTAGGAGGAAGGAGAAACATGGTGAAAGTATGGTCTCTTTGGCAAAAGAAAAACCAAATAAATGCAGTGAACTGACTTCCAATTTAGTGCAAGCTCTAACTATGGTAATAACAGAGTGGTATAACAGTAAATGACCATCTAGAATTTAATGAACTAAATATAATATAAAAAACGGGTTATAATAATAACGACCTAATGAGTCTAGGTTAGCGAAAGAGAGGATGTAAGTCATAGTTAGAAATTGGAGGTAGTACAGGATACTTATCTAGAAGGGTGGGAAGAGAAAACTAGGGTGGGAAAATATTCGCCTCCTGTCTTTAATAAAATTTAGATTATTCGGTCACTAGGAGCTAGAATAATCCCGAATTTTATGGCAAGACAGGAGGCTTCATATTTGCTATTTTAACGCACAGATAGCAAGGACAGAGAAACGTGAGGAGAGTGTCTAAAATAAAAGGTACGGAAGGTGGATTCTCTAGACCAATCAGCGGAGGATAGAATTTCCGCTAAGGAACCTCCAGCTAAGAGTGCTGAAGAGGCGGCTGCGCCTCTAACCGAGTGAGCCCCGAAAGATGCATCAATGCCAGCCAGGGCTAGGAGCCATTTAATCCAGCGTGCAATGGTAGGGCACGAAACTGGTTTGTGAGGCCGTACATAGGATACCAGGAGGGGCCCGGTAGGTGCTCTGAGAAGGGTAGTGCGAGCGATATAGTGTCTTATGCACCGGGCTACGCATAGGAGTGGTCTCTCCGAGAAGTAAGGGTAGCTCACGGTAGATGAGTTGGTCTTAGTGCGTCTAGTGATGTGAAAGTGTACCCCCTCTGGTGTGAAATCGAGGGCGTGAAAGTCGAAAGCCCTGATGTCGGAAACTCTTCGGAAGGAGACCAAGCAGAGGAGGAGAGCTAATTTGGCTGATAATTGGCGTAGGGAAAGCGCTTCGTTGTCCGGCCAAGCTTCCAAGAACGTGAGCATGACGGCAACGTCCCAGAATTGATTATATTTGGGATTCGGGGGTCTAGCGATGCGGATGCCCCGCAAGAGTCTGCAGACAGACGGGTGTTTGCCCACCGAAGAGCCTTCTATAGGAACGTGCGCTGCAGAAATAGCAGACCGAAACACGTTAATGGTCCGGTAGGATTTACCCTGGTCGAATAGAGACGACAGGAAGTTAATAATATTAATTATAGGTGTTGAAAAGGGATCAAGGTTCCTTTCCAAGCACCAGCAACTCCATAGGCGCCATGCAGAGATGTAAGAGCGTCTGGTTCCTGGGGCCCATGAGTCCCAAAGGAGTCCCTGAGCAGTTGTCGAAAGGCCTGAGACATTCCACGATCCCCTGAAATGGTCCAAGCCACTAGTTGGAGATGGTCTTGGATCGCCAATGGGTGAAAGTTGCCTATCGAGTCTCTGAGGAGGTCGTGGGTGCAGGGTAGCAGCAGGGGAAAGTCCACTGACATTTCCAGTAGGTAAGGGTACCATGGTTGGGCCCGCCATAGCGGGGTCACTAGAGTTATCTTGACACCTTGAGTTCTGAGAAGTTGTAGCGTGCGTGGAATCATGGAGAATGGAGGGAACGCATATGCCCCTGACATCGGCCACTTCTGTAGGAAGGCATCGACTGCAAGGCACGCTGGGTCCGGTAACCAGCTGTAAAAAGCGTCCGTCTGCCTGTTGAGGCGAGATGCAAAGAGGTCCAGGTTGAATGGTCCCCGGCAAATCTGGAGATGCTGAAATATTTGTGGATTCAGTTGCCAATCGCTGGAGTCCCTCCAGTGGCGGGAGAACCAGTCTGCGACGAGGTTGTCTGTTCCCGGCAGATATTCCGCTCGCAGGGAGATATTCCTGTCTAGGCAGAACTGATATAATTCCTTGGTCAGGTCTGAGAGCATCTTTGATTTGGAACCTCCTAGATGATTCACGTAGCGGACTGCGGACACGTTGTCCATCTTCAGCACAACTGAACAGTTGTAGACATCTTTGGCGAAGCTGCGGATTGCAAATGAGCCTGCAATCAGTTCGAGGCAGTTGATGTGAAGTGCGCGTTCTGAGTGGGACCAGAGTCCTCCTGTAGAGGTTTCCGAGCAGGTTGCGCCCCATCCGAGCAAACTTGCATCTGATTCCAGGATGAAGTCTGGTTGGGATCCGAAAATGGCTCTTCCATTCTAGGCATCCATATGTTGTAGCCACCAATGGAGCTCGAGCCGGACCTCGTCTGTGAGTGTGATCTGTTGGTCGTAAGACGTCGACTGGTGTAGGTATTGGGTCTTTAATCGTTGCAGTGCCCGGTAGTGCAGTGGGGCAGGGAATATAGCCTGTATTGAGGCGGAGAGCAAGCCGATGGTGCGGGCTAGATCCCATAGGCGAAGGTGTGGTGATATCAGTAACTTCCGAATGTCTCTTTTTATGGATTTTATTCTGGGTGCCGGAAGTTGAAGGACTGCTTGAACGGAGTCTATCTGGAATCCCAGGAATTGTATCGTCTGGGACGGTGTTAGAGATGATTTCTGGTGATTGATCACGAAGCCAAGATTCTGCAATAGGGCGGAGGTCATGTTTGTATGATGGAGGAGGGTTTCCTGGTCCTGTGCCATGAGAAGGATATCGTCCAGATAGATTATGGAGCGGATTCCTTGGGACCGCAGTAAGGCCATCACTGGTTTCATTAGTTTGGTAAAGCACCAGGGTGCGGAAGATAGGCCGAAGGGGAGGCAGGTGAACTGCCATAGTGTCTGTTCCCAACGAAACTGAAGGAGGCAGCGGTGTGCTGGTGTTACCGGCACCGTGAGGTATGCATCCTTTAGTTCGAAGCGAGAGAACCAATCTCCCTCGGAGAGTAGGTCTCTCAATAAATGGATCCCTTCCATTTTGAAGTGACGGTATACGATGAAATTGTTCAGATCTTTCAGGTTGATGACTGGTCGTAGACCCCCTGATTTTTTCTTTACCAGAAACATGTTGCTTACGAAGACCTGTGGGCCCACAACTCGTTCGATCGCACCTTTGGTGCATAGATCGTTGAGTTCGCTCCGTAGAGTCGACTCGTCTAGCAAAGAAATTTTTATTGGGGTAGGAAGGGAATTTTGAATTGGTTCGACTGAAAAATCCAGGTGGAACCCGGACACCGTTTGAAGGATCCAAGGATCCTGAGTTAGTTGAGACCACTGTTGGGAAAAAAGGGTTAACCGGCCTGCAATAGGAATAAGAGAATAAGGAAGGTCCATTACCTGTAGCAGAGCGACCGCGTAGGGAAGCGGATCCACGTCCTCGGATTGCTCCGCGAGAGGGAAAAAATTGTCTGTGTTGGAATCGGGTATTGCCCGAATTCCAGGTGTCTGAAGGTCGAGGCCTGTAGCCTGTGAAGGCGGCTCTGCCAGTCGCTCGGCCTCTATAGCGACCAGCTCTTCCAGAAAAACGCTGAGAGCGAAATACCTTGCGAATAGAGGATTGTGCCTTTGTCAGTGTTGTAAAAACAGAGACGTGTTTACTTAGTTCTTTTATGAACTTGTCTCCAAATAACATGCCTTGAGCCTCTGGACCAAGTTCTTTGGTGCCTAGTTCGGCAAGTTTAGCATCAATTTTATAAAGGACGGCTTTCCGCCGCTCTGTTGATATTGCCACATTGGCATTGCCTAAAAGGCATAAGGCCCTTTGTGCCCACTCTCGCACCATATGTGCGTCAAATGTGCCACCTGATAAAGCCTCGTCTGCAATAATGAAGATTTGTGTGAGCGGGCCCGCCACATCCATCAACTTGTCTTGAGCAGTTTTAAGACCCTGTTCTAGACCTTTACGGGGGTCTTTCCCTGACTTGGTTAGAAAGGTCACAAGGAAGGGGTCGAATTCTTGTGTATTGGCCACCTTGTCTGGGATGGTGGGGCGTGGGCATTCAGCCCTTAATTTGGCTCTCACCTCTTTTTCTAAAGGCAGACGGAGCCACATTCTACAATATTTGGCAATGTGGTCTGGGAGTGTCCATTCGGCCGATCTAGGGTGCTTAATGCACCTGGGGTCAAATAGAGGGCGTCCAGAGGTGTCAAATAAGGTATCTATGGGGTCAGACTCCGATTGGAGTTCCTCTAGAGGTATGAAGGGTTCATTAGTTGCAGAATCGGATGGATAAAGGTCTCGGAATGTCTTATGAGGCGGAGCCTCAGTATCAGAGTGTTCTGCGTAGTATTCGTCTAATACTTGGAGGTTAAAATCAGAGGTAGAACCCTCAAATGCGTCAAATTTATCATGTTTGGGTTTTGAATAGGGCACTTTAGGGTGTTTAGCGGGCGCTTTGCCTTTACCGGCGGTGGCGCTATCGCCCTTCCAAGGGCGTTTGCGAGGGGCTCCTTCATGTTCCGAAGTGTGAGAATCTTCGGAATCTGAGAGTTGGGTAATGGTCGCCGTAGGGGCTGGTATTGTCTGCTCGCTGAAAGCCGCTAAAGCTTTAGGAATAGATTCAGTGATGGCATTGAATAGCCAAGCCTTAAGTTCGGCAGAAACTGCTGGTTCTGGCACATCAGACATAATGTCAATAACAGTGGGGTCACCACAAAGAGAATAATATAATATACAATATATATATAGTTTAAAAATTTTTTTTTTTTTTTTTTTAATTTTTATTATTTTTAATTAATTTTAATTTTGGTATGCAGACAAACTAATTACAATGAGGCGGTGGACTTATACAGAAAGTAATTTTTGTAACAGTGGGGTTCATCCACAATATATCAATGGGGTTCACCCAGAGAGGAAGGACAATGAAATGTCCAAAATCAAATAACAGGTATGTGCCTGTGTTATCAAATAGGGATTACCCTGTATAGAGGCAGAAAAAAAGGGGGGTTACCCTTGAAGGAAGGCTAGAGGGGGTCACCCTCTGAATAAAGGCTTGAGGGGGTCACCCTCAGTATCAAGCAAGGATTTTTTAAGTTGAAAAAAACCTGTCAAGAAAAAGGGAAATTTTGAGTATGTATCTTTAATGATTTAAAATAAAAAGGTCTGGGGCTTTAAGGGATAAAAGTACTTACCGAACAGCTGGGTCGTGTTCTGCAGTGGGAGCTGAAATGCGAGTGAACCGCCGCGCATAAAATTTCCGCAAGATGGCGCTGAGAGGAAGCCCGGGAAAAGGTAAATAGAAATGGCCGCGGAAAGAAAAGGGCGGGAAACGTCTCTATGGAGACGCAATGCAACACACGAAGTGTGTGAGGGAAAAAACTGAGCGGAGCGGACCGGCAAAATGCCGGGCGCTGCGGGGAAAAGTGTGTCAGTTAAACAGACAGTATAAGAATACAAGTATGGTAGAAAAAATAAGAGAGGCAATTGTGTTTATAGGTTGACTGGGGAGTCAGCCCATGTCACCTAAGCAGTGTGTAAAAGCACAGAAAGGCTGAGAAAAATACTAGAATAAGTAAATGAATAAATATACATAATATTAAAGCAATATACTCATATAAATATATATAAAAATCGAGCATAAATAGGAGTATAATTAGAATAGACTCACCTGGGAGGCTAAGCAGCAAAGAAAGAGGAATTGGGAGGAGCCTGATGACAGTTTATATTGCTGTGATGCACTCTGATTGGTTAAACTTTTTTACACTGCTGTTAACTGTTTCTTTGCTGCTGGGAGTTTCAGTAAAGAAAGATAAGCAAATATGAAGCCTCCTGTCTTGCCATAAAATTACTATTTCATTCTTACGTAATAAATGCACATTGACTGCCTACAGTAAATTTGTTTAGTTACAAAATGCATCTCATTTATGTCCTGGATGATATGCATAAATATCAACTTAAAAAACCTTGTACTGTTTCTCCCTGAATCGTATTGGCAAGGCCACGAGCAAAGCCATGAATTTGAATAAACAAAATGTAATATGCGTTTTACCCCTTCAGGACTGGCCTGTTTTCGCCATGTTGTACGTTAAGGACCAGGGCTCTTTTAACACTTTTGTGGTGTTTGTGTTTAGCTGTAATTTTCCTTTTTCTCATTTACTGTTCCCATACAAGTTATATATATATTTTTTTTTCAGGACAAAAAGGGCTTTCTTTGCATACCATTATTTGTATCATGTCATATAATTTACTTAAAAAAAAATAATAAAATATGGTGAAAATTTGAAAAAAAAATGTTTTTACTTTTGCTTGAAAAATCTGTTACCTATGAAATGAAAAAAACTGCTAAATAGATTCAAAATTTCATCCTGTGTTTAAAAACAACCATTGTTTACATGCTTTTTTGCTTTTTTTTGGTGTGCAAGTTATAGGGCTATAAGTACAAATAGGAAATTGCTGTTTCTAAATATATATTTTTAAAATGTATCAATGGTGACATTGTAACACTATTATCTGTCATAAATCTCTAAATCACACCCAACATGTACATATTTTTTTAAAGTAGACAACCCATGGTATTCAATATGGGGTATGTCCAGTCATTTTTAGTAGCCACTTAGTCACAAACACTGGCCAAAGTTATCGTTCACATTTGTTTGCGTGTGAAAAAAGTAAAAAACTAAATTGAATGCTAATTTTGGCCAATGTTTGTGACTAAGTGGCTACTAAAAAAGACTGGACATACCCCATTTGCAATTTTCAATCTAAAAATATTTGACCCTTATATTTGACCCTGTAACTTTCAAAAACGCTATAAAATTTGTACATGGGGGGTATTGTTATACTCGGGAGACTTTGCTGAACACAAATATTAGTGTTTCAAAACAGTAAAATGTATCACAACAATTATATCATCCATGAAAGTGCCATTTGTGTGTGAAAAATGCAAAAAAAGTCACTTTCACTGACAATATCATCACTGTGACATGTTTTACTGTTTTGAATCACTAATATTTGTATTCAGCGAAGTCTCCTGATTAAAACAGTACCCCCCCATGTACAGGTTTTAGGGTGTCAAAGAAAGTTACAGGGTTAAATACAGTGCTAGCAAATTAAATTCTCTGGATTTTCGGCCTGGGTTGTCAGGCAGGTTCCTCAATTTGCAATCAATAAAATTACTTCATTATGTACAAATATTATATAAATATGAACATAGAATTTAAATTTATATAGGGTCTGCTGTGCTGGGGGATAGGATGGTTAGAAGGTTGAAGGAGATTTTAAACTAGTATTGGGGGGGAATTGTGTAATTTGTGTAATTTAGGTACTGTTCCAAAGATCATTGTGACAGTTTTGTTAGTGTTTAGGAAGAGTTTGTTTTTTGCGATCCACTTTTCTACGTCTGTAAACTGGTCTTGGAGCACAGCCTCAAGCTGCGGTATATCGGAATTGCTCGCATAGATTACCGTGTCATCTGTGTACATGTGTACATTTGAAGATTTGCAGACATTAGGCAGATCATTTATAAATAATGTAAATAGTAGGGGGCCGAGAATGGAACCTTGGGTAACACCACACGTGACTGGGAGAGGGAGGGAGTCGCTGTCAGAAATGGACACATATTGCGAGCGATCTGATACATACGATCGAAAACAGTTTAGCGAATGATCACCAATACCTGAGTTTTTGAGTTTGTGCAGTAGAATGTTGTGGTCTACTGTGTCAAAGGCCTTAGCAAAATCAAGGAAAATAGCTCCAGTTAGGTCTCCTTGTTCCATGCCAGTTTGGATGTCATTAAACTTACCATTTGACGTCTTCTTTTTTCTAAAATCTTCATTTTTCAGCCCCAAAAAAGGGCAAATAAAAAGCCATCATACCCAACAAACTTAAAATAAAATAAAAAACCCGAGCGCAAAAAAAAAACAGACGAAAAAGAAAAAACCCGAGCGCAAAAAAATAATCCATCTTCACCCATGGAGGGCTCCACGCAGACTGAGCTACGCAGGGCGGGGGAAGGCTTATAAAGCCTTGCACCGCCCTGCAATTAGGCTAAGAACACTCTGATTGGTGGGTTTAAGCCAATCAGAGTGCTCTTTGTCATTTTACACAGCGTTGGAAAGTTCTTTGGAATTTTCCCACGCTGTGTAAAATGACACAGAGCACTGTGATTGGATGGCTTGAAAACCATCCAATCACAGTGCTCTGTGTCATTTTACACAGCGTGGGAAAGTTCTTTGGAATTTTCCCACGCTGTGTAAAATGACATAGAGCACTCTGATTGGCTTAAACCAGCCATTGTATAACAATTGTATAACAATGTTTGCCATTTAGTGAATATTCCCCTATATAACAATATTTGGCATTTAGTGAATATTCCCCTGTATAACAATGCTTGGCATATAGTGAATATTCCCCTGTATAACAATGTTTGGCATTTAGTGAATATTCCCCTGTATAACAATGTTTGGCATTTAGTGAATATTCCCCTGTATAACAATGTTTGGCATTTAGTGAATATTCCCCTGTATAACAATGTTTGGCATTTAGTGAATATTCCCCTATATAACAATGTTTGGCAATTAGTGAATATTCCCCTGTATAACAATGTTTGGCATTTAGTGAATATTCCCCTATATAACAATGTTTGGCATTTAGTGAATATTCCCCTGTATAACAATGTTTGGAATTTAGTGAATATCGCCCTATGTAACAATGTTTGGCATTTAGTGAATATTCCCCTGTATAACAATTTTTGGTATTTGGTGAATATTCCCCTGTATAACAATGTTTGGCATTTAGTGAATATTCCCCTATATAACAATGTTTGGCATTTAGTGAATATTCCCCTGTATAACAATGTTTGGTATTTAGTGAATATTCCCCTATATAACAATGTTTGGCATTTAGTGAATAACAATGTTTGGCATTTAGTGAATATTCCCCTGTATAACAATGTTTGGCATTTAGTGAATATTCCCCTATATAACAATGTTTGGCAATTAGTGAATATTCCCCTGTATAACAATGTTTGGCATTTAGTGAATATTCCCCTATATAACAATGTTTGGCATTTAGTGAATATTCCCCTGTATAACAATGTTTGGTATTTAGTGAATATTCCCCTATATAACAATGTTTGGCATTTAGTGAATATTCCCCTATATAACAATGTTTGGCATTTAGTGAATATTCCCCTGTATAACAATGTTTGGTATTTAGTGAATATTCCCCTATATAACAATGTTTGGCATTTAGTGAATATTCCCCTATATAACAATGTTTGGTGTTTAGTGAATATTCCCCTGTATCACAATGTTTGGCATTTAGTGAATATTCCCCTGTATAACAATGTTTGACATTTAGTAAATATTCCCCTGTATAACAATGTTTGGCATTTAGTGAATATTCCCCTATATAACAATGTTTGGCATTTAGTGAATATTCCCCTGTATAACAATGTTTGGTATTTAGTGAATATTCCCCTATATAACAATGTTTGGCATTTAGTGAATATTCCCCTATATAACAATGTTTGGCATTTAGTGAATATTCCCCTATATAACAATGTTTGGTGTTTAGTGAATATTCCCCTGTATCACAATGTTTGGCATTTAGTGAATATTCCCCTGTATAACAATGTTTGGCATTTAGTGAATATTCCCCTGTATAACAATGTTTGGTATTTAGTGAATATTCCCCTGTATAACAATGTTTGGCATTTAGTGAATATTCCCCTATATAACAATGTTTGGCATTTAGTGAATATTCCCCTGTATAACAATGTTTGGCATTTAGTGAATATTCCCCTGTATAACAATGTTGGGTATTTAGTGAATATTCCCCTGTATAACAATGTTTGGCATTTAGTGAATATTCCCCTGTATAACAATTTTTGGTATTTGGTGAATATTCCCCTGTATAACAATGTTTGGCATTTAGTGAATATTCCCCTGTATAACAATGTTTGTTATTTAGTGAATATTCCCCTATATAACAATGTTTGGCATTTAGTGAATATTCCCCTATATAACAATGTTTGGCATTTAGTGAATATCCCCCTGTATAACAATGTTTGGCATTTAGTGATTATCCCCCTGTATAACAATGTTTGGCATTTAGTGAATATTCCCCTGTACAACAATGTTTGGCATTTAGTGAATATTCCCCTGTATAACAATGTTTGGCATTTAATCAATATTCCCCTATATAACAATGTTTGGCATTTAGTGATTATTCCCCTATATAACAATGTTTGGCATTTAGTGAATATCCCCTGCATAACAATGTTTGTCATTTAGTGAATATTCCCCTGTATAACAATGTTTGACATTTAGTAAATATTCCCCTGTATAACAATGTTTGGTATTTAGTGAATATTCCCCTATATAACAATGTTTGGCATTTAGTGAATATTCCCCTGTATAACAATGTTTGGTATTTAGTGAATATTCCCCTATATAAAAATGTTTGGCATTTAGTGAATATCCCCCTGTATAACAATGTTTGGCATTTAGTGAATATTCCCCCTGTATAACAATGTTTGGCATTTAATTAATATTCCCCTGTATAACAATGTTTGGCATTTAGTGAATATTCCCCTATATAACAATGTTTGGCATTTAGTGAATATTCCCCTGTATAACAATGTTTGGCATTTAGTGAATATTCTCCTGTATAACAATGTTTGGTATTTAGTGAATATTCCCCTGTATAACAATGTTTGGCATTTAGTGAATATTCCCCTGTACAACAATGTTTGGCATTTAGTGAATATTCCCCTGTATAACAATGTTTGGCATTTAATCAATATTCCCCTGTATAACAATGTTTGGCATTTAGTGATTATTCCCCTATATAACAATGTTTGGCATTTAGTGAATATCCCCCTGTATAACAATGTTTGTCATTTAGTGAATATTCCCCTGTATAACAATGTTTGACATTTAGTAAATATTCCCCTGTATAACAATGTTTGGTATTTAGTGAATATTCCCCTATATAACAATGTTTGGCATTTAGTGAATATTCCCCTGTATAACAATGTTTGGTATTTAGTGAATATTCCCCTATATAACAATGTTTGGCATTTAGTGAATATCCCCCTGTATAACAATGTTTGGCATTTAGTGAATATCCCCCTATATAACAATGTTTGGCATTTAGTGAATATTCCCCTGTATAACAATGTTTGGTATTTAGTGAATATTCCCCTGTATAACAATGTTTGGCATTTAGTGAATATTCCCCTGTATAACAATGTTTGGTATTTAGTGAATATTCCCCTGTATAACAATGTTTGGCATTTAGTGAATATTCCCCTGTATAACAATGTTTGGCATTTAATGAATATTCCCCTGTATAACAATGTTTGGCATTTAGTGAATATTCCCCTGTATAACAATGTTTGGCATTTAGTGAATATTCCCCTGTATAACAATGTTTGGTATTTGGTGAATATTCCCCTGTATAACAATGTTTGGCATTTAGTGAATATTCCCCTGTATAACAATTTTTGGTATTTGGTGAATATTCCCCTGTATAACAATGTTTGGCATTTAGTGAATATTCCCCTGTATAACAATGTTTGGTATTTAGTGAATATTCCCCTATATAACAATGTTTGGCATTTAGTGAATATTCCCCTATATAACAATGTTTGGCATTTAGTGAATATCCCCCTGTATAACAATGTTTGGCATTTAGTGAATATCCCCCTGTATAACAATGTTTGGCATTTAGTGAATATTCCCCTGTATGACAATGTTTGGCATTTAGTGAATATTCCCCTATATAACAATGTTTGGCAATTAGTGAATATTCCCCTGTATAACAATGTTTGGCATTTAGTGAATATTCCCCTGTATAACAATGTTTGGCATTTAGTGAATATTCCCCTATATAACAATGTTTGGCATTTAGTGAATATTCCCCTGTATAACAATGTTTGGCATTTAGTGAATATTCCCCTGTATAACAATTTTTGGTATTTGGTGAATATTCCCCTGTATAACAATGTTTGGCATTTAGTGAATATTCCCCTATATAACAATGTTTGGCATTTAGTGAATATTCCCCTGTATAACAATGTTTGGTATTTAGTGAATATTCCCCTGTATAACAATGTTTGGCATTTAGTGAATATTCCCCTATATAACAATGTTTGGTATTTAGTGAATATTCCCCTATATAACAATGTTTGGCATTTAGTAAATATATTCCCCTGTATAACAATGTTTGGTACTTAGTGAATATTCCCCTGTACTTAATCCACCAATCAGAGTGTTATGAGTCAAATTACACAGCGTGGGAAAATTCCACAGAACTTTCCCACGCTGTGTAAAATGACACAGAGCACTCTGATTGGTGGATTTCAAACCAACCAATCAGAGTGCTGTGACAGGAAAATGTAGAGACTTACCTGTCAGTCTCTTCATTTACCTGTCAGAGCATTCTGATTGGATGGCTTAAACCCACCAATAAAAATGCTCTGATCCTAATTGCAGGGCGGGGCAAGGCTTTATAAGCCTTCCCCCGCCCTGCAGAGCTCAGTCTGCGCGGAGCCCTCGCTGGGTGAAGATGGATTATTTTTTTTTGCGCTCGTTTTATTTTTTTTATTGCGTCGGTTATTATGGATATTTATTTGCCCTTTTTTGGGGCTGAAAAAAGAAGATTTTAGAAGAAAGAAAACATCGAATGGTAAGTTGTTTTTTTTTTTTTTACAGGTTCTTAGTTAAATGTACCCCCTCATTATTTTTAGGGTGAGGGGGGTAGGTAGGGGGATAATTTTTTTTGGGGGGGAGGGGGTGACTAGGGGTTTGGGGACACACATTTTTTTAGGGCCCCCACCCGCCGCTCAGGGGTGGCGGCCAGGGGGAAGGACAATAGTTCCCCCCCTATTTGTGTTTAGGGCCCCCACCCGCCGCTCAGGGGTGGGGGCAGAGGGGGAGGACAATAGATCCCGCCCTATTGGTATTTAAGGCCCCCACCCGCCGCTCAGGGGTGGGGGCCGGGGGGAGGACAATAGGTCCCCCCCAATTTGTGTTTAGGGCCCCCACCCACCGCTCAGGGGTCGGGGTCAGGGGGGAGGACAATAGGTCCTCCCCACTTTTTTTACTTTAGGGCCCCCACCCGCTCAGGGAGGGGGGACCCTTTTTTTTTTTTTTAAATAGTACTAGGGGGCGGTTTGAACATCGCATATGTTCGCCGTCCGTGGCGAACGCGAACACGCAATGTTCGCCAGGAACTATTTGCCAGCGAACCGTTCGGGACATCACTATTTAGGTATTAAACCAAAACAATTATTATATATAGATCCTATAAACTTCTAGTGATGCAATACTTATATCGCAATATTTACACTAAATTGAGAGAGAATTTCATGTTTCTCTTCTTACTTTTCCCATCCC
Source organism: Pelobates fuscus (assembly GCF_036172605.1). Classification (NCBI taxonomy): domain Eukaryota; kingdom Metazoa; phylum Chordata; class Amphibia; order Anura; family Pelobatidae; genus Pelobates; species Pelobates fuscus. The sequence continues at coordinate 127,692,119 of NC_086320.1, forward strand.
TTCTTTTTTCCCTCTCTATCCCTCTCCACCTCCACTCCCTTCCCTTTTCCTTTAATTCTATGTGTAAGAAAATATATTTTAGTTTAGAAAAAGTGTATGCACTTACTTTTTATCATCCTATTAATTATACTCAGTGCTTTTACTTAATAAGAATCATCCCATGTATATACCTCATATATGTTAATTAAATCGTGCAATCTATCTAGTAAATGTAAAAAATTAAGTGTGTTATGCTCCTATACAAGTGAATTTAGTCTTAGAAAATTTCCTTCCACACATTTTCAATCCGTGTACTCATTAGCCTCATCATATCGAAGCACAAACATCCTTTTCCCCATCTTTTACATTCCAAAATCTTGACTAATAGTGTTATATTAAATGATAATGCTATATCTTAGTCCAAATTACATCTATATTTAAAGATTTTCATGCCAAAAAAATATTTGGTAGGAAAACCCCAGGTATATTTAGTTTGTCTAGATCTCAGTATTGTGTTTACGTCCTTAAAGGCGTATCTCTTTTTCCTTGTGACATTAGATAGATCTTGAAAAAAGAGAACATTTTTATATTTTTCTTCATTGGAATTGAAACTTCTTGAAGTTTAGAAGATTTTTTTTGCCGGATAAAGAATCATGAGAAACAAACAATTGTGTCCCTTGGAAGGGATTCTGGGATTCCCTTAGGTTTTCCTGTTCTGTGTGCACGTTCTATTGTATATTCCATTTGTGCTTCTGAGACTCCTATATTTTAAAAAAAGATCCAATAAAAATTCTGATAATAAATGGGAATCTATATTCTTACTTATCCCTCTAATTCTCATATTTTCATCTTGTGTATCAATCGATTTCTCTTCCAAATCTTGTACCTTCTTCTTTAATAGTGTGCACTCATCCTAAACACTTTTTAGTTCAAATTCCACTGACTAATTTTTCTGTTCATTTATTCTGATTCTTTCCCCAAGAACGGTTATTTCTTCTTTCATAGAACCAAATAATTTGTTGAATTCATCTTTAAAAAGATTTAATTGTGTGTTCATACATTGCTATGTTTGAGTTTGTGTAATTGGTTGTTTCTTGCTGCATTTCATGGCATGAATTTTGTTTTACTGAGCCAGTTGAATATCTTCCTGGCAGAGGAAGTTTACTTGAGCTAATGGGGTTATATGATATGGGATTTCCCTCCTTATTCCCTCTTGATATGCAGCCCCCAGTATTTTCAATTTATAATATAGCTGCACTACAAGCCTTTCGTTCCTACCTCCTCCAGTGCTCTATTCATGCAGTGGTTATTCAGCGATTTTGCCATGGATGATTTCATCTATACTTCAATAAGGATGCTGGTTCCAGGTGGCAGCCACAGAATCAAGCCAGCCAGTAAATTCTCTATCCAACAATCAGCAAGGTGCACTCAAGCCGTTATCCTCCTGTCCCGTCCAGCACCTCGCGCCTTAGATTGAGACACCCAGCCAGATCCTCGAGAGACGCCCCGCCCCTAGCATCCTACGTCATCACGCTCCCCCTCGAAAGCCATCATGTTTTAGTGTTTGAAAATGAAACAAAACTTTGTAAAGTAATAAAATGTGAGCAGGATATTGCTTTGCTGCCGAGGGATTTAGATAGATTGAGGGACTGGGCACTAAAATGGCAGATTAAATTTAATGTAGAAAAATGCAAAGTTATGCACTTCGGGGTCAAGAATGCACAAGCAACTTACATCCTAAATGGTAGTGAATTAGGGATAACCACACACGAGAAGGATTTGGGAATTGTTTTAGCCAACAAATTAGGCAGCAATATGCAATGTCAATCTGCAGTTGCTAAGACCAGTAAGGTTTTGTCATGTATGTATAGGGGCATAAATTCTAGGGACGAAAAATAGAATTTTGCCTCTTTATAAATTGCTGGTAAGACCACATCTTGAATATGCTGTGCAATTTTGGGCACCTGTTCTGAAGAAGAATATCATGGCACTAGAAAAAGTGCAGAGACAAGCTACAACATTGATAAAAGGAATGGAGCACTTCAGTTACAAAGAAAGGTTAAAAAATAAAAATCTCTTTAGTTTGGAAAAACGGCACCTCAGAGGGGATATGATAACATTATACAAATATATTCAGGGCCAGTACAAACCATTATCTGGAAAACTATTAATAAACAGTGCTATACATAGGACACGAGGTCACACATTTAGGCTGGAAGAAAGGAGATATAACCTAAGGCAAAGGAAAGGTTTTTTTCAGTAAGAACTATAAGGATATGGAATTCTCTGCCTGAAGAGGTCATTTTATCAGAGTCCATACAGATGTTTAAACAGCAATTGGATAACTACTTCCAAAAACATAACATACAGGGATATCATTTCTAATTAGTGGGGTAATAGCTGCTTGATCCAAGGAGATATCTGACTGCAATTTTGGGGTCAAGAAGGATTTTTTTCCTAGTTTGTTGCAAAAGTGGAAGAGCCTCAGACTGTTTTTTTTTTTGCCTTCTTTTGGATCAACAGTAAAAACATATCTGAGGAAGGCTGAACTTGATGGATGCAAGTCTCTTTTCAGCTATGTAACTATTTAACTATGTAACTTTGCTTTGTGCTTAGGGTCATTGTCAAGCTGGAAAGTCCAAGTGCGTCCCATGCTCGGCCTTCGTGCAAAGAATGCAAATTGTCTGCCAGTATTTTCTGATAACATGCTGCATTCATCTTGCCATCAATTTTCACAAGATTCCCTATGCCTTTCAGAGCTCACCCCCCCCCCCAAATCATAAGTGAGCCACCACCATGCTTCACAGTGGGGATGGTATTCTTTTCACTATGGGCCTTGTTGACACCTCTCCAAGCATAGCGCTTATGGTTGTGACCATAAAGCTCTATTTTGGTCTTGTCACTCAATATTACAGTGTGCCAGAAGCTGTGAGGCGTGTCAAGGTGTTGTCAGGCATATTGTAACCAGTCTTTTTTGTGGCATTGGCGCAGTAAAGGCTACTTTCTGGCAACTTGACCATGCAGCTCATTTTTATTCAAGTATTGTCATATTATGCTCCTTGAAACAACCACACCGTATTTTTCCATTGCAGCCTATATTTCTCCTTACGGTTACCTGTGTGTTTTTTTTTCTTTGCATCCTGAACAATTCTTATGACAGTTGTGGCTGAAATATTTCTTGGTCTACCTGACTTTGGCTTGGTATCAAGTAATCCCCTAAATTTCCACTTCTTAATTAAAGTTGATTGAACACTACTGGCAGGCAATTTCAAGGCTTTGGATATCTTTTTATATCCTTTTCCATCTTTACACAGTTTCTTTACCTTGTTACACAGGTCTTTTGACACTTCTTTTCTGCTAACGATGGCTCAGTATCTAGCCTGCTCAGTGCATCCATGTGAGAGCTAACAAACTCATTGACTATTTATACACAGGCACTAATGCAATTTAAAAAGCCACAGGTATGGAACATTTACCTTAAATTTCCATTTTAACCTGTGTGTGTCACCTTGTGTGTCTGTAACAAGGTCGAACATTCAAAGCTAAGTAAACTTTTGATCAGGGCCATTTGGGTGATTTCTGTTATCATTATGATTTCACAAGGCAAACTTTTGAGCACCAATGTATATATATCTATATTTGTGTATGAGATGAACTCCAAGGCATGCATTAAGTAATGATTTATATCAGTAATAGCAAGTCGGTTGTGGTGTGCCAAAACCGACGACCAGGGTAGGCCTGGCAAAGAGGGACCACCTATTGAAAGAGTATAAAAAAAAAAAAAGTTTTGGGATTCTAGCATAAGAGGTGTGGAGTGGCTTTGGCCTCCTGGAGCTACTGCTCACAGAGACAGGATACATATTTGTAATGTTGTTAAGCAAGCAAAGCAGGAAGGGAAATTGGATGTATTTGTTCATAAAGGGACAAACAAATTTAGCTTGCAATGAGGTTTCAGAGGTAAAGGAAGTTTTTTGTGTTTTTGCTAATGGTATATAGCAGATTGTGTCCACACTGTCATTCTCTGACGTTCTGAGTGTGCATACCATTCAGAATGACAGGGTGACACATATAAAAGACTTTAACTTGTGGCTTGGTGAATGGTGTCAGGAACAAGGATTTGGCTTAATTTCTTATGGTAGCTCTATTTGGAATGGAAATTAACTGTACAAAATGATGGTTTGAAATACACTCCTAAATGCACACACATACTCCATACAAAAACACAATTATATTCGAACACAAAAACACTGCTGACAAATACAACCCTGCAAGGATGGGCAAATGGTATAGCATCGTGGAAGTTGCACAACCGATGGGGACCTACCTTTTGGCAACCCTTGTGCTGGAGGTGTGCCGCCAAAAATCTTAATTTGTAATTTAATTACATTAGTTCTGCCACTGACAGCAATAGGTGGGTCACAAAAGATACAAATAGCATTTAAGCTCATTGAGCAGGGCCCCCCACCTCTCTGTTCCTGTATGTCTAGTTGTCTTGTTACAATTACATGTCTGTTAATCCACCCATTGTACAGAGCTATGGAATTTGCTGGCGCTATATAAATAATAAAATAATAATAATCTAGACTCGTGTACACTGTACTTTTTCAATTAAGCTTTAAGTGGCTAGGATGTACATTGTAGACACGACATCATGAAGGGGTTGAATTGTTTCTGCTCACAAAATCTGTGCCTGTTGATTTGATCTATTTGCTGTAATTTGGCTTTTAGCTTTAGTTAAATAAAACAAAGGATGCTATTTGTGTTAGAAATTAAAAGTGATTTATATGTCATACTGGCTAATTTTAAGCACTGTATGTATACATGAATAATCATATTTGAGCCCTGCATAGTTAAGAGCCTTTATAACAAGATTTAAAAAAGAACCATGTGAAAATAATATTCAAAAATGTTTTGTTTTTTTAAATAGCTTTTCAGATATGCATCTACGATCCACCAGCAATGTACAATTAAAGACCAAGTTTCTGTCATTTTGTCCTTTTAAATTGTTTACAAAAGTATCAAGATGAATGACAGCATTAGTCATCACTGAATTGATTGTAGATGCTATAAATGTTACTCATATCTTGCTGAAAACTTCTATCTTTGAAACTTTAGTGAAACATTCGTTTTCAAATAGTTTTCTTTCTTTTCTCATGTTTCTTTTTACTAACATGTGATAATTGCATTTCCTCTTGATTTGCATTGGATTTTCCTTAATATCGTCACTGAATCCCCTTGACATTTTAATTATTTTTAAAGTCGTCGTAATAAAGATAGCTTCCATGCACAGGAAATGCCTTAGATTGGAGATTACTTCGATTTTAGGAGGCTTTAAGTTGAGTCTTGACAGGAAGCAGAAGTAGCACTATTTATAATGTTATCGTGTCACTCTGTTGCTTTCTCTCGCATTTGAGACTTAACATGGAGACTGGGTAAAGAGAGCAACATAGCAGCAATAGCACCTGAGTTTTCAGAGCTAGTGGCATGCTGCCTCCTCTGCCTCAACCTGCATTTGACATGCATGGAGGCTTGTGGCTACTGGCCCTGCACCAGTTAACTGTCTCCTATCCAGGGGCGTATTAGCCGCGAGGAAAACAAGGCATTTGCCTTGGGCGGCATTTTCCAGGGGGCAGCAAAAAAAGCCGCCCCCAAATGCCCAAGGCAAATGTCTTGTTAGCCTTGCGGCTAACAGACATGCTGGGCGGTCGGGCGGCGCTGGTGGGCGGCGGGCGGCGCTGGCAAACATCGGGCGGCTGGCGGCTGGCGAGGGAGCACTTCCTCTGAGCTGTCTGCTCAGCTACCTCGCGTGCCGCATGACGTCATATTCCGGCTCCCAGCCTCACTCTGAGGTGCGCGAGGGAGCTGAGCAGACAGCTCAGAGGAAGTGCTCCCTCGCCAGCCGCCCGCCCGCCTGCCAGTGCCGCTCGCCCAGCAACCACTGGACCACCAGGGAGGAAGAAACACCCCCCCCAGCATTCCCAAAGGTAAGGAGGCTGGGGGGTGGGGGGGTGTTTAAATTAATTTTAAAAAATGTGTTAATGTGGGTGAGTGTGTGTGTCTGTTAGTGTGTGTGTCTGTTAGTGTGTGTCTGTGTCTGTTAGTGTGTGTCTGTTAGTGTGTGTGTCTGTTAGTGTGTGTGTCTGTTAGTGTGTGTGTCTGTTAGTGTGTGTGTCTGTTAGTGTGTTTCTGTTAGTGTGTTTCTGTTAGTGTGTTTCTGTTAGTGTGTTTGCCTGTGAGTGTGTGTGTCTGTTAGTGAGTGTGTGTGTCTGTTAGTGAGTGTGTGTGTCTGTTAGTGAGTGTGTGTGTCTGACTGTGTGTGTCTGTTAGTGTGTGCATTTGCCTGTGAGTGTGTGTGTATGTTAGTGAGTGTGTGTGTCTGCTAGTTTGTGTCTGCTAGTGAGTGAGTATGTGTCTGTTAGTGTGTGTCTGTTAGTGAGTGTGTTTGTCTGTTACTGAGTGTGAGTGTGTCTGTCAGTGTGTGTGTGTTTCTGTTAGCGAGTGTGTGTTTCTGTTAGCTAGTGTATGCGTATCTGTCAGTGAATGTGTGTGTGTGTGTGTATTTAGAATGTGGGGAGGGGGGAAAGGTTGAGTGGGGGTGGCGCGGGGGGGTGCCTGAGTTTTGTCCTGCCTAGGGCAGCACAAAACCAGGATACACCACTGCTCCTATCATATGCCTCAAGGGTAGGGAACAAGGAAACAGTATTCTGTGTGTATGTAGCTATGTGTGCCTATATGTACTTCCATATAAGTCTGTGTGTATATGTCATGTGCCTGTTTTTTGTGATTGTGTGTGTCTGTGTGTCTGTCAGTGGCTGGCTGTATGTCTCTGTGTATTTGCCTGTCTATGTCTATGTTAGGTAGCTTCTGTATGTCCTTGTGTGTTTTATGTGTGCACTGTGCCTACATATTTCTGTGTGTATATGCCAGTGGGTGACAGTTTGTATGTGAGTGTGTTGGTATGTAAGTATGTGTGTATGCGTATTTCTGTATGGATATGCCTGTGTGTATTAAAGTGTATCAACCTTGATTTGATTACCTATATGCAGGGCCATACTGGACCACTGGAATACTGGGAAATTTCCCGGTGGGCTGGGTAATATTTGGGCCAGTGCACGGCCAGTTAGGACGCACCGGCCTGGAGAGAGAATGTATTGAATAGTGCTCCCCAAATTCTATTTATTTCTTGTAGTGTAGCTGAGTTTACCACAGGTAGAGGAGCCATTGCATCCTCTATCCAGCCTGACAGAAAGGGCTACCAGAAATATAGCGCCATAGGCTACACAGTGCAGGGTGAAGGATCAAATATGTTGATAAAAAAAGAAAAAAACATTTTGGCCATGAGGAGTATTTCCTGTCAGACTGGGTAGAGGTAACAGAAGCTCTTCTACTGCAGTCTGTGGCTTGGCCACGCTACCTTAAGGTGAGCAGGCACAGGAGGGTTGAATGAGGCACATGCAGGGGGTGGGGGAGATGAGACATATGGAGGGGCTGAGGGAGGATTAGACACACGGAGGGGCTGGGGGATGAGACACATGTAAGGGCTGGGTAAGGGAAATGAGACACTTGGTGGGGAATAAGACACATGGGATGGGTAGGGGGAATGAGACACATTGGTAGAAGGAGACACATAGAGGGGGGATGGGACACACATAGAAGCTGGTAGGGGACAATGAGATACACAAAGGGGATGGGGAGAGAAAGAGACAGATGGCGGGGCTGAGGGGGAGACACACAGACAGGTTGGGGAAACACACAAAGAAGCTTTGGGGGTGGAAGAATCATGCAGAGTTGGATGGGAAAGGGGAACAAGAGACACACAGGGTGCCGAGGAAGGGGATAATGAGACAAAGGAGCTGGAGCTAGGAAACACACAAAAGGGGCTTGGCAGAGAAAGACACAAAAGGGGCTGAGAGAAAAAGACATACAGAGTGGCTGGAGAACGTGAAAAAGGGACATGCAAAGGGTCTCGGAGGAAGTAAAAGATACACAAAGGGGGTTGTAAGAGACACACAAGGGGTCTGTAAGACACACAAATGGTAATGCTGGAATGCTTTCTTTTTTTTGCAGGAGGTGGGGGGGGGGGGGTGGGAGGAAGCGTCTTTGTCTGTGTAACCTGCTGTACCTGAAACTCAGTTCTTCAGCACAGGAATCTGCTGAGGATTTGATTTACAGGTGAGAGAAAAATGACTAATGAAAAGGACACTATAGTTCCCAGAACTACTACAGTTGGTTCTAGTTTGGTGTCTATATACTATCCCTGCAGGCTGGGCACTGTAAATACTGCATATTCAGAGAAAATGCAGTGTTTACTTTGGGGCCGAGTAACACCTCTGATGGAAGTTACTTAGACGGCCACTAGTCTCTGCTGCGCAGTGTGCAACACCTACATTCAGCATCTGTATGCTTGATGGATGTGCTAAACACTCCTAAGAGAGACGCATTGATTCAATACATCTCTATGAGGAGATGCTGATTGGCGCATGAGCATCACCTCCCAATGCTTTCCTATGGGAAAACATTGGATTGGCTGAGATCATCAAGTTTGATGATCTCAGCCAAAGTGAAGAACACACACTCATAGGTCTTCAAAATAAACAAGATAACATTATTTACAGCTCTGCAACAGCATACATTTAGCATTTCAGTCCCTTTACCAAACTTTCCTTAATACGTCAAGATAGTTGGACTGAAACATTGATTAGAATGCACATCTGCTTCAAATAAATACTCTTTTCTTTATTAAAGCCCTTTGGGTGCTTTCTTTCATGTTGGAGTAATAGTTTTCAATTTTAAGTTATCTTTTCCACCTCAATATCTGCACACTATGCTGGTATGACGCATTATTGGGCTGGTATAGAATTGTTTTCCAGGACTACTTTTCATTCTCAGTCGGGCTCTGCCTATATGTAATTAGTTATGTGTATCTTGCCCTAAGAGGCATGCCTTGCAGGTGTTAGGCGTGGAGTTTATAAGGGGTCAGGGGTGTGGTTTGGGGAAAATTTTATATTGGGTTAAAGCCCCTTATGTTTTTGACTCAAGTAAGGCCCCTGCGAAGATTAATAAGGAAACAAAATACCCAAGCATACCTCCTACCTGGCGATTCAGTTAACGTTTGGCTACTTACTTGGAATCCACTATGTGCCCACCACAGGTGTCTCTTCAGCTGTAAAACTCTGCAAAGCTGATTGCCAGAGGTGTATGACTTAGCTTGTGGCTGAGAGTGCTCAGCTGACATTCTCAGACGATGAGCGCCATACTGCACAGCGGAACTTTGCTCACAGGAGCTAACAAAAGCTCCTTGCAGGAGCTGGAGGCTCCAGAGCAGGAGAGGGCAGGACACCATCAACCACAGATAAGTTGTCAAACCATTCTTAAGCATTTGACTACTTAGACTGAAAGTGCACTATAACCACTACATTGTATGCTAGTGGTTATGGTGCTTTGAGTGCCACTTATGCATTGAATCGTGTTTATCATTATATAGATATTTCAATACTTATAGCAAAACATTAATTTAAAGTGGCTCTAAAAAGTCATTAAAAATGAATAAACACTAGATAAGTATGGCTCATTGTTCAAACATTGTACTGACATGCTTTGGTCTTTCCTGTCCCCTCTCCTCTTAATTAGTGTCAGTCTGACTCACCTTTAATTACGGTATCAGGTTATTGTGCATGAGTGAAAAGGAAAGTGTTCTGTTTAAATATACATCTCAATGTGACTTATGCTCTAAAAGACAATCCTTGATCCTCAGAATGTGACATTGTGCTGGATTCTGTGGAAGATTGGCTGTGTTTCTATTAAAAATAATACTGTTCACAATGTAAGGATTAGATAAGGTCTGTTGAGCGGAATAATTACTATTGACTGAAAGAGAAGTATGTTTGTCATTTTAGGGTACATAAAGGTTTATACATTTGATTTTTTATAATAGGCTGAGATCATATCTTCTACTTTATGTCGATCTTTCATTTTTCTGTTTATCTCTAATAAACCTTAAAATAGGCTCAAATTACACAACATTAAAATTTAAAATCACACAAAATTAAAAATCTGGACTAATTCATCTATCACAGTCTTAAGTAAGATTTAAATATTTTTAGTTACCAGTGCATGTCTGTGAAGAACACAATGAGAACTGGTGCTGGTTGGTTGCTACCTCTAAGTGCTGCTTCAAAGTGTGTGATTGGAGATATTCTGGAGAGGTTTACAGAATCTTCAACTGTCTAAGATTTTGCTAAGAGTTTTCTTTTTTACTGTCACAGGTAAGATTAATCTATAGGAAAAGGTTACTGATTGCACAAGGTTTGATTTCATGTTGGTAATTGGTAAGATTTATCTATAGTAAAAGGTTACTGATTGCACAAGGTTTGATTTCCTTTTGGTAATTGGTAAGGCATTTGATCAGCTAGATGTTTGCTATTGATTGTTGGTTAATTAGCTATTGTTTGCAAATAAGCATAGGCCTACCTAGGTGTTAAACATTCCTAGTGGGTGGTGCTTTTATAAGTTATATAAGGGTTGAAGTCATTAGCTTGGGTAATAAAGCTTGGTTGCTACATCTAAGTGCTGCTTCAAAGTGTGTGATTCTAAATATTCTGGAGAGTTTTACAGAATCTTCAACTGTCTAAGATTTGCAAAGAGTTTTCTTTTTTACTGTTACAGGTAAGATATATCTATAGTAAAAGGTTACTGATTGCACAAGGTATGATTTCCTGTTGGCATTTGATTAGCTAGGTGTTTGCCATTGATTGTTGGTTAATTAGCTATAGTTTACAAATAAGCATAGGCCTACCCAGGTGTTAAACATTCCGAGTGGGTGGTGCTTTTAGGAGTTATTTAACCCCTTAAGGACCAAACTTCTGTAATAAAAGGGAATCATGACATGTCACACATGTCACGTGTCCTTAAGGGGTTAAGGGTTATGGTCATTAGCTTGACTAATGTAGCTTGGTTGCTACATCTAAGCACTGTGTGTGATTAGAGATATTCTGGAGATAAACTGGAGGTAATCTGAGGTATACAGGAGGACAACAAAAATAAGATTGCTTTGATTTAAATTAAATTATTCACCTCATTAAAATGGCAGACTTATTTCAGTGTAATAGCTGTTATGCATTTGTTTCACGTTCCACTTTTTGGAGATTTGGATGCTGTCTAATCTGTAGACAGTTCACTATATTGCTGCAGGAGATTGTATTTTTGAAGTCTGAGATTTGTAAATTATCTGGTAAACAAACTCAGGCTGGAACTGTTGCAAAGCAGAGACGTAGTAGGAATGGCAGATGGATTACTGTGGGATCTGGTAGATGTAGAGTTGTGGATAAAAGGCATATCGCACAATCTGTTGCTCTACATAATTAATTTTCAGCACTTTCACAGTGTAATGGTGTTATGGAGACAGGCTCAGGCACCAGTTGTAGTGGTGGTAGGGAGACAGGCTCAGGCACTGAGTGTAGTAGTGTCATTGAAACCGGTTCGGGCACTGAGGGTAGTGGTGTTGTGGAGACAGGCTCAGGCACTGAGGGTAGTGGTGTTGTGGGGACAGGATCAGGGACCAAGTGTAGTGCTGTTGTGGAAATATTCTCAGGCACTGAGTGTAGTGGTATTATGGATACAGGTGTGGAGCTGGACAATAGTAGTCTTGTGAGATGTCTTCCCGGGGCTACTGCTCACAGAGACAAGAGACGCATTTGTAATATTGTTAAGCGAGCAAAGCAGGAAGGAGAATTGGATGTGCTTGTCCATCTTGGAGGAACTTGTCCACCCAATGCAGTCCGGACCCACTGAAGAAGGCGCAAAGGGAGTTCAGAATCCATTTCTCGCCATCCTCAAGGGCCCCACTAAGAACCCCAAAGAGGGCGAAGAGCCAGAGGAGGAAGGAGGGGGAGAGGAAGGAGCAACGGGACGGGACAGCACAACTACCCGAAGCAAGACACAAAAGAAAAAAGACAAAACGAAAAAGAGGCAGTAAGCTTTTAATGAAAGTAGACCACTAGGGGTTCAAGCAGGTCCAAAAGGGTGGGAAGATCCATGGACACCAAGTGAACAACTAGCTTTAATTCAACAGTTGCTAGATGTGGAAAAAGCTCCTTTAGCATTAGTTCAATTCCTGTCCACTATTCAGGCTACTCCAACCTAAATAATAGGAGAAGAACAACACCCCTTATGGCATTGACTGCTCCCAGATTAAGTACAGAAAGAAGACAGGTTGAGTTTTGGAATTGTGGGAGAAAGGGACATATTAAGCACAACTGTAAATGTCCTCCTAAAAATAGGAACCAGCAGAACAATTCTGACAACTCTCATGACACTTAGTTTCCACCACCCCGCCCCAATAGGAAATTGACAACCCAGTGTCCCTGCATGCTTTAACTATTCCTGATGTAGCTGGAATGATGTGTTATCATGCGTGAGTGTAGATGGGACCCCTGCAGAAATCCCTTTAACCCACCAGATGAAGTTGAAGCTCCATGAATTTACTTCTCTCATTACCTGATTGCTTGTCAGCCCTAATGTTAATTTGCTAGGCAGTGATGTTTTGTCTGCTACTCATGCCAACATTCAGTTTAGTGTGTCTGGAGAGGTATCACTGTCCATGGCCCTAGAGGACAATCACCTGATACCCATTCCCAATTTACTAGCGACCCTCACTTTGCCCAACCCTGTTACAGAACCTACCATTCTGGGCAACAGGGAAAACGGATACAGGCAGATTTTCTGTGCCCCCAGTCAAAGTTAATCTTCTGCCAGGAGCCACCCTTCCCTGCCAGAAACAGTACCCCCTCAGCCCAGCACAGGAGGAATCCATCTACCAATCTATTCAAGAGCTACTGCAAGCAGGAGTAATTGTCCCTACTACCTCCACTTTTAATACCCCCCTGTACCCAGTTAAAAAGAAACAGGAGAAAGGAAAACCTGTGCTTTATCATATGGTACTTGATTTAAGGGTGATTAATGCCATGACCAAACTAATTGCCCCCAATGTTTCCAACCCTCAAACACTTCTTCTAAGATGTTTACTGTCATTGACTTGACAAATGCATTCTTTTCTGTTCCCTTGCACCCAGACAGTCAATTCCTTTTTGCATTTACACATAAACACAAATAATACACATGGACAGTTTTGCCACAAGGTGCACAAAATTCACCTACTGGTAATGGCCCAAATTCTAGAAGCTTGGCCCAGGGCATATCATGTTGTGTTATTACACTATAAAGATTATTTGCTTATATGTTTTTATGTTGCCCAGATTATTGTGCAGCATTAATGGCACAAGAGACAGCAGGTTTTTCACATGTAATTGAGTCTACATTGTCTAATCCAGACTTTGAGTTTTTTGTAGATGGCTCCAGATATGCTGATGAGAGGGCAATAAAAGCTGAATCACTCCCCCCTCACTGCTCTGCACAGGAGGCTGAGCTAAAGGCACTCACTGAGGTGTGCAAACTGGCCTCTGGTAAGACAGCTAATATTTACACAGACTCTCACTATGCCTTCAGTATAGCCAATGATTTTGGGTCTATATGGCGGGCTCGTGATTTACTTACCTCAGCAGGAACTCCAATCAAGAACTCTGAAACCGTGAGTGCACTTATGGAGGCTATACTGCTACCCACTCAAGTAGGCATCATCAAGGTAGCAGCTCATGTGAAGATCACAGATGAAATTACAAGAGGAAACCTCAAAGCAGATGAAGCTGCCAAGCAAGCAGCAATCCAACTTCATCCCTCCACACTGTCAGGTAATACCTTCCTACAGGTTGTCCTTCCAGAAGAGACTGTTGACCACAATATACTGTTGAGCCTGCAGAAGCAAGCAAGCAAAGAAGAACAAGATCTCTGGAGGAAACACGATGCAGAATCCGATGATGACAAGATGTGTAGAAAAGGTAAAAGACTGTGTTTACCACGAGTTCCTTACCCTATGCTGACCCAGATGTCCCATGGACCAACCCATTTGTCCAAAATGAACATGAAATGTATAGTAAACACCCATTGGGTGGCACTTGGGTTTACCCTTGAAGCAGCTAAGCACACCCAGGCTTGCATGATTTGTGCTTGAAATAACCCCGGATAGGATGTAAAAACATCAGGTAAACATATACCAAGGCTACTTTGCCCGTTTCAGATACTACAGATAGATTACATTCAACTGCCTAAGGTAGGAGTGTATGAATATGTGTTGGTGTGCATTTATCTGTTTTCAGGTTGGCCTGTGGCCTACCCGGTGTTGAAAGCCACAACGAAGATCACAGCAAGTAATTTTCTGAAGGAACTGTTATGTAGATACGGGGTATCTGAAGTGATTTAAAGTGATAGAGGCAGCCATTTCACTGGAAAGATAATGCAAAAAATAATGAAAGCACTAGGGATCAGGCAGGCTTTCCACACTCCCTACCACCCCCAGCGTAGTGGGAAAGTAGAAAGCGCAAATGGCACTTTGAAAAATACAATTGCCAAAGCCATGAAAGAGACAGGGAAACCCTGGACTGAATGTCTCCCCCTAGCACTCTTCTCTATGAGATTCAGCCCCCAGTCCTAGAAGTTGTTTGTCTTCCTTTAAAATTCTGTTTGGTTGTGCCCCAAAAACAGGACTCTATTTCCCCCAGATACTCAAATTACAACATTGTAACATGACATCCTATGTCCAGGCCCTCCATAAGAAGTTAGGGCAGGTGCATAAACAATTGTTTGATTCTATTCCAGAACTAGACTCCAGTTCTACCACTCATAAACTACAACCAGGAGATTGGGTAGTGATAAAAAGCCTCGTGAGAAAAGGACTTGAGCCAAAATGTGATGGTCCCTTCCAAGTGTTGCTAACCACAGCCACATTGGTGAAACTACAGTAGAAGGAAAAGCCACGTGGATACATGCCAGTCATTGTAAACAAGTCACTCCGACTGATCCACCGACATGAAGCTGTTCATATCCTTTACCATTGTATGCTCTGTTCAGATATGCTACTCTGACTTGAGACAAGAAGATAATAATGCATGGCAGGGAAATATATGGATGCAGATAGCAAAGGCTTTTAATCTAACCTCCTTTTGCCTCAACCATCTCCTCAGTACTGAAAACACCATACAATCTTGTCTTATAGCTGCCCCTACCCCCATATCACTCTTGGAGAAGTACCTACATACCCACAGACCTCATAAAACGCTACAACTACATTATTATGCTTTCAACCCATTGGTAGGCAAGCCCCCCTTAGCCCTGAAAACAATTAATGCGACAGACGCTGAACTATGTTGGTCTTTTTCATGCAATTGTTCAAGAGACCTTAATACTAAATCCCTGTTTTGCCCCACGTGGTGGAAAAATACCACAAATTGTAGAGCCCTGAGCACCACTATGAAATGTATCCAAACTCACCAAGTTATGAGTTACCATCACCATGTCTATTTCCCTAAAGGATGGACTTTCTCCTGTGGAAATGTTACTTATGCTTGTGTCCCAGGGAACATTACAGGAGGTCCCTGTGCAATCTCACGCCTAACCATAACCATGTTTTCCAAATCTAACCTGATCTGTGAAACCACCCAGCTACACAAAGCGCAGAGAGATAGGATGTCAAAAACACCCTTACTTCGGATTGTAACACTGAAATCACTCTCTTATCTGAATCCGAATACGCTGCCCTTGTGTACTCCATGGTAGGAGTTCAAGGCTTAGCACTGTATAATACCCGAGTAATTAATGCCCTAGACTGTTCCCTCACCAAAGGTTTAAATGCAACATCCCAGGCCCTGGAGGAATCTCTAATGGATACCCAGGTTAATAAGAAAGCGATCCTTGAAAATAGGGCAGCTATTTACTGAAACATGATTTAGGGTGTGAGGCAGTAAAGGGCATGTGTTGCTTTAATCTTTTGGAATATGCGACCATGATCCATGAGCATATACAAAACGTACATGACCTAGTGAGTAATATCAAACAAGATACAGGGTTCTTTGGGGATTGGGATTGGACCTTTGGTCTTGGTACATGCTCAGCATGCTAATTGAGAAAACATTGTATTGTATTGTATTTCTTACTTATCACAGTATTTGTCATAATGATGATTTTTCTGACATTTAGGTTCTTGTCCTGTCTTCTCCTGTCTTCTATCATCCTTGTGTAAATCAAAACCTCATGTTATATGCCAGCTTCCTCAACCTCTTACACCTATAGACCCCTGACTTGCCCTGTCTGAGGGAACCATGGTGAAGACCCACAGGTATGACTAGCATACCTGGACATACCTCAGACACCTGGGTGAGCCTTGGGTTCAAAAAGAGGGGAATTGTGAAGTAAAGGACCTTGGCTCAAGCTACAGATGACCAGATGTCCAGTTTGAACATAAAATTGGCTTTATCATGTCAGCATTATATGCATAAGATATAATATGACCCTTGTTTACTGATTTGCACGTACACCCTGTATTGTGATGTTCTGCAGCTCATATAGTCTGAAGACAGCTGCGGGCCCCCCACTCCCTCTCCTTACCTTCCTATCTGGACTTATTTCTGCATTTACAACCACAAGCATTGAAACTTGTGTAGCTATTTTATCCATATAAACTGTAAACTCCCCCAATTAAAGCAGAAGTAACCTTGGATTCACAAAAGCTGTGTGTGTCTTATTTTGCTTCTCCAAGAGCGCTCAAACTAACAATTTGGTTTCCCCTGAACTTATTCTTGGGTTATTTTTATCCCTAACAATTTCATCAGCAAGATCATGAATACAGCGCAAAACTGTGTAGTTGGAATAGGCACAGCTTCAATTTTTTTTTACTCAACTTCTCAGTTAAAATACATGACACTATTTCTTTTGCACATGGTTTTATTAGTGATTCCCCAATTGTGTGTGCTTCTCCTCTGTGGCTTTTTCATTATCATTTTGAATTTTTTTTGCTCATAAATTGTGATACTCTTTTAGCTTTCGCTTAAAAAAAGTCAATGTCTTTATCTTTGTACTGCATGGTTTTGCTCAAAATGAAGACATAATTTAGCAGGTGCTAATGAACGGTTTGCCAATATTTCATTGCAAAGTATGTATTGTGCTTCAGAACAATCTTCATTTCTGGCACTTCTGAATCCAAATGACAAGTAGCTATCATCATATTTTCTTTTCTTTGTTTGAGAAGAAGATTGGCTAGCATTGTGTGATATAGTGTGTGCTTTCTTTTTTGTCTCTGCTATTTGAGAAACATTAGATACAACTTTTTTGGGTGTGTTTTCTGGATTTTTAGTTGTATCTTCTTTCTCAGTTTATATAAGTGCAGAACAGGTATAAGTAGTAATAATGTTTTCTCTAAAGAGTTCCCTGCTTTAACCAGCTTTCCACACTCACGGTTGTTCATCAGTAGTGATGCCGCGAACACAAAATTTTCGGTTCGCGAACGGCAAACGGGAACTTCCGCAAACGTTCGCGAACCGGCGAACCGCCATTGACTTCAATGGGCAGGCGAATTTAAAAACCCACAGGGACTCTTTCTGGCCACAAAAGTGATGGAAAAGTTGTTTCAAGGGGACTAACACCTTGACTGTGGCATGCCGGAGGGGGATCCATGGCAAAACTCCCATGGAAAATTACACAGTTGATGCAGAGTCTGGTTTTAATCCATAAAGGGCAGAAATCACCTAACATTCCTAAATCACAATGGATATGGATTGACACCTGACATGTGACATATTGACACCTTGACATATGGATTGACACCTTGACATATGGATTGACACCTGTCCTCAGAGACCCTGATACACACTGACACAGAGCAGAATAGGGACTGTTCCCCTTACATAGGGTCACTTGGCAGGTATGGATTGACACCTGTCCTCAAAGCCCCTGATACACACTGACACAGAGCAGAATAGAGACTGTTCCCTGTCCTCAGAGACCATGATACACACTGACACAGAGCAGAATAGAGACTGTTACCCCTACATAGGGTCACTTGGCAGATATGGCGTGGTCATGGGAGGAGGAGGATGACTTTCACCTCTTCCCCTGTTAGATTCCCGTTGTGCTGTGACATCACTCTTATACGCTGTGTAAAGCATACTTTTTAATTTATTTTGCAAATGCTGCATCCTTTCCGACTTGTAATTCAGTAACATTTCCGCCACTGTCTGCTTATACTGGGGGTCTAGTAGCGTGGACACCCAGCACAGGTCGTTCTCCTTCAGCCTTTTTATACGAGGGTCCCTCAACAGGCACGACAGCATGAAAGACCCCATTTGCACAAGACTGGATGCCGAGCTACTCATTTCCCATTCCTCCTCCTCACACAGAGCAGAATAGGGACTGTTCCCCCTACATAGGTCACTTGGCAGATATGGATTGATACCTGTCCTCAAAGCCCCTGATACACACTGACAAAGAGCAGAATAGAGACTGTTCCCCCTACATAGGGTCACTTGGCAGGTATGGATTAACACCTGTCCTCAAAGTCCCTGATACACACTGACACAGAGCAGAATAGAGACTGTTCCCCGTCCTCAGAGCCCATGATACACACTGACACAGAGCAGAATAGAGACTGTTCCCCCTACATAGGGTCACTTGGCAGGTATGGATTGACCCCTGTCCTCAAAGCCCATGATACACACTGACACAGAGCAGAATATAGACTGTTCCCCGTCGTCAGAGCCCATGATACACACTGACACAGAGCAGAATAGAGACTGTTCCCCATACATAGGGTCACTTGACAGATATGGATTGACACCTGTCCTCAAAGCCCCTGATACACACTGACACAGAGCAGAATAGAGACTGTTCCCCGTCCTCAGAGACCATGATACACACTGACACAGAGCAGAATAGAGACTGTTACCCCTACATAGGGTCACTTGGCAGTTATGGCATGGTCGTGGGAGGAGGAGGATGACTTTCACCTCTTCCCCTGTTAGATTCCCGTTGTGCTGTGACATCACTCTTATACGCTGTGTAAAGCATACTTTTTAATTTATTTTGCAAATGCTGCATCCTTTCCGACTTGTAATTAAGTAACATTTCCGCCACTGTCTAGTAGCGTGGACACCCAGCACAGGTCGTTCTCCTTCAGCCTATTTATACGAGGGTCCCTCAACAGGCACGACAGCATGAAAGACCCCATTTGCACAAGGTTGGATGCCGAGCTACTCATTTCCCGTTCCTCCTCCTCACACAAAGCAGAATAGGGACTGTTCCCCCTACATAGGGTCACTTGGCAGATATGGATTGACACCTGTCCTCAGAGACCATGATACACACTGACACAGAGCAGAATAGAGACTGTTACCCCTACATAGGGTCACTTGGCAGATATGGATTCACACCTGTCCTCAGAGACCATGATACACACTGACACACAGCAGAATAGGGATGTGGAATAGCACCTGGGGAGCTGGGGGGGGGGGGGGGTTGCCGTTGATGTGGAGCAAGACACAGCAGTAGAAGAGGGCTCAGCCGAGGAGGTTATGGAAGAGGATGGAGTAGGAGGAGTAGAGGAGGTGGCAGCAGGCCTGCCTGCAAGTCGTGGCGGTGTCACCAACTCCTCTGCAGTGCCACGCATTCCATGCTTGGCAGCCGTCAGCAGGTTTACCCAATGCACAGTGTAGGTGATATACCTGCCCTGACCTTGCTTTTTTAGAAAAGGTATCAGTGGTCAGATGGACCCTTGCCCCAACACTGTGTGCCAGATATGCCATTACTTCCTTTTGCACAATCGAGTACAGGTTGGGGATTGCCTTTTGTGCAAATAAATTTTGTCCGGGTACCTTCCACTGCGGTGTCCCAATAGCTACAAATTTTTTGAACGCCTCAGACTCCAACAGCTTGTATGGTAAAAGCTGGCGGGCTAATAGTACAGACAAGTCAGCTGTCAGACACCAGGCAAGGGGCTGACTTTCTGACATTGGCTTCTTACGCTCAAACATGTCCTTGACAGACACCTGACTGTGGGCAGATGAGCAGGCCTGACACACAGACGCTTGGAGACAACTAACTGCTATTCAATCTATAACAGTAAAAAAGTTTTTTGGTTTTAAATGCCCGCTATTGTGACACCAGATATAAGTGGCAAAGTACACTGGCAGAGGTCTGCAGAGCACACGCTGAAGGCCTGACACACCCGCTTGAAGACAACTAACTGCTATTCAATCTATAACAGTGAAAAACATTTTTGGGTTTTAAATGCACGCTATTGTGACACCAGATATGAGTGGCACTGTGAACTGGCAAAGGTTGGCAGAGTACACGTTGTAGGCCTGACACACAGACGCTTGGAGACAACTAACTGCTATTCAATCTATAACAGTGAAAAAGTTTTTGGGGTTTTAAATGCACGCTATTGTGACACCAGATATGAGTGGCAATGTGCAATGGCAGAGGTCTGCAGAGCACACGCTGAAGGCCTGACACCCGCTTTAAGGACACTGACTGCTATTAGCTTACACTGAAAAACTTTTTTTCTTTGTAAAAGCACGCTATACAGACACCAGATATGAGTGGCAAATTACACTTGCTGAGGTTGGCAGAGCACACGCTGAAGGCCTGACACCCAGACGCTTGCAGACAACTAACTGCTATTAGCTTACAGTGAAACACTTTTTTTGTTTTTAAAGGCACGCTATAGTCACACCAGATATGAGTGGTGGCACTGGGCAAATGGGCACAGTATCCACTGAGCCTGACACAGACGCTGGCAGACAACTATCTGCTCTTCAATCTATTACAGTGAAAAAAGTTTTTCGGTTTTAAATGCACGCTATAGAGACACCAGATATGAGTGGCAAATTACACTTGCTGAGGTTGGCAGAGCACACGCTGAAGGCCTGACACCCAGACGCTTGCAGGCAACTAACTGCTATAAGCTTACAGTGAAACACTTTTTTTGTTTTTAAAGGCATGCTATAGTCACACCAGATATGAGTGGTGGCACTGGGCAAATGGGCACAGTATCCACTGAGCCTGACACAGATGCTGGCAGACAACTAACTGCTCTTCAATCTATTACAGTGAAAAAATGTTTTTGGTTTTAAATGCACGCTATAGAGACACCAGATATGAGTGGCAAATTACACTTGCTGAGGTTGGCAGAGCACACGCTGAAGGCCTGACACCCAGACGCTTGCAGACAACTAACTGCTATTAGCTTACAGTGAAACACTTTTTTTGTTTTTAAAGGCACGCTATAGTCACACCAGATATGAGTGGTGGCACTGGGCAAATGGACACAGTATCCACTGAGCTGACTAAGAATCTGGCAGACAACTAACTGCTCTTCAATCTTTTACAGTGAAAAAAGTTTTTGGGTTTTAAATGCACGCTATAGAGACACCAGATATGAGTGGCAAATTACATTTGCTGAGGTTGGCAGAGCACACGCTGAAGGCCTAACACCCAGACGCTTGCAGACAACTAACTGCTATTAGCTTACAGTGAAACATTTTTTTGTTTTTAAAGGCACGCTATAGTCTCACCAGATATGAGTGGTGGCACTGGGCAAATGGGCACAGTATCCACTGAGCCTGACACAGACGCTGGCAGACAACTAACTGCTCTTCAATCTATTACAGTGAAAAAAGTTTTTCGGTTTTAAATGCACGCTATAGAGACACCAGATATGAGTGGCAAATTACACTTGCTGAGGTTGGCAGAGCACACGCTGAAGGCCTGACACCCAGACGCTTGCAGACAACTAACTGCTATAAGCTTACAGTGAAACACTTTTTTTGTTTTTAAAGGCATGCTATAGTCACACCAGATATGAGTGGTGGCACTGGGCAAATGGGCACAGTATCCACTGAGCCTGACACAGACGCTGGCAGACAACTAACTGCTCTTCAATCTATTACAGTGAAAAAAGTTTTTCGGTTTTAAATGCACGCTATAGAGACACCAGATATGAGTGGCAAATTACACTTGCTGAGGTTGGCAGAGCACACGCTGAAGGCCTGACACCCAGACGCTTGCAGACAACTAACTGCTATAAGCTTACAGTGAAACACTTTTTTTGTTTTTAAAGACACGCTATAGTCACACCAGATATAAGTGGTGGCACTGGGCAAATGGGCACAGTATCCACTGAGCCTGACACAGAAGCTGGCAGACAACTAACTGCTCTTCAATCTATTACAGTGAATTTTTTTTTCTTTTTAAATGTCAAGCTTAAGCTATTGTCACACCAAATATGAGTGGTGGCACTCGGCAAGTGGACACAGTATCCACTGTGAGCCTGACACAGAAGCTGGCAGACAACTAACTGCTATTCAATCTATTACAGTGAAACATTTTTTTTTCTTTTTAAATGTCAAGCTTAAGCTATTGTCACACCAAATATGAGTGGTGGCACTGGGCAAGTGGACACAGTATCCACTGTGAGCCTGACACAGAAGCTGGCAGACAACTAACTGCTATTCAATCTATTACAGTGAAAAAAAATTTTCTTTTTAAATGTCAAGCTTAAGCTATTGTGACACCAGATATGAGTGGTGGCACTGGGCAAGTGGGCACAGTATCCACTGTGAGCCTGACACAGAAGCTGGCAGGCAGGCAACTGCAATTAGATTACGCAGGAAAAAAAAGCAGACTGATGTTCTAGCCCTAAAAATAATGTATAATAAACACAGGTTACTGGTTGTGGGGGGATACTGTATAATAAACACAGGTTACTGGTTGTGGGGGGATAATGTATAATAAACACAGGTTACTGGCTATGGGGGTTAATGTATAATAAACACAGGTTACTGGCTATGGGGATAATGTATAATAAACACAGGTTACTGGCTATGGGGGATAATGTATAATAAACACAGGTTACTGGCTATGGAGGATAATGAATAATAAACACAAAAAAAAAGAATGCAGCTTCAGAATTAATCTAAATTGTATGCTGTCTAGGAGGTGGGAGGGTCTGGGAGGGAGGGTCTGCTGCTGATTGGCTGGAATGTGTCTGCTAACTGTGAGGTACAGGGTCAAAGTTTACTCAATGATGACGAATAGGGGGCGGACCGAACATCGCATATGTTCGCCATCCGTGGCGAACGCGAACACGCTATGTTCGCCAGGAACTATTCGCCAGCGAACCGTTCGGGACATCACTACTGTAAACACTTCACATCACACACAGAGACAAAGTCAATATGCACAAGTTCAATCATGTAGCAGACATACATTTATAAATCTAACAATGTAATTATATAGAGCCCATACTGAAAAGAAACAATTAAAGTGACACACATGTAGGCCCACAATTGTAACTGCATTCAAATACATTCAGACAGACATATTTGTATCACATACTGAGACTCATAAATACAACTCACAATAATACAAAAGCAAACAGATAGAATTCCTATCATAAATCTCTCATCACACACATATTCTCACTGGAAAAGAGAGGACTAGCGACATGTGGAGAGGTTATTCACAGGGTGAAGATGCCTGCTGTCAAGGTAAAAAGGCAAATAATTAATGTTTTGAATGTGCATGTTCTGATAATTAGAAAGCATGTCCTCAAAGTGAATGGAAACAGTGAATCCTCACACCATCACAGTGAATAAACATGTTTTCAGCATTATATTGCGCTTAAGAAGATTGCCAAGTTGAGTGGACCCTACCATGGGTCCAGGTGGGTCCTTTGAAACATTATGAATGAAAAAACATCTTCAAACAAAGAAGAATGCCTCAATCCACTTAAATGGTAAAAGCAGATGAATCATACCATTATTTATGTACATAACATAACTTGAACAAAGAGGGGGGAGCACTGAATCTACTGTCTAACACATTTCATGCCTTACTGGGACTTTGTCAGAGTCTTTCATTGTGTTTCAAGCAGTGGTGGAACCTGCAAATTCTTCTACATATAAATCAGGTACATTCCACGATTGGGGCTGTCATTAATTTTAAAAGTCTTTGTCTGGAAAATTGCCATCCTGTGTCATTCAAATCCCTCCTCTGTTCTCTTGTGCATCAGCTGCTCAAGGTTTTGTCAACACCACGTATTTCCAAGACAAGATCAATGCCAACAGTATCAACTTTTCATCTGCTACTCCCCTACTGCCCTTGAACTATTTTCATTTTTACCGAGCCCAAGTTGCGTTCCCTCGGTTCGGTACTTCTATCTACCGAACACCGACCACCCCCCTGGCTCATTATCTTTAAAGAAACATCAAACTAAAGTACTCTATCTGGGTGGTCGCCATTCGTATAACTGAACACATGTGCTCTGGTAAATGTATTATGTGCTGTACCGTGAGTGCCTAGAAGATCATTTGTTTAAGCAACGCAAACTCACATCTCCCAGACACAGAGACACCTGGACGGGCTTACCTATGGTTTTTCTGGGGGTCTAAGCATATAAGCAGGCCACTTGGCCTTAATAAAGCATTCCTTTTGTACCCTTCATCAAGTCTCAACTGGTCTGAGACTTGATGAAGGGTACAACTTGTGGCAAACCTAGCCACTTCAGACTACGGGAATAGTTCCCTAAAGGTTGTCCCACAAACTGCTAATATGTTGTAATTACATGTACTTTGTATTCTGCCTGTAAATGTATGATTGCATGTATGTCTATGGTATTCCCATGCTAGCAGCCGAAAGCCGCTAGCATTTGAATGGTCGTTTCACGAACCGCAACTTTACCGGCTGTTCGTGAAACGAATTAGGTACCGAACGCAAGCCCACACACTTAGAGGCGTGTGGCACCAATTACCCGGTTGCAACATTGTTGCAATCGGTAATTAAGTGGATTCTTAGGTGGCCGTCATTCGGCTACCGACCACGCGGCGGGCGGCCATCTTGAATCCTTTGTCTCCCCCAGCGGTGTTTGGTCGTCGAGTGCATGGAACCAAAAACGGCTACTCGACGGCACGAACACCGCTGTACTTCCAGGCGGTTCGGGAGCTCCGGTCTTCTTCTATTAGGAGACCCATTGACGTTCGGTACTTTTTATACGAACTAAATAGATAAGTGTATTTCGTATGGCGTTCGGTTAGTTTAGCTGGGATCTGAGCGGTATTTCCACGAAACGTACCTGCAGACCCCAGCTATCTACAGAACGGTTGTTCGTGCCAAACAAGCGAATATTGTTCAATTTATAGATTTTAAAGTAAAATGCCGGTTCTGCTGCACGAGGAGATAATCCACTTAACAGTATATTTCAGTGGGAGTATCTCTCTCGTGCAGCGGTGCCTGATGGGAGAAATGTACCAAATTTTAAGTCCCCCATGTAGTCCCCTACTGTATCACCCCTGCTTTGTCAGTAAGGAAACCCCTTGCATGGGGACTTGCATAAATACTGGAAGTTCTGAATAAAGCTGCTAGTTGACTCCAGGCTGAAACCAGGCTATGTTTCGTCCAGTTATTGGGAGGATTGGGGATATTGCCTTACTTTTCAGCGCTGACTGTGGATTTACCGGTAATACCAGCGGAGATCGTGGATTCTAATATTGCACTCCGCTACACAACTGATGCAACAGCTAGAGCGCTATAATCACACAAACCTTGCGGGATTTCAGGAAACTTCAGACGAATGTATCACTATGGATACAGGAGGTTCGTTACAATTAACATAACAGTTTTTGCCCCGCTACAGAGAGTGCAAACCATTTTCTAATTTGTGGACTAATGGTCATAACTAAAAGCATGCTGCCTTACACTTGTTGAATACTTGTTCACAGAAAATACTATAGGAATTTGTCATTTGATTATTGTCAGTAAATCATAAAAATCATTATTGGGGAAACATAAAAAGATAAAAACTACAAAAAGCATCCTGTAGGGATGTTAAAACAGATGGTTTAGCTTTTCAAATTGTTAAAGCAGAAAAAATGAAAAATCTCTACTGATGTACAATTTTCTTGGTAGAACATGCTGTTTTTCAACAAACAGAATTCACCCACTTTAGTAGAAATATATCACAATGCTTAATCACCTCTTGAAACTCTTTTCAGAATGCAAAAGTTTACTTAGACTCTGCAACCCTGAAGCCCCCACAAAAGCTAACATACATGGGGCTAAACAGGCTCTCTTTTCCATACAAGTGCTAAATATTGAGAGACATTCTTTTGGTTTCCATGGGGACTGCTCCACTGCTCCGCTTTGCCCCAAAATAGCTCCTGTTTTTGTCTTGATAAAACTATTCGTTCTCTAACAGGGAAAAGCTGGAGATTTGCTATTTGTGCTCCTTTCTGTATTTGCTGCATTACAGAAGGAGTGCTGGGATGAGATGTAATATTCTTGTAACAGCAGAGCTACTACAGAGAGATTTCCTGCTCCCATACACCATTTCCAGTATGAAGCAACAGGACAAAAGAGATTGTATATGAATAGAAGTAGGTGGCATTCAAACATTGCACCATAAAGGTAGGAAACAAGAGGCAATGTCCACTCACCCCCTTGACGGCATCTGGCTTGTGAATTTTCAGATTCAGGAAATGTGGAATACTGCCGGCTGGGGCGCTGCTTATCGGGATCTGCACAGCCCACGAGGTGGTACATTCAGTTAGTGTCACTTGACACAATGTGTTTTCAGGGGCCCGGTCAGTGCTATGGCTCTCTTACAGAGCTGACCAGGCCCCTGTGATATCTGCAGCGCTGACCGGCAGTGATTGGAGAAATTTACAGCTGTGTACTTCCTCCCAGCTCACACAGAGTGCCACGCAGGAAAGGCAGAGAGAGGGAGTGCGGTTCTGGAGAGACTCCAACTACCTACAGCCTAAGGCATCATCCTGGTGCCATCATCCTGCACCATAAAGGTACGAAACAAGAAGGTGGCTAAAATGTAAACTTTGCACGTGTATCTGTTTGTGTGTATCTGTGTGTGTTTGTGTGTGTGTTTGTCTGTGTAGCTATCTGTGTTTCTCTATGTGTGCTTTTGTATGTGTCTCTGTATGTGCCTCTTTATCTATTTGTGTATCTGTCTGTGTTTCTGTATGTGTGTCTATCTAATTAATTGATCATCAGCAAGTGTGACCACCACCATAAAAGTCAAAGTTTTAGTGGTTTGCTGGTCTGGGGCATTCCAGTGTGTGCTAACACAATGCCAAGGAGGGAAGACATCTTTGAGAAGCAATTGTTGCTGCCCATAAAATTGGGATGGGTTATTAGGCCATTTCCAAACAATTTAAAATGCATTATTCCACAGTGAGAAAGATTATGCAAAAGTAGAAAACATTCAAGACAGTTGTCAATCTTCCCAGAAGTGGACGTCCCAGCCAATTCACTCCACAGTGAGGCCGTGCAATGCTCAGAGAAATTGCAAAAAAATCCAGAGTTCAGATACTGTAGGCTTCAGTTAGCTTGTTAAATGTTGAGGTTCATAACAGGACAATTAGAAACAGACTGAACAAGTATGGTTTGTTTGGAAGAGTTATATACATAAAAGATATATAGTGAGCGCTCTACTCCAGTCGATAACGCACTGTAAACATGCACTATACGAGACAGGGTGCTACCAGGTGGGGAATTAAATCTTGTTACCTTATCAAGATCACATACTACAATATAAAAGACCCAAAGCACACCAAAAAATGCAAAACATATTTATTGAAAAATGCAATATTTCATATATAGCCTTCATACAACATAAATTACAAAGTTGAAGTACAGTGCAAAAACATACTCAGTATATACACTTCATACCGTATTAATAAAGTGCACCAAGGTTACCTTCAAGTACATGACTTACTATACTGACCAAGGGCTGGAAACCAAAAATTCCACAACATTTCGAATACTGCCTTTGTCACGCGAGTCTCACTGATTAAATGTGTCCACCCATTTTCCTAAATCCAGTGCTCTGATAGGGGTAGACATGACATCATCTGAATTGGTAGACATGACATCATCACGTCCCAGCAAACGATATACCTAATGATTATCCAAAACTAGTGTCCATTACTCATTTTACCCTAGGTATATAACAAAATTAAGAGCCACATTTAATTTCCTCTTGCTTTCCAGCTCCAGTTTCTTACTATTTTCTATACTCAAAGCGCTAGTGCAGACGTGCACATTTCCGCATTAAGTAGTGCGCATGCACATATATTTGTTATTCTACAAGTACTGCGAGGGACCAAAAATCATTAGACCTCACAGTTGTCATACTCCATGAGCATCTGTGTTCCTTCAAACTTAAATGTGATGCACGTCAATGGATACTCATACCCAGAGACTGTTAAATCCTGTCTCTAGGTGTGTGTAACCTACTAGGGATCGAAGGGGAAGGGGACTAAATTAAATATGGGCTATGTCCTTTACTCTTTCATGCACAACAAATAATACCCTAATACATTATGGTGATAAGACAAGCCATGTATATATGAATTGTATATGTATATTAGCACTTAAAATACATCATATTACTCAAATCAAATGTCAAAGAAATGTTCCATACTGTTAACCCTTCAAATCTTCATAATCAATCCAACAGTATATATGTATATACATGAATTTTCAGTCTATACCAGAATTGGCAACAAATAAAATATCACATTTTTTCCTTAATCATAACATTTAAAAAAGTCATATACACACATGGGACCCCATGTAGATATACATGTTGTATCTAACCCAGACAACCGTGGGAACCATAGTTCCCACAGGTTATCCGGGTGAGTACACAAACATATTAATTAAAGAGAAAACACAAAAATAACCAATTATAAAGTATATATTGTTATATGACTCTAAGATGTACTGAAATAGTTTGTTTGCAAAAATAAAAGTACAATATTCATGTCATTACTCTTGGATATCTCTATGTTCTGTAGCTTCCCAAAAAAATGTCCTTCTATTTGTTCACACAGTATTCAAGAACACCTTTTCTTTCTTCTTTACATGGTTTGTTATATCTATTAGAGGTAGTATTACTTGAATCACTTTCCCTTCCCTTTCCCTTCTCCTATCCAGATATGATTAAACTATTCATTCACTAGCAGGGAAAAGCTGGAGATTTGCTTTTTGTGCTCCTTTCCGTATTTTTCCCACTTATAAGTGGGAAAAAAAGCTAAAAGCTTAAGATCAAATACACGCAAGTCACGTACTGTTACATTCTGAGGATATTTCAGGTCATGGCTTCTGATATCCAGTACTATTTTTTAGAATTCTTGTATAGTTTTTCTTTTTTTTTTTTTTTCTGGTTCTCTGTTCCTTGTCTGGTTTTCTTTATGCTGGGTTTTCTGTGTTCATTCCTTTATTCCATTCCTGGAACTCCCAGTCGCCTGGATTCCTTTATATGTTTATTTTTTGTTTCCACACCCGTTCCTTTGCCATTTATCATTTTTGTGTCCGTGTGTTCCTGCTAGCAGTGGTCTCATTCCTCTGCTCCTTTCCTTGCAGGTAAGTACTGTGTGTGTTTTATTGTTGTACTTTTAGTCATGCATATCTAGGCAGTTAGGACCCACCGTAATTGGAGTACTTAGGTGCATACACGCACATCAAATAATACCCTAATACATTATGGTGATAAGACAAACCATGTATATATGAATTGTATATGTATAATAGCACTCAAAATATATCATATTACTGAAATGTCAAAGAAATGTTCCATACTGTTAACCCTTCAAATCTTCATAATCAATCAAATATACATAAATGTTCAGTCTATACCAGAATTGGCAACAAATAAAATATCAAATTATTTTCTTAATCATAAGAGAGGCACTTGGCTGACACCTCCAGACGGGTTGTACAGATGTGGGTGGTGCATTAACTGCAATAACGCTATGAAGGTAGAATCCTTAACACACCCACATTTAGCATATAAGATTGATTTAAACACATACATTAATTGTCAAACCAACCATGCAGTCTACTTGATTAAATGCAATTGTGGTAAGGGATATGTAGAACAAACGAGTAGAACCTTAATTACTCATTTAGGGGAACATAAAAGTGCCATCAGAACGGGTGTACAAATTTCATCGGTAGTCCGTCACTTCAGGGAAGCTGAGCACCATGTGTTGCAGCTACATTGCCTGGGCATAGAGTGGGTGAAAAAATCACTTTGGGGTGGGAGTAGGTTAAAACTTCTCAGACAGAGATTAAATGTTCTGGATGTATAAATTGGGCATGAATGAAGATAAGGACTTTAGTCATTTTAGATAATAGGATTGGATCTGTTTGCCTGCATTTGATTTTAAACGTTTAGCTTTTCTTTCCACTTATAGGGTTGATCATATCTGGATAGGATAAGGCAAAGAGATTTGAGGAATACTACTTCTAAGAGATATTACAAACCATGTAAAGAATAAAGAAAAGGTGTTCTTGCATAACGTATGAACACATAGAAGGACACTTCTCTGGGAAGCCACAGAACATAGATATCCAAGAGTAATAACATGAATATTGTACTTTTTTTGCAAACACACTAATTCAATACATCATAGAGTCATATAACAGTATATACTCTATAAATGGTTATTTTTGTATTTTCTCTTTAATTAATATGTTTGTGTACTCATCCGGATAACCTGTGGGAACTATGGTTCCCCCGGTTGTCTGGGTTAGCCAAAACGTGTATATCTACATGGGGCCCCATATGTTTCTATGCTTTTTTTTTGTATTATGATTAAGCAAAAAATGTGATATTTTATTTATTGCCAATTCTGGTATAGACTAAAAATATATGTATATACATATATACTGTTGGATTGATTATGAAGATTTGAAGGGTTAACAGTATGGAACTTTTTTTGACATTTCAGTAATATGATCTAATATGAGTGCTATTATACATGTACAATACATACATACATGGTTTGTCTTATCACTATAATGTATAATGGTATTATTTGCTGTACACGAAGAAGTAGAAGACATTGCCCATATTTAATTTTTTCCTTTCCCTGTTCGATCCCTAGTGGATTTCACACACACCTAGAGACAGGATTTAACTGTCTCTGGGTATGAGTGTCCATTGACGTGAATCACATTTAAGTTTGAAGGAACACGCATGTGCATGGAGTATCACGACTTTGAGGGCTAATGATTTTTGGTCCCTCGCAGTGCCTGTGGAATAACTAATGTATTTCTGTGCATGCGCACTACGTAATGTGGAAATGTGCGCAAGTGCAGGTCTGCACTAGCGCTTTGAGTACAGGAAATAGTAAGAAACTGGTGCTGGAAAGCAAGAGGAAATTAGATGTTGCTCTTAATTTGGTTATATACCTAGGGTAAAATGAATAATGGCCACTAGTATTGGATAATCATTAGGTATATCATGTGCTGGTACATGATGACATGAAGTCTACCGATTGTATACTCAGTGAATACACCTTATGTGTTAACCTGGTTTTTAATTTAGCCCCTATCAGAGTATTGGATTTAGGAAAATTGGTGGACACATTTGTTTGTAGTTTCTTACATAAGGTACCTTATTAGTCAGTGAGACTCCTGTGACAAAGGCAGTAGCCAAAATGTTGGGGAATTTTTGGTCTCCAGCCCTAGGTCAGTATAGTAGGTCATGTACTTGAAGGTAACCTTGGTGCACTTTATTAATAAGGTATGAGGTGTATATACTGAGTATGCTTTTGCACTGTACTTTCACTGGCCACTTTATATTGTATAAACGCTATATATGAAATATTTTTTGCATGATTTGGTGTGCTGTGGGTCTTTTATATTGTTTGGGAGGGCTGCCAGGAGATAGCCTTTTATCTCTAAAAAGAATATGGCAGAATGGCTTAGGTTTGCAAAGTGGCATCTGAAGAAACCATGAGACTTCTGGAACAACGTCCTTTGGATAGACGAGACCAAAGTGGAGATGTTTGTTCATAGTGCACAACGCCACGTTTGGCAAAAACCAAACACAGCATATCAGTACACACTCATACCAGCCTCTACTGTTAAGCACGGTGGTGAAGGGGCAATGATTTGGTCTTGTTTTGCAGCCACAGGACCTAGAAACCTTGAGTCGACAGTGTACTATTCGGTATGCCAAAGTATTTCTTAATTATTGAATGAACAGCATGTAATAACCCATAGCAGGTGGATTCTAATTGCTTTACCATTTATCACTAAAGAATAGAGTTGATCGTATGTATTTGACACCTCGCTGAAGCTATTTGCTCATATTTTATTGACTGATCTTTTATTGTGATACATCAATGTTAAATGCTTCTGACAGCAATGTTTCACCACCACGTGATTACACCTTCAATTACAGACTAGTGAACACTTCTCTGAATCTCATTATCTGTGGACTTTGCAGACAATGTTGACATGTTTTAGTTTTTAGTATATTTTAAAGATATATTTTACATTTATTTGTTTATAAAATAAAGATACATTGAGGTGTCTCCAGTTTTGTTAAAAAATATTTCTCTTTATAATCTCTGTATATTTTTTTTAAATTAATTTATATTTTGTTTTTATATATGTTTTAAGCTTCATTATCTCCATCACATAGAAATTATGTGCAAACAATAATTCACATTTAATCACACACAGAGCCCAAGTTAAGATATACAAGTCCAATTATCTAGCAGACTGTTGAGGTCAATTTTATTACTTAGATAAAATTATATATATTGATTACAGACTTTTTAGCTGTCAGTGAAATGTTTTAAAATGCTTAGCAGATGCCTCTACCTTGCATGCATAGCATGCAGGGCTGTCTTTAAAGCGGGGCAAATGGGGCAGCTGCCCCGGGCCCAGTTGCTCCTGGGGGGCCCCAGAGCAGCTGCCCCATGGGCCCCATGATTTGCTCAGCCCCCATGGACCAGGCGGTGCGGCTGCACAGAGCCGCACTGGCCCGCATACTAAGGAGGTCACCAGGGTGGCCTTTGCACTAAGGGCCACTCAGTGGGCATGTGTCAGCAGGGGCCCGGTCGGGCTCTGTGACTCTTAAACAGCACGACCGGGCCCCTTCCTGTTCGCCGCAGCCGGCTGGGAGGAAGTGACTGGCTCCCACCGGAGATCAGAGCCGCTCGGGAGGAGGAAGTCAGGGAGGAGGGGAGTTCCAGAGGATAACTCCCAACTGTCTCAGCCTGCCACTGGACTCCAGGGAAACCATCCTCCAGAAAAAGGTAAGAATCTGGAGAGTGGCTAAATGTATGTCTTTGTGGGTGGGTGTCAGTATGTCTGTCTGTGTGTGTCAGTGTGTCAGTATGTTTGGGTCGCAGGGCCCAGGGGGCCCAACAAAACTCTTTGCCCTGAAAGCACGTACTAAACCACACCCTGAGTTGTGCTGAGAAGGCTCGCTTATCTACACCACAAATTGTGCATGATGTTAGAACTGCTTGGTTTGCAAAATAAACGGAGCTAACTGTGATTGACTGAATAATGTGTATCACTCTAGACTGAAAAAAACTACATATCCTCTCAGAAACATAGAATGTGACGGCAGATAAGAACCATTCGGCCCATCTAGTCTGCTCAATTTTCTAAATTTTCTAAATTATCTTATAGCTAGGATAGCCTTATGCCTATCCCACATATGCTTTAACTCCTTCACTGTGTTAACCTCTACCACTTTAGCTGGAAGGCTATTCCATGCATCCACTACCCTCTCAGTAAAGGGACACTATAGTCACCTGAACAACTTCAGCTTAATGAGGTTGTTCAGGTGAGAACTATAGCTCCCTGCAGCCTTTTTTATGTAAACACTATATTTTCTAAGAAAATACAGTGTTTTCATTGAAAGCTAGACACACCTCCAGTTGCAGTCACTCAGAGTGAACCAGAGGGACTTCTGAGTCCATCCATTCAGATCTACTGTGCATGAGCATCCTGTGATTCAGTATCTCCTCCCACTGCATGCAGACACTGAACTTTCCTCATAGAGATTCATTGATTCAATTAATCTCTATGAGGAGATGCTGATTGGCCAGGGCTGTGTTTGAATCATGCTGGCTCTGCCCCTGATCTACCTCCTTGTCAGTCCCAGCCAATCCTATGGGGAAGCACTGTGATTGGATCAGGCTATCACATGTCAGCAGACTGCTTGTTTTTCCTGAGGCTAACAGCATGCTGATTTACAGCTTCTGGCTTGAATACAGTAAGATTTTTACTATATTTATGGAGGCATGAGGGGCCCAGGGGGGCTAGATGGTCGTGTTAACACTATAGGGTCAGGAATACATGTAGTTGCACTGGTGACTATAGTGTCCCTTAAAGTAATACTTCCTAATATTATTTTTAAACCTTTGCCCCTCTAATTTAAGTCTATGTCCTCTTGTTGTGGTAGTTTTTCTTCTTTTAAATATAGTCTCCTCCTTTACTGTGCCGATTCTTTATGTATTTAAATGTTTCTATCATATCTCCCCTGTCTTGTCTTTCCTCCAAGCTATACATGTTAAGACCATTTAACCTTTCCTTGTAACTCTTATCCTGCCATCCATGAATCGATTTAGTAGCCCTTCTCTGAACTCTCTCTAAAGTATCAATATCCTTCTCAAGATACGGTCTCCAGTACTGCGTACAATACTCCAAGTGAGGTCTCACCAGTGTTCTGTACATTGGCATGAGCACTTCCCTCTTTCTACTGCTAATACCTCTCCTTACACAACCAAGCATGCTGCTAGCATTTCCTGCTGCTCTATTACATTGCCTGCCTACCTTTAAGTCATCTAAAATAATTACCTATAAATCCCTTTTCTCAGATGTTGAGGTTAGGACTCTGCATTATCTTGCACTTATCCACATTAAATGTCAGCTGCCACAACTCGGACCATTTTTCTAGTTTACCTAAATCATTATTTAATTTGGCTTATCCCTCCTGGAACAACAACCCTCTTACATATCTTAGTATCATCCGCAAACAGACATACCTTACCATCAAGACCTTCTGCAATATCACTAATAAAAATATTAAAGAGAATGGGTTCAAATACAGATCCCTGAGTTACCCCACTGGTGACAAGACCATGCCCGTCTTCGCTAACTTTCAATCTTCTGGGACTACTCCTGTTAACAATGATTGGTTAAATAAATCTATTAATGGTTTTTGCTAGTACACCACTAAGCTCTTTTAATAACTTTGGGTATATTCCATCAGGCCCCACTGTCTTATTTGTCTTTACTCTTGACAGATGGAATAGAACCTCTTCCTCTGTAAACTCACATGTAACAAATGACCCATTTGTCTTTTTTCTAACTGCGGTCCATTTCCTTCATTTTCATCTTTAAATACTAAACAAAAATATTAATTGAGCTAGACCTTTATCCTCTTCTACATATCTTCCTTCTTTTATTTTTAATCTAACTTTTACTTTCCTTTTCTCATTTATGTGTCTAAAAAAATGTTTTGTCCTATTTTCTCTTCTGTTGGTGATTTGGAAGCTCTTATAAATTGCTTAGCCTCTTTCTGTCTAATCTTACAGATCTGTCTTCCTCTCTCTCTCTCTCTCTCTCTCTCTCTCTCTCTCTCTCTCTCTCTCTCTCTCTCTCTCTCTCTCTATATATATATATATATATATATATATATATTTAAATAGTTAATATTTTTGTTTTTTTGTCAGGAACTTTGACATCCCATGCCAAAGACTTTAAAGCTTTTTATAAACTGTTTTTTTTTTTTTAAATCAGGGGTCTGCTTCCCAATCTCCTATAACCATGAATGTTATTATGATTAATATCACATTCAAATCCCTACTTTGTACTCTTGCACATCTCTCATTTTACATCAGCTGCTCTAAGTTTTGTGGACTAATGGTCATAACTAGACTCATTCTGCCTTACACTTGCTCAATGTAAATACTTGTTTGTGGAAAATACTATAGGAATTTGTCATTTTATTACTATCAATGAGTCATAAAAATCATTATTGGGGAAACATAACAAGATAAAATCTACAAAAAACATCCTGCAGGGAAAATAAAAACACAGATTGTTCAGCTCTACAAATTGTTAAATCAGAAAAAAAATTGAAAAAATGAAAAATCCCCGCCGACATGCACAATTTTCTTGGTAGATCATGCTGTTTTTTTGATAAATAGAATTCACCCCCACTTCAGTCTAAATATATCACAGGGCTTAATAACCTCTGGAAATTCTATTCATAATGTAAAAGTCTACTTAGAATCTGCTGCATACTTTTTTTCTTGCAGTGCAAAACTGATAAAATCTGCATTGTAATTGTCTGTTAAATTATTAGGTAATCATACAATTAACAGATATAAAGCTGTATAATAAACAGACAAAAGGAAATTACAGCACTATATAGTTTTACATAAAATTAAATAAGCCTTTCACAAAGTAAGGCTACTTTCTTAGTATGCTTGTAGTTTTGAGAATTATTTCATAGCCTTTACTATTTAGTTAGGTTAATGAAATATTGGGAGCTGTCATGCAGTACTCTATTAATAAACAATTAACTGGCCCCTTTTCATCCTTGTATACATAGGTTTTACGTTGCATTGCTGGAAAAAAAACCTGCCCCCAACCAACCAACCAACCAACCAACCAACCAACTAACCAAACAAACAAACAAACAAACAAACAAAAACATAGCCAGTTGTTTTCACCTCTATGTCATATCATATTCTTGACAAGGAAATGCTTTCTATCTGGGTACTCTGGTCAATCGCCATAGATCTTGCAAAACTCTGCCCCCATTGTGCTAGAGTAACAGAGTCTAGCTATACTAGAGTACTAGAGTTTGAGATGTTTAATTAGTATAGCACTGCATTCTGTTTGCTGTAAGGGGCAGAAGAATGAGGGGAAGCTCTGGGCAGATTTCTGGCCATAAATACACATTGCAGTATACAATACATTGCATTCAGGTAGCCAGGGCCGGTGCAAGGATTTTTGACTATACAAGTGAAAATGCGTTTTGCTGCCCCTCCAATTTCCCCCCACTCAAAAATGCATCTTCACCTGTGTATCCCTGTAGCAGAGCTCCCTGTACCCCGGCTGGGTACCTTAGCCAAAGGGGCTGCTTCCTAGTTGGAACAGGGGAACCGATAGGGGAATTAGCTCTAAGACCTTATGTGATGGACCGCCTGGCACCCCGATTGGGTGCCTCCGCCAATCACTGCTTCCTAATACCACAGAGTACTCCTAAGCACTGCACCAGACATCATCAGCACCGTCGTCCCCACTCCATCATTACAGCTTGGTTGGGGTCTCGCCTTCTCACGCTGGACCAAACTAACAAGAGCTAGTTATTATAGAATAGGGGAGTATCGTGATATAGCAATCCCCAGAGCAGTTACAACTGTTCCCCCCACACATGAGATGAGACTCTATGTTGAGGGAACTCGTTTATTGGCAGCCACAACTGGCCTTATATGCAGGTCCCCATGCAAGGGGCACTCAAGACCAGAGAGTAGACTACAGAAAAAACATACACACGATTACATTGGCTCTCAGGTCCAGGACACTCCCATACAAGATAAGATAATCCCTCCCCTGTGCCTGGGAGATAATTGAGTTGAGCACTGTACTAAACTTAACTCACTGTACTAAACTCAATTATCTCCAGGCACAGAAAACATACATACAAATACACCTCTGCATTCAAACATAAATGCATACTGTCCCGCATTCAAATGCCAATACTACAAACACACCACTGCATTCAATCACACAGACTACACACAAACATGTAAATGCATTCAAGTGCCAATATTACACGAATCAAAACTCTTCTTTCAAACATCAAAACTACATACAAATACATCACTACATTCTAATAGAACAGTACATACAAACATACAACTGCATTCAAATGTCAACACTACAGGTGTGCTCAAAAGTTTGCATACCCTTGGAGAATTGCTAATATATGTACCATTTTAAAGAAAGCATTAGAGGGCAGAAAAAAACACATTTATTTTATTTCTTATGGGATTCATATTCAACTGTAGGTTATAACAGAATGGCACAATCATAAAACAAAACATAGCAACACAGAACAAATTAAATGACCCCTGTTCAAAAGTATGCATACCCTTTTCCTTAATACTGTGTATTGCCCCTTTAGCATTAGTGGCAGATTGCAGTCTTTTGTAATAGCTGTCTATGAGGCCCCTATTTCTTTGCAGGTGGTATAGCCTCCCATTGATCTTGGAAAAATGCCTGCAAGATCAGTAATATTTTCAAAATCAATGCCAAAATTTCACAATTTCTGCCAGGGAATGCAAACGTTTGAGCACAACTGTATATGCAACATATCCCTTCATTCACACTACATACTCCATACAAAAATATGTTTACCTTCCAAGATACAAAGACAATCCTGCAAGAATGGACAAAGGTAGTTCCCCAGCTGTCAAAGCATTCTGGAAGTTATAGGACAGGTCATGATCTACAAATGGTACATTAGCTCTAGAGAGTATCCAAAAAAATTCTTACAAAAGGGCCCTCTCTACATTAGTTCTGCCACTGGTTGTCGAGCACTAAAATATACACTTACACACAATGCATGAAAAGACAATGTTTTGGGATAATGTTTTACTACATATAAATGCATGGAATATTATTGCATGGAACAAGCAGATGAACGAGAAGGTATCTCTTTCTGGTTTGTACTTTCAGATTATTCACTAAGTTCGGAATATGCAAATGTGTTGACAATTTCACTAAAATTGCAGTTCAGATGTTTTTCTGAAAGGCAAATCAGGAGATAATTTGGGAAATCACCATACCTATTGCCGTCTGGTTCGGAGAAAATTTTAATCTACTAACATGTTTGCTGAGAAATGTTATGCATAATTTAATATTTATCAAAGACTGATATTATACAAAATTGCTTTTAAACTGGCACAGTTGAAGGCACATTTTGAAATTACTGTTCTCTTTATTTTAACAGAAAGCACTTTCGAAAAAAAAAAATCATGAATTAAATGAAAATAAAGACATTAAACCAATGTGTTTCGATGCACCCTCTATGAACCAACTAACTGGTTCCAGAATGGCTGCTTTAATGGTTCAGAATGAATAAGTACAAAAGTAACCAAAAGAGTCAACAACTTTAAATTCAACACACCACCTACAGCATATCCTTACTATCAGAGGCCAAAATGAATGCCTCCACACAAACCAATTAAGCTCTTCTTCCACGGGAATTATCATAGCTTATTATCTGAAAAGACTCCCTAGGAGTCTTCCTGCATGTTCCTCAGCCTGCTTACACATTACAGATAGTGCTTAGTACAAGTCTTGTCTCTGCATGGAACCATGCGTACATTACTGTGTGAAACAGTGCTAAGATTACATAAACAATCACATGATGTCAGAGGTGGCTAGGAGTGGTTTAGGATTAGTGAATCTAGACCTAGGATTAGAGTAAGAGGGCAGCATGGGTGTCTTAGAACTAGGGAGATTTGGTGTTAGGAGGTACCTATATTTTATATGCTGTGAAATGTAACTCCCATGATTTTTATTTTTACAAAGCTCATCTTTAAGTGTGTACTCTTAGCCCTCTACTGTATCTAATGTACCCTATAATCAAAATATCAAACGTTTCAGGTAATCTCTAGATAGATAGATCTCAAATAGATCTCAAAATCTATTAATGCATCATGTCCCTCCCCCCCTTACAACACACTCACTCTTTATATACAAGAAAAAACTGAATAAGTCCAAAGCCATCCCCTCTCTGTAATCAGTGAAGAATTGGAGTCCACCTGGGGTCCGGCCGCCATCTTGCTGCGTTTCCCAGCATGCTGCGGTCGTCACGCCATGCAAGATGACGTCATATGTGACGTTGTGCATCATGACGTCAATGTCAGGATTACAGTATGATCCAGCACATAGAATTGTGTAACAGAGGACTGGCTGGACTAACGTACCAAAGAATAGTCAGGAATAGCCGAGGTCAAGGGACACAGAAAGAGACGCAACGATAAGGAAAAGCCAGGGGTCAGGGATGACAGAAAACAGGGAAGTCAAAAACAATGCCAAAGTCAAAATACCAGAATAACCAGAATCAATAACGCGCTCTCGGACAACCACAAGGAAAACCATGACAGGGCACTGAGCAGGATGAGAACTGGGCCTAAATACCTCTCCTCTAGATCTGATAATCGGCCTTTGACCCCAAAGGCAGTTACCAGGTTTCCATTTGCATAATTGCTGCTCAGCACAAACCCTCCTGTGGATTTAATTGCTGCTTGGCACAACTTTTCCTGTCAGGACAGTAATGTTGCTCTGCACAACTTTTCCTGTCAGAACAGTAAATGTCATTAATCACATTTTTATATGCAGATGAATACGTGACAGTCATGTTGCTAGGCAACAGTAAACAAATATAAGAAACACTCAAAAGCCTAGGAGATCGGAAATCAGGCTGGGCATATAAAGAAAGACAATAGGGTCCAAAAAGGAAATTTCTCATCAAAAGCTTACAGGAAGCTAAAAATCATACAGGAATAAAGTAAATGCAAGCCCCATTGTAATACATATATAAGTAAATCATAATGCAATAAAGTAAATACTGGGGAATATAATGACCGTCCCTATCAACCAACCTTACTACCCACTGTTAAGCCCTTCCCTTCCAGGCCCTGTCAGCCAACCTCACTATCCACTGTTAACCCCTTCTTTGCCAGTCCCTGTCAATGAACCTTACTACCCACTGTTAACCCCTTCCCTGACAGTTTCTGTCAGCCAACCTCACTACCCATTGTTAACTCCTTCATTGCAAGTCCCTGTCAACGAACCTCACTATCCACTGTTAACCCCTTCTTTGCCAGTCCCTGTCAATGAACCTTACTATCCACTGTTAACTCCTTCTTTACCAGTCCCTGTCAACGAACCTTACTACCCACTGTTAACCCCTTCCCCGTCAGTCCCTGTCAGCCAACCTCACTACCACTGTTAACCATTATTTTGCCAGTCCCTGCAAGCCAACTTCACTACCCACTGTTAACCCCTCCCCTGTCAGTCCCTGTCAGCCAACCTCACTATCCACTGTTAACCCCTTCTTTGCCAGTCCCTGTCAATGAACCTTACTACCCACTGTTAACCCCTTCCCTGACAGTCTCTGTCAGCCAACCTCACTACCCATTGTTAACTCCTTCTTTGCCAGTCCCTGTCAACGAATCTTACTACCCACTGTTAACCCC
This sequence comes from Pelobates fuscus, assembly GCF_036172605.1. Lineage (NCBI taxonomy): Eukaryota > Metazoa > Chordata > Amphibia > Anura > Pelobatidae > Pelobates > Pelobates fuscus. The sequence goes on from NC_086320.1 coordinate 127,733,092, forward strand.
TTCCCCGTCTTTCCCTATCAGCCAACCTCACTACCACTGTTAACCACTCTTTTGCCAGTCCCTGCAAGCCAACTTCACTACTGACTGTTAACCCCTCCCCTGCCAGTCCCTGTCAGCCAACCTCACTACCCACTGTTAACTCCTTCTATGTCAGCCAACAGTATTTAACCACTGTTAAACCCTTTCCTGCCAGTCCCTGTCAATCAACCTCCCTACCCTATGTTAATCCCTTCCCTGCCAGTCCCTGCCAGCCAACCTTACTACTCACTGTTAACCTCTCCCCTGCCAGTCTCCGTCAGCCAACCTCACTACCCACTGTTAACCCCTCCCCTGCCAGACCTCACTCCCATCCATCCCTAGAATATATATATATATATATATATATATATATATAGAGAGAGAGAGAGAGAGAGAGAGAGACAGAGAGAGAGAATGCAAAGCTCTATAGGTATTTATGAGTTTGTCTGTTTCTTTATATTTATTTACATTAAACATTTGACACTATATGATACCTAATATAGTTAGGAAATGTTTGTGTGTGTGAATTTTTGTGTGTGTGATGTGGTTTGTAAGTTATAGCGTCTGAATGCTGAGGACTCCAAAGAGGCTTGGGCAGGCATTGTGTGCATGTGTTGAGCTGAGTGTAGCTCAGGCACACCTAGTAAGCTTTGTCATTATTGATTTTCATAGAGAATCAGTTGAGCATGGCCATTGGTGGACAAGGATTGTGGATGTGTCATTACTGATTCTCATAGAGAATTACTAGAGCACGACCATTGGTGGACAGTCCAGCTGAAATACAGGAAGCAGGGATTAAGAAAGGGGGAAATGACATGCAATCACATGATAGCATTAAATCTGATCAAAGTAAAGATTAAAACAGGTACTTCTAAAGCTCATTTTTTACTATTTAGGAAAAAAAAGGCATTTATGAGGTGTGAGAGGGAGCCAATATTTTTACCTATACAGTTCCTTTAAATTGAAAAAAAAAATATTTGAATTCCTTGTGAATTAATATAAATAAGATGGCTTTTAATAAAAAAAAAACTTTCAACTCTCAAGCAATACATTTCATGTATGCCACATAACCACAAAAACACACTTATCAAAAACAGTAAATACATAGTTAGTGTCTTAAATATACACTTAATAAAAGCTGATAAGTTTAGTACTAAAAAATATAAGTAATAAGGGTTAAGTAACCAACCCTTGTTAATTATACTTTGAATTCCTGACAATTTTCACTTTAATGAAAAATCTTGTTATTTTTTTCACAATGTATACTAGCTTTGTGGATATCGCTCATTAGGCAATGACTAATTTATCCCTGGGACTGTATATTTATCCACACATTTGCAAATGACAATGCCTTCTTTTCTCGTAATCCTATTCCCATCATATATGTAGAATAGTAACATTATTTTCCCAAAACATTTTGTTGTTATTTATTTTAGAGTAAATATATATTATACTGATTTTAATATGTTTCATCTAGTGCCTAAGCAATTTCTGTTTTAAAATACTGAAACAAGTTTGTACAATACTCTTTGGAAAAAAATCATATAAACCATCTCTTGTTTCGTCAAAAGTGATATCTTTCAATTAAATTATAACTTTGCTCTTTTATAATACTTTTCAAACTGTGGAGTGGTTGCTGAGCCTTGTTAGTGTTACAATGTTACATTTTAAAATGTATGATGCAGCTTTCAACTACTATAAGACTGATGGATTGTTCAAATAAAAAAAAAAATAACAACTGTCTTGGAAAAGAATGTGGAGCAAACAATGATGGATGGAACAATGTATACTTGTAGTCACTAGTCGCTAATTACTAAGCCAGTAGTTACCAATGCAGTCCTCAAATAGAAACAACAGTTGAGGTGGTTTAGGCATTTCTCTGTTTTGTTCTAATGGAGATACTGATACAACCTGGAACATGTTTTTTTTTGTTTAGGTCTGGCTTGGGAACCTCTGTATTAAGCAATATGTTGTGGTGAGTTAACAGGTGAGTTAAATGTTTTAGAAACATATAGCACATTTTTTAAAATATTTCCTGTTTTGTTGAACTGGAGATGTTTTCCTCTTTGGTTGGGCACATTTATTTTCAACTCATAAACTTTCTGTTTAATGAATTAAGACCCCTGATTCTTGTGAAATTACAATCATATGTATTTTATAATCAGAGGTCATTATCGATATTCAAATATACCGTATATACTCGAGTATAAGACCAGTTTTTCAGCACATTTTTTGTGCTGAAAAACCCCAACTCGTCTTATACTCGAGTCACTGTCTGTATTATGGCAATTTACATTGCCATAATACAGACTGGGGGCTGTGTTGGAGGGGGGCTGGCATGAAGCTCTTACTTACCTCTCCTGCAGCTCCTGTCAGCTCCCTTCTCTTCCGGTCCGGTCAGCTCCCAGTGTAAGTCTCGCGAGAGCCGCGGGGTCATAGTGAGCTGACAGGGGAGCTGACCGGACCGGCGCAGAGGAGGAGGACAGGAGCTGCAGGATAGGTATGTGCTTACTGCCAGCCCCCCTCCACTGAACTGCCAATGCCACTGGACTACCAGGGAGTGAGAGCCCCCCCCCCCTGCCATGTATCAAGCAGGGAGGGGGGACGAAAAAAATTAAAATATAAATAATAATAATAAAATAATATTTAAAAAAATTATAATAAAATAAAAATGAATAATAAAAAAATATGAATAAAGCAAAAAATTATAATTTAACAACAAAAAAATATTAAAATAATAATTTTAAAAAATAATAATAAAAATGCCCACCCCCCCACCAAGGCTCTGCAACACACACACAAACACACACTGCATCACACACACACACACACTGCATTCATACACACACTGCACTCATATACACACACACTGCACTCATACACACACACTGCACTCATACATACACACACTGCATTCATTATATACACACACTGTAAATAAATATTCAATTAATATAATTTTTTTAGGATCTAATTTTATTTAGAAATTTACCAGTAGCTGCTGCACTTCCCACCCTAGTCTTATACTCGAGTCAATTAGCTTTTCCAGTTTTTTGGGGTAAAATTAGGGGCCTCGGCTTATATTTGGGTCTGCTTATACTCGAGTATATACGGTTTATATATTTGTTCACATAAAAGGTAAAGAAAACTTTTAACATAAAATCAAAATGTGTGACTGGGAATACGGCACCATGAACAAGACCTGTAAAAACACATCATTTTTCACATAAGGGCTATAGTTTGGTGACCTTTGATCATAATTAAAAATACAGTGACTATTGGCATCATCAGTAATGTGCTATTTAATGACTTAATCTGTACTCTATGAATTTAACATTGAATATTAATTTTCATTATTTTCAAATAGTTGATATATCATGAATTAATAAAAATAATACTACATTTATTTTGTTTTTGGGTATTAAACAGATTTAGCATGAGGCAAATACTGAGTATAACATTACATTTTACAAATGAAAAAAGATTTGGTACAAAATTGCCATGTTAGAATGATAAGCATACTGGGCTGTATTCTAAATGTCCTGTAGAATGGGCACAATATTCTTTGCCAGTCCCAGTTTTTTATTTCAGCATTTACTTGATTCAATAATCTGGTAAAATAAAATAACCAACACATAGCAACAAACATACATATGAATTGCAATTTGTGTCCACAATGCCTAAATAGGGATACATAGTAAGCTAAATTAAACACTACCAGAGCACACTTAAGAGGCCATTAAGGAGATGAATGGTGGTGTAATGTTTGAGTCTGTACGAAAGCATTTCAATCTACACAGAATTCTCAGAAGCTTAAAAAATAAGTTGAATAATATTTCATGATGGAAGTTATATGTGCAAGTTGTCACTAAAGAAAAATACTACATATAGAGAAGGATTACTTATGGTGCAATCTAGTTCTACAAGTTCTGTTAGATATTCATTACATGACAAATACAGTGACAAATCAGTAATTGAATTTCAAAACAAATGTCTCACTAAAAGATGACTTACTTGAGATGCCTAATAAAAAAAAAAATTCTATCTAAATCTAAAACATGCCTAAACAAGAAGCAATAACAGACGGCACATGCAAAACAGTAAATAACATAACTTTTGTGTGTTGCAAAGGAGACAACTGGTAGTCTGGGGAGCAGGAAAAGACTATGGAAAACAATGCATTACAGACCAATGTCATATTAAACATACTTTGTAAATAAAAAATGTTGTCCAGGAAAGAGCAAATATGAATTTCAAGAGACATTACCCCCATGTTATAATAATTATGTTGGATAAACATTTGTTTGCAATTGTATTGCCTGCTGTACAACCAAATAAAAAAGAAAAAGTGGCAGCAAACTTAACCCCTTCAGGACGCAGCTTTAAAAACTGGACTTACCCTTAAGGACACAAGCATTTTTTGCTGTTTGTGTTCAACCTCCGTTTGCATTTTTCTTATTTATTGCACCAACACATGTTATACATTGTTTTTTTAAAGGACAAAAAGGGCTTCAATCTGCTGTGACATATACATATATAAATTCTCATTTATTATAAAAAAAAATCCAAAAAAATGCAAAGAAAATAAAAAATAAAAATTTCCCCAGTTTAGGCAATAATAACGTGTGTATAATAAGTGCAGCTTAAGGAAAGTAATTAAAAAATATTCAATTAGTTGTTCTGATTTTCAGAGTACATCATATGTCTAGGATTCCAGCTTGTTTTAAAAGTTACAGGTCACAAAATACAAGGAGTAAAATAAAATTTTAATGTGGAGCTATTTTAGAACTTGGTATATTGCCGCACAAAAGTATATATTTATATAAAGCACACATCACAGGCTATTTACCAAAGGGTATTCTTACACTTTTTACGTAGCCATTTAGCCACAAATCTCTGCTAAATAGTGTAGTAAAATTGTGTTTTTTCAAATTTGTAACATACACACCTAAAACAGGGATTTTTAATGTGTATCTCATAAAGCTGATGTATACTACTGCTATAGAAAACCCCATATTGTTTTCAGAGTAAAACAATACCCCAAATCTATGCCTTTGCCACTATCCTGTGAAGTTACAGTGCCATAAAAGAGACCTGACCATTTCAGTTTTCACAGTGATAATTTTGATAGATGAATTTGATGGGGGCAAGTCTTATTTTGGGGCGTTGTAGCAGTTACATTTTTGAATTTATCCCTCAAGGACCTACCATTGGTGAAAGTAGACACTACAGTACATCACATATAGTGTATATTGTGCTTTAACGTGATGCCATTTTTTCACCAGTTTATGTCAAACTTTGTGGTAAAATAATTGTTTTTCCATTTTTTACATACACGTTACTTTTTTTGGGTCATTTTTCAAGTCTGCTATGTGCCACTGTGATCAAAACCCCATAATTATGCTCGGCAAACTCTTATGAATAAAACGATACCCCCAGTGTATGTCTTTTTCACTATCCTGTGAAGCTACAGTGCCTTAAAAAAACCATTACAGTTTTTACAATTAGAATTTAGAAAAATGGATTTGATGTGTCTATATCATATTTTAGGGCATTGTAGCAGTTTGACATACCATTTGATAAAGTAGACACATTGGGTTATGTCATATGGTATATTTTGAGCTTTATCATACATGTCAGCACCAATTTCTTTCAAATTGTATCATATTGTTTTATTTTTGCATTTTTATACACACATGTTGTATTTTAGTGGTTCATTTTGGAAACTTGATATATGCTACGGTAAATTAAATCACTAAATTATTCTCAGCTATATTTTCTGAGTACAAAATGACCCCCTTTGTATACCGTAGCCAGGTTTTTGTGAAAAAATACAGGGCTAAAATCATACCCGGCTCAGTACAGATTTTTTTAAATAGCAAATTGACAATGGGTCACTTTGTTTCATTTTGGGGCCTTTTAGTCGCTCATATATTTAAATTACGCCACCAATGCATACCATTTACAAAATTGGACACCGTGGGGACTCTCACATAAAATATGATATGCTTTATTGAAGTGACAATTTGTTACCATTTTGTTTCAAAGTTTGTGGTATTCATTTTTATTTTAAAATTTTACATACACATAGTATTTTTGATGTTTAATTTTTAAATCTTGTGTGTCCCACTGTCATAAAATTATCTTAGCTGTACTCAGCATCATCTTCTCAGTACAAATATACCCCATATGTATATCTTTGGAAAATAGCGATCTTAATCTTAATACCAATCTAAATCCCTAATCCTAAACCAATCCCTAAATTTAAACCAAATCCTAATCCCAAATCTAACCCTCAATCTAATAATAAACCCTTACCACAATCCTAACCCATAACGTAATCCCATGTGTAACCTTAATTATAACCTTAATCCTAATCTCAATCCTACCTTTAGCAATAGTGTAAAAATGATACCCCCTGCCGGTGTCAGCAGAGGAATTCCCTTGCTATATTCAGCAAGGGATGCCCGTGCTGACCCTAATCCTAATCTGAACCATAATCTGAATCCTAATCTAAAACATAATCCCAATACTACAATTAATTATAAACCTAATCTTAAACATAAACTTAATAATAAACCCAATAATAAACCTGATAATAAATTTTGTATTAATTCTAAACCGAATTATAATCCTTAATTGTAATCCTTAATTTAATCTTAATCCCAAAGGTTTCCCTCTACTAATATCAGTACTGATATTAGTAAAGGGATTTTAAACTAAAATAGACAGTGGTATGTTCCTGCCATCTACTGGCTATTTTCAGTATTGCAGTCTCCCATCTCTTACATTGAAGACATTATGCCCAATGCAATGCGATCTGTGCTGGGCAATTGAAAATGTCCAGCACAGATCAGAATCACCTTGGGGCATAGAGGGTAACCCTCCAGGGTCTGTTCTTTGTGGCTTTAAAGGGCTACATGAAGTGCTGACTTTCAGCACTGCATGCAGCTCATCAAAAAGTCTGGGGCCACTAAAAATTGCCCCAGCTGACAGAGGAAAGCCCCAGGTATCTATTGATACCTAGGTTTCCTGGTGTGAGCAGAGATTTAACCCTGCTCACACTACATTGTTGTCTATGGGGATTTAAATCCCCATTAATAGAGCTGCTTGCCGACCTCACTTTGAGCTCTGCATGCAGCTCATCAAAAAAACCTGGGGCCACTAAAAATGGCCCCAGCTGACAGAGGGGAGCCCCAGGTTTCTAATGATACCTGGGTTGCCTAGTGTGAGCAGGGATTTAACCCTGCTCACACTGCATTGTTCTCTATGGGGATTTAAATCCCCATTTAAACAGCGGCATGCTGATCTCACTTTGAGCTCTGCATGAAGCTCAGCTATCAGTCTGGGGACATTAAACACGACCCCAGCTGACAGAGGGGAGACCCAGGTTTCTAATGATACCTGGGTTTCCTGATGTGAGCAGATATTTAACCCTGCTTACACCACAATCTAGATATAGGCAATTAAATGCCTATTTAAGCAGATACATGCCTCGCTTCCAGCACTGTAGCTCATCAAAAAGGATGGGTTCACTAAAATGTCCCCAGCTGATAGAGGGGAGCCCCAGGTTTTGATTGATACCTGGAACCCCCTTGTGTGATTAGGGGTTTAACCCTGATCACACCAAATTGTAATAGTGGGGATTTAAATCCACATTTAAATGCTTGTTTGCAGCGCTCACTTTGAGCTCTGCAAACAGAGCATCGGTCATTCTGGGGCTACTACATCTGGCCCCAGGTGAGAGAGGGGAGCCGCAGGAATCAAATGATACCTGGGGCTCATGTTACCAGCAAGGTAATAGACCCTGCTGGAAAAAACACTGCATGACAAAAATTTTCCGTCATGCGTCCTTAAGGGGTTAAAAGACCAAACAGAAATAGAATAATGCAGCAAAACAGAAAAACGTTGTACCAAATGTGGGCAAATGTGTTTAAAATATTAAAACCCTAAAACAAATAAACAAAGAACAAGTAGCAAAAAGTCCAGTCAGTGTGTAAACTTGCAAAGGTAGCAGCCAAACCCCATAGAGGAGTATTTTTGTCCTTTTCTATAGGGATACCAGATCCAAAGTTTCTTTGGTAGTGACAAAGTTTAGAATGATAAACAAACCAATTTAGAAAATGGTGCCAAATGGTGTTGATGATGTCATTTTGGCACCATTTTCTAAATTGGTTTGTTTGTCATTTCCTATAAAAGCCCTTGCCTGTCAGGCTGACTGTTTGTTTTCACTTGATAAAGTCCTATGCGGTGAAACATGTTGTGGATTTTTTTAAAGCATTTTAATTAAAGTGATTTTGGCTACTTTTATACTGTGATAAAATAAATTATATTTGCCTGGCATTCTGTTCATGCCTCCAGAGAGGATCTCATGAAAGAATCCTAGGTGGGGATTATACCACTCACGCCTTATTCAGTGGTGTGTCAGCTCAATTACATGTGAGTACATTTATTTCTATTTATCACTCCTGGTTTAGTGTACACAGTAAGCACTATTGTTGTCATTTTTTGTAATTTTTGGTCTCATGGTCTCTATATTGCTGTGAAAACTGCACTGCTGACTATAATACTACATATATCATACAAGTGGGGATTATACCAATATATGCCCATCATACTAGAGCTGGGTTTAGCTCTATAAAACATGAGTAGGACCTTGCACTTCAAAAGTACCACAAAATATTGGAACACATTGCACTATTGGCTTTTTTCTTTGTTTTATTTTGTATATCTTTACAGTTTCAAATAAACTTTGGATGAGGTATCCCTATACAAAAGGATGAAAAGACTCATCTGTAGGATTTGGCTGCTACCTTTGGAAGTTTATACACTGACTTTGGACTTTTATAATTGCTACTTCTTCTTTGTTTATCTGTTTTAGTGTTTTAATATTTTAAACACATTTGTTCACAACTGGTGCAACTTTTTCCTGCTTTGCTGCATTATATTATTTAACATATATCTGTTGTAAAATATATCCTTATGACACAGCATATGTGTGATATTTTATTTCAAGGTAGTGAATTTAGAGCCAAATTATATATTTTATTGTGCCAGGAGCTTTTCTGTCAGAATGAGGTCAGTAAACTGCTGCAAGAATAATGGAGTGCTTAGTGTATACAATTTTATTTGAAATGGTAGATGTAAATCTTGGGTGTTCTTAAATCTGATCTGTAGTGATACAGGGTTATCACTAAATACTAGACTTATACGTTCAGTTTCAGCCAAATTACATTTTACCTGAAATTAGGGCGAAGTGCCATGCAGACGTAATATTGCTGAACATGCTTGCATACTTCAGGATTCAGGGTTCCATTCCAAAAGATAAGAAACATAGAAACATAGAATGTGACAGCAGATAAGAACCATTCGGCCCATCTAGTCTGCCCAATTTGTTAAATGCTTTCATTAGTCCCTGGCCTTATCTTATCGTTAGGATAGCCTTATGCCTATCCCATGCATGCTTAAACTCCTTTACTGTGTTAAAGGATCACTATAGTGTCAGGAAAACAAAGTGGTTTTCCTGACACTAGAGTGTCCTGAGGGTGCCCACACCCTCGGGGTCCCCCTCCCGTGGCGCTGAAGGGGTTAAAACGCCTTTAGCAGCTGACCTTATTCCAGCGCTGGGCTCCCTCGACGCTGGTGACCTCTCCTCCCCCGCCGACGTCAGCTCTCTCTTCTGACGTCAGCGGAGCCGAATGCGCATGCGCAGCAAGTGCCACGCGCGCATTCAAGCTGTCAATAGGGAAGCATTTTTCAATGCTTTCCTATGGATGTTCTGCCTGATGGAGGCATAATATGCCTCCAGCGTCGCAAATGCGCCTCTAGTGGCTGTCCGGAAGAAAGCCACTAGAGGCTGGCTTAAACCTGAATGTAAACATGTTTGCATCTGCAGGGTAAAAACCTGAGGGACCTGGCACCCAGACCACTTCATTGAGCTGAAGTGGTCTGGGTGACTATAGTGTCTCTTTAACCTCTACCACTTCAGCTGGACGGCTATCCCATGCATCCATTACCCTCTCAGTAAAGTAATACTTTAATTTTAAACCTTTTTATTTAAACCCTTTTATTTTTAAACCCCTCTAATTTAACTCTATGTCCTCTTGTTGTGGTAGTTTTTCTTCTTTTAAATATAGTCTCCTCCTTTCCTTGTAATTTTTTCCTGCAATCCATGAACTGGTTTAGTAGCCCTGGTATCGATATTCTTCTGGAGATACGGTCTCCGGTACTGCGTACAATACTCCAAGTGAGGTCTCACCAGTGTTCTGTACAATGGCATGAGCACTTCCCTCTTTCTACTGCTACTACCTCTCCCTTTACAACCAAGCATTCTGCTAGCATTTCCTGCTGCTCTATTACATTGTCTGCCTACCTTTAAGTCCTCAGAAATAATCACCCCTAAATCCCTTTCCTCAGATGTTGAGGTTAGGACTCTATCAAATATTCTGTACTCTTCCCTTGGGTTTTTACGTCCAAGATGCATTATCTTGCACTTATCCACATTAAATGTCAGTTGGCACAACTCTGACCATTTCTGACCATTTTTCTAGTTTACTTAAATCAATTGACATTTGGCTTATCCCTCCAGGAACATCAACCCTGTTACATATCTTAGTATCATCAGCAAAAAAAGACATACCTTACCATCAAGATATTTTGAATTATTCTGAATTATTGTTTCAAATGTCGAATCCGAAGTCTACATTTTTCACTTAAATTTTGGCTTCACAGATTCAATTCCATTTAATGAGGTCTATTGGATTCAAAAGCTAAAAGGTCTAGATACATATTTTTTTTTACTGTTTGCCCACTGGCAGCATTAGAGGTGAATATAGTTTAAAAATAGTTAAATAAAACCTATTCGCTGTAATAAAAGATTAGCGTTGCTCAGTCACTAATAACAAATACGGGGGGGGGGGAGGGGAGATACAGGTCTCCACATGATCCCACCCATGGGCCTTGGGTGGAGGCTTCAATTTAATAAAAAACACTAGGGTGGACAAATCACTGTCATTCATTTTTGATTTGGTTTTGCTGTTAATTTACAATCAAGGCCAATGTTAGAAGCAGTAGTGTAAACCAAGTAACACATTGCCATTTAGGATAATATAGGCACTTAAGCAGTGAAATTGGACTTCATTGATGTAGAAAAAAGAACAAATGACATAAAAGATATTCACATAAACAGAACACAGATAAAAAACCCAATGAGGAGTAAGACACAAGAGAAATGTAATTTGTAGAGCAACAGGTGCAGAGAAGCTGTGTTTTCATCACTCAGTGTCACCCTTGAAAATAATCCCAGTCAGGGTAAGACATGTCCACTATATGAACCCACTAGCTTTGAAGTGCCTGAACTGGCAGAGTCACTGAAATCAGATCAGTGTCTGTAGATAATAGATCCATATTTGAAATATATTTGTGTAATAACTGCTTTCGATGCCCTCAAAAGAACAGCAGTGATTATTTCTACTTTGTAACAAACAGAAAACGTATAGTTTAGTACATATACACGTTAGGGCACCACAATCACAAGTGTGTTTGTATATTTTACATTCAGACGGCAGAAAAAGGCATGGAATAAAAACATAAGAGAAAATACATAGTGAAGTATTTAATGGTGTAACAAAAAGAAGGATAACAAACTAACAGAGATACACTCACAATCAAGTATCACAAAGAGAAATATATCTGTCTGTGCAAATGAGCTTTCAGCCACAAAAAGGGCTAATTCCCCGTAGGGTAGTTGTCAGCCAGTGGTACCTCAGGAATTCTGTCTGTTGTTTTTCTCACCAGTCCTAAGATACAAAGATAACTGGAAGCTGGATGATATTCTGGTTAGACTTGCAGGTATCAGTTGTAGGCTGTAGACTAATTTCCTTGGGGATGCTCAGAAACTGCTTGATGCGTTACATCTTGTGACTTTTTCAAGAGCTTGCATGTCTTCCTGTATCTCGTAGTGTATTCCTGTAAATACACTAATTTGTGCTGCTTCCTGGTGCACGTGCATGCGCAAAGTGGGGGAGAGATGCAACGTGAAGACGTCATGCAAAACAAAGTCACCTCGCAACCCGCCGTGCAAGAGCGCGCTTCTTGTTGCCAGCACATGTGCTAAGTGGGAGAGGATACTCCACCAAATGTCACCTCGCAACCCGCCATGCATGCGTGTGCGTTCCAGCGATGATAAAATTCAAACTTTATTAAAAAACAGGACATTGACAATAGAACAAAGAGAAAGTATAATACAATATAATATATAATATAAAATCCCACAAACAGCGGTTTTATATGATAGTATGTAATTGTATATTATAGTTAATACTAATTAAAATGTATGCATGTAAAAAACCTGTTGGTGGGATTAAAACAATACTATGAATATGATATAGACATAAAAATAGTGTAGACTTTAAAATAGTAAACAAAAATAGCGGGAATGGACAAAAATACCAAAAAGGAGTACATAAACCCATCATAATGATATTAAGATATTCTGTACACAATTGCTATTGATTACTTTATCAAACAGTATTTCTTTTAATTTCAAATGGTTATACACCGATGAACGTAATGAAAATAGTAATGGAACCAAAAAAATGTATTTAAAAATGAATCCAGATATAAATATACAAATACAAAGATACAAAAATATGTTAGGGAAAATACCCGTAAATACTGATAAAAATGATACAATAAATAGATGGTTAGTAAAATGTGAACAAGAATAAGATTAATAAGACCAATATAGGCTCTAAAATAACTGGCCGAAGGATCAAAAATCATAAAATCTATTAGGTATATTAACATATTTATTAAAAATGTTTATAAATATGTGATTAAATGCTAAAATATATGTTCCTTTTATTAATCCATAAACACTAGTAAATCTAAATCAACATTTAAGCCCATGGGTGAAGAAGTTCTTAATATGTGAATCCATTCGGTTTCTTTCATGGCTAACATTTTTTCAGTGTCTCCTCCTCTCCAATGTGGAGTAATCACATCTATTCCTATACAGATACAAATTTGAAAGCTAAAATCTGTACAGTTCATACAATGTTTGGGTACACTATATTTTTAAATTTCCAATTTTTAACCATTAAATTGTTCCAAAAATCTAATATGTAATTTCCTATAGCTCGACTCACGTATTGTATTCCACATTTACATTCAAGTAAATAAATAACTTTTTTTTTTGACAACTGATAAATTATTTTATTTAAAACATTTCTTTAGTGGTGGTACTTTTAAATTCAGTAGTTTTTTGTTTTTTAAATTTACATGTGCTACAATTGCCAAATTTATAAAAACCTTTCGGTTTCTCTCTGAGAAAATTATTAAAGCTAGATAAGTTGTTTACAGGTTAAATTTGTGGTAAGAGACTGGGGTCTAAAATGGATTTTAAGTTCTGTGTTTTTTATAAATTATTTGTAATTTACTACATAAAATCCTTTTTAAAAACTGATCCTGCATTAAAATAGGCCAGTGTTTAATTGCTTTTTCAATTAAAAATGCCTTACTGTTGTATTTTTTAATAAAAGACAAGTTTAACCCCTTAAGGACACATGACGTGTGTGACACGTCATGATTCCCTTTTATTCCAGAAGTTTGGTCCTTAAGGGGTTAAATATTTTTTACTCTTTTTTCAAAATTTCTTTTCTTTTAAATATTTTACTCTATCCATTTTTTCCACTTGTTTTTCAGACTTTTGGAGAAGGTCAAGAGGATAATGTCTATGCCTAAATTTGTTATGTAAGATTTGAACTTGTTCTTTAAAATCTTCTTTTTCAGTGCAATTTTTTAAAAGTCTCATTTGTTGCCTTTGGGTATATTATTAAGCCAATTAGGGTGGTGACAACTGTAGTACTCTATGAAGCCATTTCGATTCGTAGGTTTAAAATAAGTCTTACTGCATATGACATTCTCTTTAATAAAAAACTTTGATCAAGAAAATTAATTTCTTGGGTTTGAATGTCTGCCGTAAAACTTAGTCCGAATGTATTGGTATTAGTGTATTTCACGAATTCCTCCAGTTGTGTCCTGTCGCCTTCCCAAAATATTAGAACATCATCAATGTATCTCTTCCAGAGCACCATGTTTGCACTAAATGGGTTATGATTCCAAACTTTTTGAATTTCCAACTGGCCACAAAAATGTTAGCATAATACATGTTTGGAGGTAATATATACCCTCGAAACCAAAAAAATTGTGGAAAAGAATAAAATGAATCATTTCTAAAATAAAGGTTGCATGAGACTTATGCATATCGAGATCATCATCAAGAATTTCTTTAATGGCCTTTATCCCTTTTTTATGGTCAATTGTGGTGTAAAGGGAAGCAACTTCAACTGTGGCCCATATCTAATTTCTTTTCCATGTTAGACCTTCAATTTCGGTTATTATTTGAGTTGAATCTTTGATGTAGTGGTGCACCTAACACGATATGGCCATACGGTGTAGCCATATCCCCATATTTGATGTTAAAGGGTAAATTTAAGGAGCCTGGAAAAATGTAAAACAGTTATTTTGTATGCAATATTTTTCCATCTGTATTTTGAATTATGCTGTATTGTATTATACTTAGCTATAGATTGTACATCTGATTGCTATCTAGTTCATTTATATCAGCAAGCAAAGTTGGTTGACGTTTAGTTATCTTTTAGACCAACATCCCCCTGAGCGGTGGGTGGGGGGCCTAAATACTAATAAGGGGGGGGCTAATGTCCTCCCCCCTGGCCCCCACCCTTGAGCGGCGGGTGGGGGCCCTAAATACCAATAGGGGGGACCCCCCCCCAAAAAAAGTATCCCCCTGCCTACCCCCCTCACCCTAAAAATAATGAGGGGGGGACCTTTAACTAAGAACCTGTAAAGAAAAACAAACAAAAAAAACTTACCATTCAATGTTTTATTTCTTCTAAAATCTTCTTTTTTCAGCCCCAAAAAAGGGCAAATAAAAAAACATAATAACCGACGTAATTAAAAAAAAAAAAACAAGCACAAAAAATAATAATCCATCTTCACCCATGGAGGGCTCCGCACAGACTGAGCTCTGCAGGGCTTATAAAGCCTTCCCCCGCCCTGCAATTAGGCTCAGAGCACTCTGATTGGTGGGTTTAATCCATCCAATCAGAGTGCTCTGACAGGTAAATGAAGAGACTGACAGGTAAGTCTCTACATTTACCTGTCACATAACTCTGATTGGTTGGTTTGAAATTGTAACGGACCGTTTCACTTACAAGAGGGTAACACCCAGTTTAGGCGATAATCCCCTTTCCAGATGCACAGGCAGCTACTGCAAACACCATTCTCCCGACTGGAACCACACGAACACTGGAACAGCTGAACAAGAAAAGCAGACATCGGCTTACACTCTTGGCAGTCAGCATACAATCCCATTCCCCCAAAGACCGAGACGACACATCGCTTTGAGGGTTAAGCAAGAACTCTGGACTGGGACACCCAGTCTGGCTTTTATTACAAACAAGTACATACAGGACACTCCCAGGGGGAGGATGAATTTAACCAATCACATGGATGTACCTCCCCCACATTTCCTCCCCTTAGATTAGCACTTAACATAATTATACCGTACACCCTTTTCCCCAATTCCTGGATGTACCCCAAATACATATGCTACACCTCCAAAACAGGTATCCCCTGATAGCCCTTATTCAGGGGGACAACATATCCAAGAATCAGGTCATTCGGATGAATGGTTCGGGAGATATGAGGTTCCAAAGATTTGACCGACCGCATGGGTAAAGTATCCGAAAACAGTTCCATGCATTTTGGCCCTGCGGTCGGTCACAAACAAGGGAATGAAAACAGACGAATTGCCTGTGTTATAGAGCCTGGAGAGGGTTTGAATGAATTCCCTTGTTTGTGGGGTTCTTTCTACCGAACGGCTGGTCATTCGGTAGTTTTTATACGAATTTCTGGAAGTATGGAGGTCTCAGCGGTGTTTGCCTAGTCAAGTGTCCGATTTTAGTTCCAGACACTCGACGGCAAAACACCGCTGTTCGGTAGTTTAAGATGGCCGCCGCCACGTGTTTGTTTCCCGAATGGCGGCCACCCAGAGGACAAAGAATACATTACACTGATTGCCAATTACCCGTTTGCAACATTGTTGCAAACGGTAATTGGAGGCACACTTAGTCCTGGGTGGTCTGGTTGTTCGGTAGTTTCCTCAATACAATGAATGGAGTGATTCTACCGAACAATCAGGTGAATGCTGCATACATATCCCAGGTTAAACTGCATACAAAAATACATACATGACATTAAAGTATTAAAGGCAGGATTACTGTACTACGCTCCACAGTCTTAAAGGTACAGTATCCCAAAAGTCCCCATAGATCCACGGATGGCCCTTAAAGGCCCAGTAGCAGTAATATACATTATTACATGCCCAAATATAGTTTTTCCAGTACAATATGTCCAGGGGCCATAGTCGCAGGGCAGGAGGCTAGCAGCCAGGCCTCTCCAGTTCACAGTGGCGAAGCTGGTTTCGCTACAGAAATCAACCAATCAGAGTGCTCTGTGTCATTTTACACAGTGTGGGAAATTCTTTGGAATTTTCCCACGCTGTGTAATTTGACTCATAACACTCTGATTGGTTACTTAATCATTCCAGTATTTCAGACTGTTGGTTAGCACTAGTGCCATTTTCCCGCTAATCCTAGCATCACATAGGGAAGCTAGTATCAGTTTGAGGCAATTATGTATCATATACCCAGATAGCCTGGATCTGAGCGCTCAACATATTCAAATAGCACTCAGATCCCACGAACATGGCGGAATCGCTACCGGGGTAAAATTTTGACCAACCGCACACGTGGCACTTGCCCAACTTAGTTCCAGAGAAATAGTGGTAGCAGTCAGTCACCTTTGAGAGTTCCAACATGAATCAGAAGTCAAACGGTTCCCCTGGCTCATAGGTAGCGATAGTTAGCCTTGTTTGTGCAAGCTATCCTTGTTTGTGCTCTCCTGGCTTGTCGTGAAAAGAAGCAGGCATTCATACCAAATCACCGGTGTTCGCGGGCTCGGGTGTCCGCTTTAGTGTTCCAGATACTCGACAACCAAGTACAACTGCCTGCTTTTGGTAGACCAGATGTCCGTTTTCCAGCGCACGTGTTGTTTGGTTATACGAACGGCGGCCACACAAAGAGAGCACTTAACTGGTTTCTTTGAGGCTAAATGAGCCAGGGGATTGTCGGTGTTTGGTAGGCAATCTACTGAATGCAGGGAAAATAACTGGGGCAAGGGAAATTACAAGGTTTTGTCACACTGGGCAAGAGACCTTGGATGCAGTAGAATAGGAGGCACATAAGGCTTATAGAGGCTTATTGATAAGCCGATCAGAAAAAGCCCACATAAAAAAAAAGCATCTATCAACCCTCCTAGATTGCTACATTCAAATTGCACAAGTCTCTACACTCAATAAAACAAAACCTTCCCCCGCACTGGCGGAACAATTGAATAAACTCTATAGTACTGTAGCAGTACTTACCCTATCCAGGGGTCGGCCGGGGTCCTCTCTTCTCGCCGCGCGCGGTCCTGCTCCTGCACGAGCCGCGCGCGGCTCATCCAACGACGAGATCAGGAAGGCTGGCAGTGACCGCGAGAAGCGGTCACGTGTCCCGCCTGACACTAAGAGCGCGCCGCGTGTCTCGGGCGCGCTCTTAAAGGGACAGTGGGAGACAAAATTAGAATCAGTCTCCCATTGGCCCCTGTCATGCCACATTCCCCATACACTCACGTTTTGTGGGCGTGGATATGACAGGGGCCAATCAAAGTGAACTCTAGGGTATTTATACTCATCTGTTTCCTTTGTACCTTGCCCTATCGTGGTTTCTGTTCACTTCCCTTTAGTGCTTGTATCGTTCAGTTGGTTTTTTGGTGCTTGACCTTGGCTTTGTTCCTGACTCCGCTTTCTCTTTATCCTTGCTTGTATATCCGCCGGTTTACTCTCCTGTGTACCAGTCCCTGGCTTGTTCTACTTTACGCTGTCTCTCCGTTTCCTTGACTCTGTCTTTTCTTGTACGCGTCTAGTCCGGCCATTCTATGGTCCGGTAAGACGAATCCTGTTTTCTTGTCTCTTGACTATCTGGACTATTCCTGTGTGTAGGGGTATACTACCGTGACATTACGATAGGGCCATGGACCCCGCAGGTTTAGGACAACAGATGGCCACTCATGAGGCTAGATTTGCAGAACAGGATCACCGTATGGATCAAATGGCTCAAGCTATCCAGACACTTTTATCCAGAACAGCTCCGGTACCTGTACCTGCGCCTCCTGTAACCCCTGTACCAGACACAGCTAATGTGCCTAATGCTTCAGCACATCTAACCCCGCCACCTAGGTATGGAGGGGACGCTAAGACATGTAGGGGATTCCTTAATCAAGTGGAATTCCACTTTGAAATGTACCCACGTTCATTTCCCACTGATAGATCTAAAGTGGGTTTTCTTATGCACCAGCTTACTGATTAAGCACTTGAATGGGCAAATCCTATTTGGGAGGCTAATGGACCTATGGTACATGATTTCAATAGCTTCCTCACGGCTTTTCGTAGAACATTTGACACGACTAAAAGGTCAAAGAATGCCGCCAGGGCGTTAATGAGAATTAAGCAAGGATCTAAATCTGTAGCCGATTATGCTATTCAGTTCCATACCCTTGCTTCACAGGTAGATTGGACTAACAATGGACTTACTACTGCGTTCATGGAAGGCCTATCTGAAACTATGTTGGATGAGGTAGCAGCTAAGGACCTTCCTGTACCCCTAGAGGACGTTATTGACTATCTCATCGATATAGACGAGAAAGGAGGGACTTTGTCTTTATTGTGGTAGGAGGGGCCATATGAGACAAGAATGTCCCGTGCGTCCGGAAAACTATCGCACCTAAGACCGTATAGAGGACAGGCCTTGGGTGTGACATCAGAGTCCTCACATTTGCCTCTTAATAAATTGCTTCTCCCTGTTTCCCTGCACCTTGGTAGAAACTGCATAGCAGGGAATATACTAGCCCTGGTTGATTCCGGAGCGGCCGAAAACTTTATAGATTCCGGTTTTGTTAAGGAGAATAACATACCCACTAGAGAGAAGAAGACACCCTTGGCCGTTGAGGCCATAGATTGTAGACCATTATGCTCTCCAGTTATCACACATGAAACTGTACCACTACATATGTCTACAGGGGTGTTACACTCTGAAACCATTCGGTTTCAGATCATTACTTCTCCTTCCTCTCACCTTGTGTTAGGGTATCCTTGGTTGCGTACTCATAATCCCACTATTAACTGGGAGTCAGGACAGATAGTATCTTGGAGTGATGCTTGCCAAGAGTCTTGTATTGTTAAAATCACCCCTTTGAATTCTACTAATATTCCTCCAGTGTCTACTGTTATACCCCCTCAGTACTTGTCTCTTAAATCTGTTTTTGATAAAAGGGAGGCTGAAAAGTTGCCACCTCACAGACCTTACGACTGCGCTATTAATTTACTGCCTGGTGCTCTGCCTCCCAAAGGGAGAATATATCCTTTGTCTCCTCGGGAAAATCTTGTTATGGAGGAATATATTAAGGAATCTTTACAAAAGGGATTTATAAGAAGATCCTCTTCCCCGGCAGGGGCTGGTTTCTTCTTTGTATCCAAGAAAGATGGCGAATTAAGGCCTTGTATTGACTATAGGGGCCTAAATAAAATCACCGTCAAAAATGCGTACCCCATACCTTTGATCACGGAACTATTTGATAGGCTTAAACATGCCACGGTTTTTACTAAATTGGACCTTAGGGGTGCTTACAATCTCATACGTATCAAAAAGGATCACGAATGGAAGACCGCATTCAATACCAGGAGTGGTCATTACGAATATACTGTGATGCCCTTTGGTCTTTGTAACGCCCCAGCAGTTTTTCAAGAATTTATTAATGATGTCCTACGTCAGTACATACACACATTCGTAATAGTATACTTGGATGACATATTAATTTATTCAACTGATTTACAGACTCATCACATGCATGTTAAATTAGTGTTGAGGACTCTTCTTGTTAACGGTCTATATTGTAAACTCGAAAAATGTTCATTTGATCAATCAGAAGTCCAATTCTTGGGTTATATAATCTCTGCTAAGGGTTTTCGTATGGATCCCAAGAAACTTTCTGCCATCATGGAATGGCCTCTACCTCAGGGTTTGAAAGCCATTCAGCGTTTTCTGGGTTTTTCAAATTATTATAGGCGCTTTATTAAGGGGTTTTCTGCCATTGTAGCACCTATAACCAGAATGACCAAAAAGGATGGTAATACTCATGTCTGGAAACCAGAAGCACTTGAGGCCTTTGAATTCCTGAAAGCTTCATTCGCTTCTGCCCCTATTTTACAGCATCCTGTTCCTTCCCTACCCTTTATTCTTGAAGTTGATGCTTCTGATATTGGGGTAGGTGCTGTCTTGTCTCAAAGAGATTCACCTGAAAAGCCGTTGCACCCTTGTGGCTTCTTTTCCAGACAGATGTCCAAAGCAGAAAAGAATTATGATGTAGGCAATCGCGAACTCCTTGCTATCATTTTGGCACTCAAGGAATGGAGACATCTACTAGAAGGTACTAGGGATCCCATCCTCCTTTTTGCGGATCACAAAAACCTCTCCTACCTTAGTGAAGCAAAAAGATTGTCTTCTAGGCAGGCCAGGTGGTCTCTGTTTTTGTCTCATTTCAATTACATAATCACATACAGACCTGGTGATCGTAACTCTAAAGCAGACGCTCTGTCCAGACAATTCGAAACTGCTGACAAACTAGAAGTTGATAATACCCCTGTCATTCCTCCCGACAGAATAATAGCTACTACTATTCTATCTATTTCTTCTTCCCTCTTACAAGCTATACAGGCTAAACAAAACATGGCACCTGGAGAGAGGCCTGCTGATAAACTGTTCGTTGATATCCCCGAGAGACGGGACATTATGTCATTGTATCATGACACAAAAACTGCTGGACACCCTGGTATTTCTAAAACATTATCAGCAGTTTCTAGATATTTCTGGTGGGCTTCCTTACGCAAGGACGTCACCGATTACGTAAATGCTTATACTACTTGTGCCAGTATGAAGTCCTCCCACATAGTTCCTTGTGGGTTGTTGCATCCGTTGCCCATACCCGAGAGGCCTTGGTCCAATCTATCCATGGATTTTATTGTTGAATTGCCCCCTTCGAATGGTAAAACTGTCATCCTGATGATAGTGGATCGTTTTTCTAAGATGGCTCATTTTGTGTCTCTTGTCAAGTTGCCCTCGTCCAAGGAACTTTCCTCTGTCTTCGCCAGGGAGGTGTTTCGGTTGCATGGTATTCCCACTTCGATTGTGTCCAATAGAGGTAGCCAGTTTATTTCCAGATTCTGGAAAGCATTTTGTTCAGAGATGGGTATTTCTCTCTCGTTTTCTTCCGCTTACCACCCCCAGTCTAATGGAGCTGCTGAACGTGCCAACCAATCTCTAGAGCAGTATCTTCGTTGTTTTGTTTCCCACCATCAGAACAATTGGGCTGACCTTCTTCCTTGGGCTGAGTTTGCTCGTAATAACGCTGCTCATGAATCCTCCGGTAAAAGCCCTTTTTATGTTATTTATGGCTGGCATCCCGTGGTTCTTCCAGCTGCATTCTCCTTACAGGGCATGCCAGCTCTGGATGAACATTTGGCTGGTTTACGTAATACTTGGGAGCAGGTTCAGTGGTCTTTGGTGGATTCCGCTGCTCGCCAGAAGGTTCAGGCAGACAAGCATCGCAGGGCGGCTCCATCCTATGCCGTGGGGGACCGGGTTTGGCTTTCTACTCGCAATATTCGCCTTCGTGTGCCTTCTATGAAGTTGGCTCCTCGTTTTATTGGTCCTTTTCGTATCTTGCATGTGGTTAATCCTGTTTCGTATGCCTTGGATCTTCCTAGGAATCTACGCATTCCTAACGTATTTTATACCTCCTTGTTGAAACCCCTCCTGTGCAACCGTTATACCAGGCATGTTCCTCCTCCCCCTCCAGTTTCTGTGGAGGGCCATGAGGAATTTGAAGTTGCCGCTATACTCGACTCTCGTTTTCTTTGGGGTCGCCTCCAATATCTGGTACATTGGAAGGGCTATGGGCCTGAGGAACGCTGTTCACGCTCCTCGCCTTGTGCGTTCTTTCCACTCTCGCTTTCCTGCCAGGCCTGCTCCTCCCCACCTGGTGGGCGTGTCATCAGGGGGGGGTACTGTAGCAGTACTTACCCTCTCCAGGGGCCGGCCGGGGTCCTCTCTTCTCGACGCGCGGGGTCCTCTCTTCTCGACGCGCGCGGTCCTGCTCCTGCACGAACCGCGCGCGATCTGGAAGGCGGGCAGTGACCGTGAGAAGCGGTCACGTGTCCCGCCTGACACTAAGAGCGCGCCGCGTGTCTCAGGCGTGCTCTTAAAGGCTCTTAAAATTAGAATCAGTCTGCCATTGGCCCCTGTCATGCCACGTTCCCCATACACTCACGTTTTGGGGGCGTGGATATGACAGGGGCCAATCAAAGTGAACACTAGGGTATTTATACTCACCTGTTTCCTTTGTACCTTGCCCTATCGTGGTTTCTGTTCAGTTCCCTTTAGTGCTTGTATCGTTCAGTTGTTTTTTTGGTGCTTGACCTTGGCTTTGTTCCTGACTCCGCTTTCTCTTTATCCTTGCTTGTATATCCGCCGGTTTGATCTCCTGTGTACCAGTCCCTGGCTTGTTCTACTTTACGCTGTCTCTCCGTTCCCTTGACCTCGGCTTGTTCTGGACTGTCTTTTCTTGTACTCGTCTAGTCCGGCCATTCTAAGGTCCAGTAAGATGAATCCTGTTTTCTTGTCTCTTGACTATCTGGACTATTCCTGCGTGTAGGGGTAGACTACCGTGACAAGTACCCTTGCAGAACTGAACTCCTCAAGGACAAACTATCCTTCAGGCGACATTCTACCACACAGATGGTCGGACCAATACAAACCTAGCAGACAGATTGATGTCTAAAATGACCTCCTCACGCATAGCCCATATTTTACGCACTGATGGGAACAAAAGGATTGGCCCCCAAGCAATCAGCGAATAATTTGTTGACTTTTACGCCCAATTATATAATTTAGGTTTCGGACACCAATAGCCACATCCCTACACCTTGTGTGATTGGCAACTGTCTCCAATGAATCAAACCCTAGAGGTTTAACTAGATCCTCGCTTCACATTGAACAGCATATGAAAATGTTGTACAGGTGGTATATGATGCCATCCAGACTGCACAGAATGTACCCCCAATCATACTCCACCTGTTCTATCCCCTTAAGTCCACAAACATATCTCTTGCTGGACTTACCACCTGAGACCAAACGTGTGGCCCGTAAACTAATCTACTAATCTACTAAAGTGCAGCTCGTCAATTGATAGCTAGAGTCTGGAAATCTCCCTCGGCTCCTAAAATCCACACCTTGACTGCTGAATTAGATAAACAATGTGTATATGAAACCAAATTCACTTCTATATTCCCTGCTTCAGACTGTTCCAAAGATGCATGATTTCTGTGGCACACATGGAGATCGACCCCCATCTGAGAATCTTGACTTGCAACGCTATATACCAAGTATAGTTATGAGATTATGATAGGCCTTTGCTGTAAGCTGTGGAGGATGAATCCCAGTGATTCCCCACTAGGGTAGGCTGGTGCAAATCTTGACCAATTGCCTTTCTCACCTTACCCCGCCTCCTGAATTGGGCATGCTCGCCCCCCAAAACTCATTCTGCTACACGGTCTTTTGCTTAATGTTTTCAAATATCTTATATAACTGGTGGTTGACTCTCCCTATATTATATTGTATTGTCTTGTATAATACAGTGTCTTAGAGTCTGTTTTTATCCGTTGTACTGGTTGTAATGCTAAACCTCTGTTATATGAGTGCTCTGTACTTTTTTTTTATCCCCCACACCTCTTTTCTTTTATATCCCCTTATTTTGCAAAATTCAATAAAAAATTCTAAATTGAAAAAGAGGTTACATCTTTTCTTATTAATACAAATATTATCAATATGCTTTTTTTCATAGATACACCTATACACACAATCACATACATGCAAACACATAATCACAGATATACACACACAATCACAGACCCAAAGGCTAGAATGGATCCTCTGTCCCTGGTGGCTAGCGGTTGATGCAGGGCTGATATCTCTGTGCTCTTCCTGCACAGTTCCCTCATGCACCCAGTAGTAATGCAAATCCCAGGATGGCATCATATCCTGACGGCTTCCTCACTGCAGGGCACTTGAGGGAGCTGTCCAGGAGGAACACAGTATGTAAAGGGCTTCCTGCATCCCTCGCTGCCCGGCATTGTGGACAGCAACCAGGCGGTCCGCAGGTTTGACACCCACGGTCTAGTACAATCTTAGATGCTAGATACAAATGGTATTATCTGGTACACCAATTGCACATCAACATTAAAGGGACACTATAGTCACCTGAACAACTTTAGCTTAATGAAGCAGTTTTGGTGTATAGAACATGCCCCTGCAGCCTCACTGCTCAATCCTCTGCCATTTAGGAGATAAATCCCTTTGTTTATGAACCCTAGTCACACCTCCCTGCATGTGACTTGCACAGCCTTCCATAAACACTTCCTGTAAAGAGAGCCCTATTTAGGCTTTATTTATTCCAAGTTCTGTTTAATTAAGATTGTCTTATCCCCTGCTATGTTAATAGCTTGCTAGACCCTGCAAGAGCCTCCTGTATGTGATTAAAGTTCAATTTAGAGATTGAGATACAATTATTTAAGGTAAATTACATCTGTTTGAAAGTGAAACCAGTTTTTTTTTTCATGCAGGCTCTGTCAATCATAGCCAGGGGAGGTGTGGCTAGGGCTGCATAAACAGAAACAACGTGATTTAACTCCTAAATGGCAGAGAATTGA
Organism: Pelobates fuscus; assembly: GCF_036172605.1. Classification (NCBI taxonomy): domain Eukaryota; kingdom Metazoa; phylum Chordata; class Amphibia; order Anura; family Pelobatidae; genus Pelobates; species Pelobates fuscus. The sequence goes on from NC_086320.1 coordinate 127,758,056, forward strand.
GCAGTGAGATTGCAGGGGAATGATCCATACACTAAAACTGCTTTATTTAGCTAAGGTAATTTAGATGACTATAGTGTTCCTTTAAGTAGCCTAATGTGCCATACCTTACATTAGATTGGTTAAATATTTTTTTTATTTTAGTTTGCAGTGATTTGTTTTCTTGCTGAACACAGGGATTTTTTTTATGATATTGCCTTTTTAAGAGATAAGGCCTAGAATAGTGTCAGAGGATAATGTTTCTTTGAGGTTGCAGTTATATTGATGATGTGGTTAATTTATTACCACCCAACAATAAGCAGGGTATCATGCAAGAAACACCTTTTTGTTTAATACACAACACAAATTTTTAGTGAGCCTCTTATTGTACAATAAACAAATCACCTAAGATATTGCCCCATCTTATACCAGTTACGATAGATTTTCCCTAATGTATGGGTTTTTTCTAATCCGTGTGAATGAACAGTTTTTATAATTATATCACAGCAAGTTAATCTGATGGGATACTATCTTGATTTTAAAAATGATAATCAATTTGAAATGTATTATTATTCTTTGTATACACAAGGAATATTAACCCCTTAAGGACTGAGCCAAATGTACACATTGTGATCAAAACAAAACATAAACAAAAACTTGAATTTGCGCAATATGTCAAGTCTGTCTCCATCATTGCCAGGACAAAATCCTGGATATTTTAGGTCCAGCTGACAAAATGTTTGAGGCAGTGCAAGTGGCTTTGTGTCAAGTTTACCAAGGGAACCTAAACAGGCAGACAGGTCACAGACACACAGAATTGCAATACTGGTCCTTAGAGTGGCCGGGCTATGCAAAAGAGAGAGAGAGAGAGTAGTCAGAGTACAAGCTGAGGTCAATGACAGCAGAGAGACAGTATACAAAAGGACAAGCCGAGGTCAAGGATCAATGAAGACAGCGTAAATGAAAGACAAGCCAAAGTTCAGTAACCAGAATAATCAGACACAGAGTAACACACTAGTCAGCTAACAAATACCACAACAGGGCACAAATGCAAGGGGGAGGTACGTTTAAATAGGATTAGGGCAAACCTAATTGGCTAGCTTTAATTTAGAATTTATTACAACACGTGGAAGGTATTTTGACCTTAGTCCTGAGATGTCATTAAAGCGCGCCGAGTCAGGTGGCAGACTCGGGCGCTTATTTAAGGATGCTGCACGCGAGCGTCGGACGGCACAGTGAAGTCACTTGTGGCGAGAGGTGAGCTGAGGGTGCCGCAAAGCCACTGCTAGCGAGGACCTGACACTTTGGCCCTTGATCAGCCCCTTGATACGCTGATCATCCATGGCTGGATTCAGCTCTTGATTTGCCTGGTTGGCAATGCCAATACGGTGCTGGCCACTGAACGGCACAAATCTATTCTCCTAAAAATTGAGCCAAAATTGGTGAACCTAGCGGTTAATGAACCAGGTGCTCTGGCCAAGGGTTTCTTATTAGGGGATTCCTTCATTAAAGACTTAGGATCCTATGTTCACACCTTCACGGCCTTAGATAAGGTTTAAACCAATACGAAGAGAGTGTTTTTGTCGGAAGTGGAAGAACCAGGAGCCGTATGTCTGGACGGTATACAAGAGGTTTGTTTAGATAGAACCGAGGTTCCTACACAAGACAAAACAACTTTCCTTACCAAAGATCCATGCCTACGTTCTTTAAACAATCACTTCAAGATGGAAGGTGTACATTGCTTCCAAGATTTGCTACAGCCGGCAGAGAGGTACCCATCTTAAGTTGTCATCAAGACTTCCTACAATTCATTTGGCAAGGATACAAATGGAGGTTCAAGTGCCTACCGTTCGGATTGTCCTCCACCCCATGGTGCTTCACAAACCTCATGAAGCCCGTAGTCACCATATTGTGAAGCCGAGGGGTAGGCCATGATATACCTAGACAACATCCTGATTTTAGCTAAGACCGTTACCCTTCTGGAAACCCATCTCTTTTGGATTATCACCTTGTTACAGAATCTAGGTTTCCTAGTCAAATGGGAAAAGTCCATTCTCACTCAAACACAACGCATCGGGTTCTTAGGAATCATAGTAGATTCCACCCATCAAACCCTTCGACTTCCAGTAACAAAACTATCGACCATCAGGATTTGTTGCACGCTTTCCCTCAAACACCTGGCAGCCTCTATACAGGCAATATTTCCAGGCCCCCTTCACTATCTGGCTCTCCAAAGATTACAAACCTCCTACCTCAAGGGAGGCGCTTTATACAAGGATTTGGTGGTTCTTGACACAGAAGCGAGAGACGAGCTCCAATGGTGGCTTCTTCAAATGGAGGCATGGAATGGACGCGCCATATTTGGTACAGCTCCAGACCTAATCATAAAGTCAAACACGAGCTTATACAGTCTGGGTGCTCGTTGTGGAGACATTAAAACAGGAGGCAGATGGTTGGATGTAGAATCAACACTTCAAATAAACTGCTTGGAACGCCTTTCCAGGTCCTTTGCAGTCCACAGCCTGTCCCCTACTCAATTCACCTGCACCATATTGCACAAGATGGACAATGTATCAGCTGTCCAATACATCAACCCCCTGGGTGATATGAAATCCAAGATCCTGGCGATATTGGCTCATTACTTTTGGCATTTTTGTCTGACACACGGTATCTCGATTATGGCAGAATACATTCCCAGCTTCTAAAATTCAACAGTGGATTGGTATTCCCGACACCTCAGAAAAATCTGGGATCTATGGAGTCCCTTAGAAGTGGACCTCTTCGCTTCCCATCTGAATACTCAGCTGCCCCTATTTTTCAGCTGGTGACCCATATTACAATCAAAATTTATTTCACAGGGCTTCTATAGCATTTTTAATTTGACAGATTTAGTTACAGACCCCAAGGGTAGATTTGTTTTTGTAAAGGGTATGTGTCATGTTCCTGAGCAACAATACCTGTTTCTCGCCTTTAGTGGCCTCCCTAGCCACTAATCTCTTCATTCACTTTAACATCCTCACCTGTATTGAATAATGAGGTGGCTTCATAAGTAGTGATGTCGCGAACATAAAATTTTCCGTTCACAAACGGCGAACGCGAACTTCCGCAAATGTCCGCGAACGGGCGAACCCGGCGAACCGCGAAAGACTTCAATAGGCAGGCAAATTTTAAAACCCACAGGGACTCTTTCTGGCCACAATAGTGATGGAAAAGTTGTTTCAAGGGGATTAATACCTGGACTGTGGCATGCCGGAGGGGGATCCATGGCAAAACTCCCATGGAAAATTACATAGTTGATGCAGAGTCTGGTTTTAATCCATAAAGGGCATAAATCACCTAACATTCCTAAATTGTTTGGAATAACGTGCTTTAAAACATCAGGTATGATGTTGTATCGATCAGGTAGTGTAAGGGTTACGCCCGCTTCACAGTGACAGACCAAACTCCCCGTTTAACGCACCGCAAACAACCGCAAACAGTCCGTTTGCACAACCGCAAACTCCCCATTTGAACAAGGTTGGATACCAAGCTAGCCATGTCCCTTTCCTTGTCCTCACTGATGTCATTGAAGGTCTCTTCCTCCACCCAGCCACGTACAACACCAAGGGTCCCCGGAGGGTGACAACAAGCCCCCTCTATTTTTTTTAAAATGTACACTACTGTTACACCAGATATGAGTTGCACTGGTGTGACACTGTGCCCTGGCAGGCCCTGAAACGCACACGTGTGAAGGAAACTGACTGCTATTATATTACAGTCAAAAACGTTTTTTTTTTTTTTTTTAATGCAAGCTATTGTGCCCCCAAAACGTTTGTGTGTGGGGGTGCTGGAAAGACGTGGGCCAATGGGAGCCTGAATCAACTTTTGGCTCCCACTGCCCTTTTAAAAACGAGCTCGTGACTTGAGCCATGCTCCTAGTGTCAGGTGGGCCACGTGACCGATCACTGCGGTCAGTGCACGCGGCTAAGTCAGGAGAGGAGATCAAGCCACATGTGGCTCGTGTGGAGGCAGGAGTGATCCAGCCACGCGCGGCTCAAGCTTAGGAGCCAGGTCGGTCCCAGGATAAGGTAAATACAGCCACAACCACTTATCCCAATCACACACCTTTCCTAACCTCCTATCCCATTAAAAGCATATTACCACTTATTTAATAAAACAGATAGACCCCCCTACTTTATCACGGTTACAGAGCGATATTTCGATATTCTGAACCCTCTCTGATTTACTGTACATGACTATTCGATATTCCCACAAACTTTATATAGCATTTTATGTTTGTTTGAGACCACCTTAAAAATATTGGATATCGCTAAAAATCATGATCACTATATACTTTCTCTACAAACCTCTAAAATGAACCAAACTACTCATCCATCCGCTATACCACTTTATCCCACCTAGAACTAGTGCCCAGTTAAAATACTTAATTCTTACTTACCCACACTCAGTCATGCCACACACATTTCACCACTACTCTCACTGAATCCCTCTGACTACGGCTAAATTCATCTTCTACATCAGAACACTACTCCTAAGATTGGGTTGTATCCATGTCTCGGGTCTTTCATTTAGAATAGGGGCAGCTTCGGTCTCCTTCAACACTGACACTCCAGTGCATATTATTAAAAGATTGGGCAGATGGAAATCCTCAGTCTACAACCGATATATTCCTCATCCCGAGAAAGAAATGAGGAAAGCTTTTAAAAGTTTGGCTTTGTAAATTTGATGCAATAAGTGTGTTTTTCTTTAATACCTTTTCACCCTCTTTGCATGAACCCGATTTACATATATTACTAATATGTTTCTGAACATATATTATTATATTATTCACTCACTCATTCACTCACTCTCTGGGCCGGCCTAAGACATCATGCTGCCTAGGTCCAATGATAAATGACTATGGGGGGTTAATGTATAATAAACACAGGTTACTGGCTATGGGGGGGGGGGGGGGGGTAAAGTATAATAAACACAGGTTACTGGCTATGGGAGGATAATGTATAATAAACATGGGTTACTGGCTATGGGAGGATAATGTATAATAAACACAGGTTACTGGCTATGTGAGGATAATGTATAATAAACACAGGTTACTGGCTATTGGGAGGATAATGTATAATAAACACAGGTTACTGGCTATGGGGGATAATGTATAATAAACACAGGTTACTGGCTATGGGGAGATAATGTATAATAAACACAGGTTACTGGCTATGGGGGGATAATGTATAATAAACACAGGTTACTGGCTATGGAGGATAATGTATAATAAGCACAAACACAAAATAAAAAGAATGCAGCTTCAGAATTAATCTAAATTGTATGCTGTCTAGGAGGTGGGAGGGTCTGGGAGGGAGGGTCTGCTGCTGACTGTGAGGTACAGGGACAAAGTTTACTCAATGAGGATACAGCTGTGGATCTACAAACAGAATATAGAACAAATGATAGTGTAACACTGTATGATAAATAATATGTGCGCTCAGGGGGAGGGATTTTTATGCTAACTTTGATAGTACATTTGTATTTGTTTTTATTGCTGTTACAACTTGAATACCAGGAGGACCCTGAGGAAGTCCACCCGGACGAAACGCGTAGGACCTGGTACCATAACAGCTTACTTTATATATTATATATTTTATATTTCTTTTTTAAAAGAAGAAAATATTTTTCCAATTTCGTCTTACTGGTAATAGAGGCAGTGATTCCGCTCCCCATCAACATCAGGGGAGGCACCTTTTGGCGTCATTTATTTGTCTATCTTGGGAGTTTTATTTTACATACCGCACATATTATTTATCATACAGTGTTACACTGTCATTTGTTCTATATTCTATTTGTAGATCCACAGGTGTATCCTCATTTTTTGTACATACCGTATATACTGAAAAAACCCCACTCATCTTATACTCGAGTGAGTGTCTGTATTATGGCAACTTACATTGCCATAATACAGACAAGGGGCTGTTGGGGGCTGGCAGGAAGCGTTTACTTACCTTTCCTGCAGCTGGACAGCTCCCTCTGCAAGTCTCGCGAGAGCCGTTGGGTCAGAGCTCCGCGGCTCTCGCGAGACTTGCAGAGGGAGCTGACCGGAATGCAGGAGAGAGAAGGGAGCTGACAGGAGCTGCAGGAAAGGTAAGTAAACGCTTCCTGCCAGCCCCCTCCTCTGAACTGCCAATGCCACTGGACCACAAGGGAGTGAGAGCCCCCCTCCCTGCCATGTATCAAGCAGGGAGGAGGGACGGAAATAAATAAATAAAAATGTAAATAATATATAAAAAAAAATATTAATAATAATATAAAAAATATTAAAATAATAATATAAAAAAATATTATAATAATAATATAAAAAAATAATAATAAAAATTCCCACCCCCCACCAAGGCTCTGCATCACATACTCATACACACACACACACACTGCACTCACACACACACTGCACTCATTACACACACACACTGCACTCACACACACTGCACTCACACAGCACTCATAAACACACTGCACTCATCACTCACACTGCACTCATTACTCACACTGCACTCATTACACACACACACACACTGCACTCATTACACACACACACACACACTGCACTCATTACACACTGCACTCATACACACTGCACTCATACACACTGCACTCATTACACACACTGCACTCATTACACACATTGCATTCATTACATACACACTCTAAATAAATATTCAATTAATATAATTTTTGGGGGATCTAATTTTATTTAGAAATTTACCAGTAGCTGCTGCATTTCCCACCCTAGTCTTATACTCGAGTCATTTTTTGTGGGTTAAATTAGGGGTCTCGACTTATATCCGGGTCGACTTATACTTGAGTATATACGGTATCTATTCTGACATAGCACTTCTGATCCTGGCTCCTGCAAACATCCTGTATTTATCTGCATTATTTCAATCTGAAGAGACTTACCTACTTGATCTACCATATTGAAGATCCTTAACTGCTTCAACTGCTGCAACACTGCATTATCCTGTAAGCAACCTGTATTACTTTATACTGGAATCTACTTACCTGTCTCAACTACAGAAACTCTGCATAATCCTGTAAGCAACCTGAACTATATTATACTGAAACTATTTACCAGCTTTAACTATTTCAACCCTGTATCATCCTGAACCTGACTGCAGTGTGAAATTCCACAAACTACTAATCTCCTTGAAATCACTTCAAACCTACTTGTATATAAAAGACTTTAATTCATTTACTTTCAAGATATCCCATTTGTGGCATATTGCCTTTATTCTGCTTTTCTTACAAAGTATCCTGTTTGTGGCAGATTGCCTTAATTCTTTATTTCAAGTAAATTGTTATGTCTAAAAAGACAAATAAAGTTTCAACCAATAACTCTGGCAATTGTCTCCTCTCTGACCTGCTCAGGAACATGACACGTACCCTTTACAAAAACAAATCTACCCTGGGGGTCTGTAACTAAATCTGTCAAACTAAAAATGCTATAGAAGCCCTGTGAAATAAATTTTGACTGTAATATGGGTGCAGAGTCTCCTCTGAGGAGCGTCTCTTGAATGAGACACACCTCAGCTGAGCTTCTATGCATCTCATTTGTGGAGATTGTACATTTTTAAGAAGTGTATATAACTCTTTAACATTCCGTGTCATAATCTTAAATTGAGCCATTTACATACCAAAAAGGAAAAAAAAAAGAGTAAAATAAGTATTCTCTACTGCCATGCAGCAGCCTCATCTCATCCAGACCTAATACATATCCATTTAATCGAGTTCCAAAGAAGTCATTGATAATACTGTACACAAGACAGCAAAAACATAAAAAAACGAAAAAACAAAAAAAGCTGTTTGAGACTTGTCGGGTGCAAAAAAGGACCTGCAAGTAAATCTGAGCACCTCTTGGTCGTTTAGTGGCATCTAGCAGAGAATAGATTGCCACCTGAGTTTTCTAATATAGACTGGACCTCATAATCATACAACGGCTATAAATATATACTAACTTTAGTTAATCCGTTATTCTCTTCCAATTTTAGTATCAAAGAAGAAAAAAACAACAATACTTAAACTCCCATTTATAATCTATCCCTCTCTCCTCGTCCCCAGCCCCAACCCCAACCCCAAGATAGAGCAGGGGGCGAGGGGAACGAAACATGAAAAAGGAAAAATAAATGGAAAAAAGAAAAAAGGAAAAAAATAAAAGTTTATATTAAGTCTTCCTAAAGTTTTCTTTCAGTCAAGATTAACTATTAACATTATTTATCTGCAGCCAATCTTCCTTTCTTTCTATGAGCCTTTTGCCATTTCGTCTTCTGTGATATTATTGATAATTCTCCAGTTTGACCCAAGCCTTGATTTCTACTGTTAGTAAATCTAAAATCTGTAGGAAAGTGGACGTTTGAGGGAGATGAGATTATTGCCATTTTACCCTGGTGGGCTACCGTTAAACTAAAGGGAAATGTCCACCTATAAGGGATATTCTTCTCTTTAAGCATTTTGGTAATTGGTCTTAATGCTCTGCATGCTTGTAGCGTTTTTGGGGAGATGTCTTGAATTTTTTTTTACAAAAAAAGAGTCCTCAAATTCCCATTCTTTTTGTGATCTTGTCAAACGTAAAATGTTTTCTTTCTGTAAAAAAATATGAAAACAGCATATCACATCACGTGAACTCATTTGGGATGATTTTCTGGAACATGAGACTCTGTGTACCCTATCAAATTTGATTGGGTTTTCAATAGGCATTTTAAGATCCGATTGAATAAGCCTTGCAATATTAGGGATAGAGCCTCTATTTCTTTTCCTGTTGGTTCTGGAATTCCTCTAACTCTGAGGTTATTTCTTCTTCCCCTGTTTTCTAAGTCATCAATTTGTTTTATGTATATACATGAGAACTTCATTTTGGGATTTTAAAGTATCTTGTAGTGCTTCATATTTTGTAGCCATCTCTTCGTCCTACTCTTGTTCCTAGTTGGATTAAATCATTGTGTAGGGTTTGTATTTTTTCAGAGAAGCTTGCTTCTAGCTTACACATCATATTTTCCATATCAATTCTAGATGGCAACTGTAGCAGCAAGGAGAGCACTCCTGCTTTTTCCAAATAGGTCTCTGCAACTAAGGAGCTCTCGAGAGATCTCTCAACGGAACTCTCAAGGGGGCTATCAATGGCGCTCTTAGGGGGGGTTTCTTGTTGATCTTGTCCATCTTGTATACTCTTATTAGTTCTATTATTGGAGGTTTCTTTGCACCTCTGATTTGTATCTTTTGCACATGCTGTATTTTCCGTATATTTCTGACCTCCTTCGTTTCTCCTGCTTGAGCCCCCAATTCACATAAGTACCTTCTTATGGGTGACTTTAAAGGTATGTTTGGGGTATTCTGTGAAACTTCTGCATCATCCTGGCACCTCAATGCAGGTTTATAACAGCCGTGCTTGGAACTGCCACAGCTGCCGCTGCACGGACCTTCTTTCCCAGCATTTCTGCCTTTTTAAACATTCTCAGGCTCAGTTTTTTTAGGGATTTTTTTTCTGTGTTTTCTGTTGTATCTCTGTCATATCTCTGCAAGCCCTCTGTAAACATCTCTGACCCACTAGTACCTTGCCAGCTGGTAGCTTGCCCTTGGTCTCCAGTTCAAAACTTTTATTTTAACCGATTCAACATTTTGCGGGAAATGGATTTTTTCCTGGAGAGAAATGTATCATCCTTCCTCCCCGGTGGCAGTGTGAATTATTGGGAGTGAAGAGAGCTGGTCTCATTCCCCAATGGCAGAGTGAGTTCCAGGGAGGAGAGACAATCTGTCTCACTGCACAGTGGCAGTGTGAGTTACAGGGAGGGGAGACAGTCAGTCTCACCCGCCAGCGGCAGTGTGAGTTCAAGGGAGGGGAGACAGCCGGTCTCACTCCACAATGGCAGAGTGTGCTCCAGGAAGGGGAGATGGGCAATCTCACTCCCCAGCAGCAGTGTTCATTCCAGCGAGAGGAGCATATCATCCTTCCTCCTTAGTAGCAGTATCGAGTTATTGGGAGTGGAGACAGTCAGTATCACTCCCCAGCAGCAGTGTGAGTTCCAGGAAGGGGAGACAGTCAGTCTCACTCTCCAGTGGCAGTGTGAGTTACAGGGAGTGGAGGCAGCCAGTCTCTCTCCCTAGCGGCAGTGCGAGTTCCAGGAAGGGGAGACAGTCAGTTTCACACTCCAGCAGCAGTGTTAGTTATTGCGGTGGAGACAGACGGTCTCACTCCACAGGGGCAGAGTGAGTTCTAGGAAGGAGAGACGGTCGGGTCTCACTTCCCAGCGGCAGTGTGAGTTACAGGAAGTGGAGACAGCCAGTCTCACTCCCCAGTGGCAGAGTATATTCAGGGGAGAGGAGCATATCATCCTTCCTCCCAAGCGGCAGTGCGAGTTACAGGCAGGGGAGACAATCAGTCTCACTCCCCAGTGGCAGTGTGAGGTCCAGGGAGGGGAGACAGTTGGTCTCACTCCCCAGCGCCAGTACGTACAACAGAGAGTGGATAGTTTCTTCCCTCCCCAGCAACAACTTGGTGCATCAGGAGTGGATTATAGCAGTCTCCTTTCAGAGAAGGACCCTGGATGTACAAACTGGAGCTTGTGGCAGGAGGCCATTTGGATAACTGAATCTTTTGGAAAAGGTCAAGAGACTAACACAGACCCAGACCTATTGGAGGCACTCAGATCAGGGCTGTATGACATGTGGTGTTGTTACATGTTCTTATGATGTTTTAGGGTACTTTTATGTTTTGTCTGGGGCTCTCTGTTCCAGGGAGGTAATTAGCTTACCAGTCTTTAACTCAATTATCTCCTAGGCCCAGAGATTCCGGGGAGGGGCTTGCATTTTATTGTAACAGCAAAAACATGTAAAGATGGCTGAACTTGACGGACGCAAGTTCTTTTTTCAGCTATGTAGCTATGTAACTATGTAACTATGTATTGTTTGGAGACCCCCTGCTGGGGTCTGTGCATAAAAGGCAGAGTTTGGCTCATTAAAATCAGTTGTACACCCTTAACTATGTGTCTTCTAGGTACTGGGAGGGGGAAGGGCTAGTCACTGATTAGCAACTTGTTCCATCTTGTGGAGGATTCAGTAGTGAATGTCCTTGTAAGGACTAGAGCCCCCAAGACTGTGTGGGGTCCAATCGCTGGGAGGAAATAGAGCTAGTCCCCAACCCTGTTCCTGGATAGAGAGGCTCCAGGAGGACCCCAGTCAAGCCACAGCAAATGGGTCAGAAACACTGAGGTTTTCCCCGGCTTCAGCTTGGAAGTGAGCCTTGGCGGAGGTACACATCTGCGGTACAGGGAACTCTGCTACAGTGCAAACTAGCAAAGCAATGATCCCAGGCTAAGGTTCAAAATATGCCTTTTGAATTACCACTTGATGTATTCTTCAAGTAATGGTATGCATTTGTGGGGTAGTTTGAATTAGCAACCTAAATTTCTAAAATGTTCCAAAATGGGACATGGACCCAGCGTCAAAATTCAAAGTTTGAAAAAAATTTCAATGGCTGTGTCTGAAATGTGCCCTTTTAACATCCACATATACCTGGCAGAGGTACATACAGAGGTATTGTTGTACTCAGACAAAATAGTTGAGCACCCTAAGAGATATTATACTGCTGTAGCAAACTTAAGATTTGCAAAATATACAGTAAAAGCTCACTGTATCTGTCAAAAAGGCAGAAATATGGTTATTAACACTACACAAAAACTGAGCTCATGCTAAGGTTCAAAATATGCCATTGAAAATACTTTTTGAATAAATGGTAACAACCTGCTAAAACACTCCATCATCAGAATAGTCCTTTTAGCTTTTACATTTCAAAGATTCATAAGTTCAGTTCTAAGAGCTAGCAAATTATGGAAGTTATTATCAAAAAAAGAGGTTTTATGAGCATCTTCCAAACATTTAATATCCATCAGTAGGGTTGTAATTTTCTGAGTTTGTTCCCTTTTAAGTTGGGTGCCCTATTTAATAAAATATCCTCTTATTACATATTTGTGAGCTTCCCATTGTGCAAAATCAGTAGTATCTACCGTGTTATTATTCTTAAATATTGGATACTGTTGAAGTTAGAATCCCTCACCTGCTTCTCTTGTAAAAAAAAAGTAAAGCTTACATTGACAAGTCTAAGCAGGCATTGAAGGAATTAAGAATCTAGGATATATAGGGGCATGATGAAACAAGTTGCTGATACTTGCCAAGTGGACCAGGTATTAGAATATGTGGTGTAAAAAAACATGTTAATTCTAGTGTAATTGGGGAAGTATTTGGAGTAGAAAGTAAAGTCTTTATTGGATGAGTGATTCATTATGCTAAAGCAGCTGATTCATTTGTCTACATGAGGATATAGATTGAGTTTGATTAGCTACTGTACCGTCTCTGTATGCAGTTAGTGAGAGGTGCCCTTTAATAATTAGCACACCATTGACATGTTCATAAACTGAAGTCATGATTGGGTAAAAAAAAGATCATGGCTTGGAGTTGCTTGAGATGTAAGGTCTTTCAGAGCTTGCTGCATGTTGCTGGGAAATTGCAGTTATCGTTTAGAGTGGATTGTGATGTGAGGCTTCTCAGAGCTTGCTAGATTTCTCACAACACTGTTTGGAGTGGCTTGTGATGTAAGGGCTCTCAGAACCTACTGGATGTTGCTGGAAAAATGGCAGATGTTGCTTAGAATCTAGCCAACAGAACTGGTGTGTTCATTGAATGCTGCAAAATAATGCTAAATATATTTTAAAACTCCTGAGGAAGATTATCAGAGGAATCCTGCGGCTAAGGGAGACTCTTGATCCCCAAGTTATTCCATCAGCCTCTGTTATTGAGGTCTTCAAGATTGTAAAGAAGGTGAGTGATATGTCTATCTTGTACCGTAGATTGTTGGTTGAGATATTACAACATGGAACAGAGGTGCTCTCTATCATCTTCCAGATCACCAACCGTGTTGACAATACAGTAAATTTTAAAAGTGGAAGCAGAAAACCTGTTTTGAAACGAGGATTCTAGTGTTGCTAACATAAATGCTATATCATCATTCTAAGAGAGATTATGAGGAATCTCTTTGAGATCAATATCTCTGTAGTAGATCAATTGGTTACAAGGCAGAAATCTGTGTAAGAAAGCTGCATAACAAACATGTCAGTGTCATATTTTTGTTCTAATATTTAGCAAGGTAATATGAAGACACCTGCTATGAATGATGAACATGACTAATAAGGGTTTTAAAGGGTGGAGTTTGCTGATTATATTTGCTTTATAAACCCCAGTGATATTCATTCAATCTTGAATCCCAGATGAAGGCGCCAAACCTTCAACTCTTTTTAACCATTGATAGGAGAGCATTGAGCAATGTAAATACATGGTTAAGTAGTGGTAGCACTCTCAGATACTTCCTCATATTGGAGATTAGAGATGACGCGAACATAACATTTTCCGTTCACAAACGGCGAACGCGAACCTTCGCAAATGTCCGCAAACGGGCGAACCGGGCGAACCGCCATAGAATTCAATAGGCAGGCGAATTTTAAAACCCACAGGGACTCTTTCTTGCCACAATAGTGATGGAAAAGTTGTTTCAAGGGGACTAACACCTGGACTGTGGCATGCCGGAGGGGGATCCATGGCAAAACTCCCATCGAAAATTACATAGTTGATGCAGAGTCTGGTTTTAATCCATAAATGGCATAAATCACCTAACATTCCTAAATTGTTTGGAATAACGTGGCACAACCACAAACTCCCCATTTGCACGAGGTTGGATACCTAGCTAGCCATGTCCCTTTCCTTGTCATCACTGATGTCATTGAAGGTCTCTTCCTCCACCCAGCCAAGTACAACACCAAGGGTCCCCGAGAGGTGACAACAAGCCCCCTCTATTTTTTTTTTTAAATGTACACTACTGTTACACCAGATATGAGTTGCACTGGTGTGACACTGTGCCCTGGCAGGCCCTGAAACGCACACGTGTGAAGGAAACTGACTGCTATTATTTCACAGTCAAATTTCTACTTTTTTTTTAATGTACACTACTGTTACACCAGATATGAGTTGCACTGGTGTGACACTGTGCCCTGGCAGGCCCTGAAACGCACACGTGTGAAGGAAACTGACTGATATTATATTACAGTCAAAGAAGTTTTTTTTTTATTTTTTAAATGCAAGCTTTTGTGACACCAGATATGAGTGGTGGCACTGGGCAAGTGAGCACAGTATACGCTGTGAGCCTGACACACACGCTGGCAGGCAGGCAACTGCAATTAGATTACACAGGGAAAAAAAGCAGACTGATGTTCTAGCAATAAGAAGGGCTTTTTGGGGTGCTGTCCTTACAGCAGAGTTCAGATGAGTCCTTCAGGACTGTAGTGGACACTGAATACACTAGCCTAGCTATCGATTTCCCTATTAAATCAGCAGCAGCTACACTGTCCCTGCTCTCACTAAGAATGTAGCTTTCGGGGGGCGCGGCCTAGCTGTCATGGAGGAAAGACGCACTTTGTGTGAGCTCCCTCAATATCTCACTTTAAGCAGCTATCAACAAGCGAACTTCACCCCAGAAGGGGATGACCCAGCAATGTTGCTCCTACCAGACCGACCCGACATGCTTAATAGCGGTCAGCAACTCGACAGAGTCTTACTTACCTCCGCGTGGCAAGTGTGGCCTGGTGCTCACCGGGCGGGAGAGGCGGCCGATCTCCCGATCCTGGGATGCCCAGGAGCAGCTACTTCCCGGCAGGAGCTCCGTTAACCTCCCCCCCCCCCGTCGGTTATCCCGGTCCACCCCTGAGAGGCTGTCTGGACCTAATGGACGCACAGAGCACAGCCGCCCAGGCTGACATACTCATCTGCGACTCTCCCAATATGGCGGCAGCCGCGTGTCCTCCTGGTACCAGCAAAGCATGGCAGGATATTGAGTCTAAGCTAGACAGACTCTTTAATCAATTTTGGAAGCAAATAACAAGTAGGAAGCCCCAACAAGCTCCACCACAGCCCCAACAAGCTCCACCACAGCTAAGCGAAGCAGTCCCCATTAAAATCCACCAACGCAAAAGGCGTCGAAGACGGGAACGGAGGCACAAACAGAAATGCAGAGCCTGCCCCACGTCAAGCACTCGCCTCCACCTTAAGCCACCACAATCCCGCACCGGACGTGAAGCACCACCGGGACAGATCCGACCACCCGACACAACAAGCTTCCACCACCTCAAGTCACGAACCCGGCACTAAGCCAGAGACTTGCCTTTGTTGTTCCAGGTATCAGGGACTCCCAGGGTCTGCACCTGGCGCCCAGAAGGGATCGGATGAGCACAAACAGTAAACAGCAGCCTGCCAAGCATGTCCCACTATAGCCGATCCTCCACACCATGCCTTTGATCACATGAACTGCTCTCTGCACATTAACTAATCGTAAAGTAGCAAGCGTTTAAACATGTCATTATTTCACCTCCTAAAGAAATTATTGTCGTAGTTCCTTACATGCCTTTACCTTAACCATTCATGTATTATGTTATTCACTAGTCTCATCTCATGGGGCGACTCACACTTGATTTATAACTAGTGGTGGAGCTGCTGATATAAATACACAGTTGATAACGTGCAAGCTACACTCTAAACATGACAGCCATCTTTCACAACAATGTACTGCTATATACTCATACCCTCAGTGCAACTAGCCATGATATACGCACGTTCAGCCTAGCATGCTCAAATATAACACACATGTCTTTAAAAAAAATTAATAATAATAATACAAAAAAAAAGAATGCAGCTTCCGAATGAATCTAAAATGGATGCTGTCCAGGAGGTGGGAGTGTCTGGGAGGGAGGGTCTGCTGCTGATTGGCTGGAATGTGTCTGCTGACTGTGAGGTACAGGGTCAAAGTTTACTCAATGATGACGAATAGGGGGCGGACCGAACATCGCATATGTTCACCGTCCGTGGCGAACGCGAACAAGCTATGTTCGCCAGGAACTATTCGCCAGCGAACTATTCGGGACTAGTCAGGATAGATGCCTCTTGAATGGGAGGTACGGTTTGAGATGGTACGCATACCAGCGTCTCAGGGGACAAATAAGCATTTCTGGACAAAAGTGTCTGATGGGCCTGGGCAATCTGGTCCATACAGTGATCCTGTTGTTAAAATCTTTAGGACCATTTGCTGTCCTAAACCTGCAGGGCCCATGGTCCTATCATAATGTCATGATGTAATACCACAACATGCAGCGTTTAGGATAGCAAGGGACAAGACTAGGATATAACTTATTACCTGGACTTAGAATGGCCAGACTAAATGTCAGACAGAGATAAAGCGTAATCAGAAATGAGACGAGGTCATGGTAACAGAGAGACTACGAAAACGAGAACAAGCCAGAGTCAGGTAGATGGTAATCAGTCACACAGGCAAACAAGACAGGAAAGGGTTAAAGATAAATTCAGAGTCAAGAACAAAGCCATGGTCAATACCAAAATAAACAAAATAGATCAAGGAACGCACTAAAGGGTACTGACACAGAAACCACGATAGGACAAAGTGGATAGGGCTAGGGAAGTTTAAATATCCTTTAACATTTGATTGGCGCACGTCATGCCTACGCCCCCAAAACGTTCGTGTGTGGGGGTGCTGGAATGACGTGGGCCAATGGGAGCCTGAATCAACTTTTGACTCCCACTGCCCCTTTAAGAGCGAGCTCGTGACTCGAGCCGTGCTCCTAGTGCCATACAGGGCACGTGACCGATCACTGCGGTCAGTGCAAGCGGCTAAGTAAGAAGAGTAGCTCAAGCCGCATGCGGCTCGTGTGGAGGCAGGAGTGATCCAGCCACGCGCGGCTCAAGCTTAGGAGCCAGGTAGGTCCCAGGATAAGGTAAATACAGCCACAATCATTTATCCCAATCACACACCTTTCCTAACGTCCTATCCTTTTAAAAGCATATTACCGCGTATTTAATAAAACAGATAGACCCCCTACTTCATCCAGGTTACCGATCGATGGTTCGATATTCTGAGCCCTCTCTGATTTACTGTACATGACTATTCGATATTCCCACAAACTTTATATAGCATTTTATGTTTGTTTGAGACCACCTTAAAAATATTGGATATCGCTAAAAATCATGATCACTATATACTTTCTCTACAAACCTCTAAAACGAACCAAACTACTCATCCATCCGCTATACCACTTTATCCCACCTAGAACTAGTGCCCAGTTAAAATACTTGACTCTTACTTACCCACACTCAGTCATGCCACACACATTTCACCACTACTCTCACTGAATCCCTCTGACTACGGCTAAATTCATCTTCTACATCAGAACACTACTCCTAAGATTGGGTTGTATCCATGTCTCGGGTCTTTCATTTAGAATAGGGGCAGCTTCGGTCTCCTTCAACACTGACACTCTAGTGCATATTATTAAAAGATTGGGCAGATGGAAATCCTCAGTCTACAACCGATATATTCCTCATCCCGAGAAAGAAATGAGGAAAGCTTTTAAAAGTTTGGCTTTGTAAATTTGATGCAATAAGTGTGTTTTTCTTTAATACCTTTTCACCCTCTTTGCATGAACCCGATTTACATATATTACTAATATGTTTCTGAACATATATATTATATTATTCACTCACTCATTCACTCACTCTCTGGGCCGGCCTAAGACATCATGCTGCCTAGGTCCAACGATAAATGACTATGGGGGATAATGTATAATAAACACAGGTTACTGGCTATGGGGGGGGGGGATAATGTATAATAAACACAGGTTACTGGCTATGGGAGGGATAACGTATAATAAACACAGGTTACTGGCTATGGGAGGATAATGTATAATAAGCACAGGTTACTGGCTATGGGGGGATAATGTATAATAAACACAGGTTACTGGCTATGGGAGGGATAATGTATAATAAACACAGGTTACTGGCTATGGGGGGTAATGTATAATAAACACAAACACACACACAAAAAAAAAAAAAAAAAAAAAAAAAGAATGCAGCTTCAGAATTAATCTAAATTGTATGCTGTCTAGGAGGTGGGAGGGTCTGGGAGGGTCTGCTGCTGATTGGCTGGAATGTGTCTGCTGACTGTGAGGTACAGGTTCAAAGTTTACTCAATGATGATGAATAGGGGGCGGACCGAACATTGCATATGTTCGCCATCTGTGGCGAACGCGAACAAGCTATGTTCGCCAGGAACTATTCGCCAGTGAACCATTCGGGACATCACTACTAATAATTATTCAATCTGGGGAAAAATATTGAAGATTTGGAATTATCCAATAAAGTAGATAAGAGAATAAGATAGATATAAATAATTTTGTAAGAGAGAAACCCCCCCCCCCCCCCCCAGGCTTCCTTGCAGTATGTCACAATTTGTCGTATATGTTGTGTGTTTTTTTTTTTGTTATTGTTATATGCCAATCTTTATTTTAATTTTTTTCATTTTTGCATCTGGTTCCTTTATAGGATAAAAGTTGAATTTATAAAACAATAAGCAAAAATATAAGGCTAAAAGAGGTAAAATTTAATGTTTTTTAAGTATGTTTTGTACTAATAAAAATGAAAAAAAAATTGCCTCGAACTGATGCTAACTGATGCTAGCTTCCCTGTGTGATGCTAGGATTAGCGGGAAACTGGCACTAGTCCAAACCAACAGCCTGAAATACTTGTGTATAGTAATATAGCCGCTATGGTACCCCTATTTACCACTTAAAGTCTTAAAGCATATAATTTAGCAGGGCTGATTGTACAGATATATTTAGCAATAATATTATATAGTTAGAGTTTATCTATTTAAAATATAGAAATAATTGAGAATGCAATAAAAAATAGGGATTGTCTTGGACGCAATAAAGTTTTGTCTTTTAAAATATTGTATTAAATATAATTAAATATATACATATAAATCTTAAGCGTTCATTATAATAATTTACAGCAGAGTTTATGTGATTAAAGTATATGCTTGCAGTATCAGTAAAATATAATAACATACCCTCTTGAACAAGTCAACCTCTCAGTCTAGTGAAATTCACCAGTGTCTCTACAATCAAAATTCCCCACTCTTAATAATATTTTTTTAATGGAGGCTCTCGAGATACTCCATAGACATCAGTGTTGTATTTTTGCTCACGCACAAGCGTACACCACTAATGTGGCTCCTAGCAGATGATGCACCAGGAGTTGAAGAATGAAGATGATGGCATCTGCTGGGGACAGCTTCATCTTACCTCTGCTTCATCTCAAGCAGTTAGGCCACCAGAAGCAACAAAATATGCAAAGACTCCAAAACTGAAAGTGTCTAAACTGCTTTGATATATTCACTTAATATATAGTAATGGTAAATAACAGCATGTTTTGAGGACAACTTATAGCTTTAATCTGGTTTATAAATAAAGGTAGACTGCTGTTGATTTGGTGTATGAAAAAGTGTGTCACTAAACGTTTACATAAGACTAAGAGGTGCAAAGAAACAACATAATTTCATTCATACTATACAGAAATATTTCCCTGCTTCTTCACTAGTCTAGTAATTATTTTGTTCTTGTGTTACATGACATAGATTCAAAGGACTACAGTTGATATTATCACGTATATTTGAAGTTGAATAGTGAGAACTTTCTAAAGTTTTTAAATGATGTGAAAAAATAGATTATGTACACACTCTGGGGTATATGCTCCTGTGGAGCAGCCAACACAATTCAGCTGTGCACCAGGAACATTCTCTTTGTAAGAAAATAAAAGTGTTAATTAACTGCCTCAAAATTCTTTTAAGTTTTGTGGAGCAGACAAAATCTGTCAGAAAAGTTTAGGGTCTTTGGGTCCCCCCCCACCCTCATGGCCCCCCTCCCGCCGGGCTGAAGGGGGAGGAAGTGGTTAATCACTTACCTTTCTCCAGTGCCGGACTCCCTCAGCGCTGGAGACTCTCCTCCCTCTTCCGACGCCATGCGCCGAATGCGCATGCACGGCAAGAGCCGCGCGCACATTCAATCAGTCCATAGGAAGGCATTTCTCAATGCTTTCCTATGGACGGCAGCGTCTTATCACTGTGAAAATCACAGTGAGAAGCGCGGAAGCGCCTCTAGTGGCTGTCAATGAGACAGCCACTAGAGGCTGGATTAACCCTAATGTAAACATAGCAGTTTCTCTGAATTATGCAATGCCATTTTTAAATTAAAGGAACACTATAGCGTTAGGAATACAAATCTGCATTCTTAAAGGAACACTATGGTCACTCAGACCACTTCATCTCAATGAAATGAACTGGGTGCAGATGCCCTATCTTTTTAACTATACACATGTTTTTGTGGCTAAATGAATGCAATTTTTATATTCTTGGAAAAAATTATGCCTGTTTTTTGTTTACTGGAACAGAACGTGTGGGATGCTGTCTACTTCAATGCATTGCAATGTTTTCAGCAATTCTATCTGAACAGAAAGAGAAAATTCAACAGCTCATATTTAAGTTCTATCTTTCTATATTGTCTAATATTTTTTTTTCTTTCAATCTTTACTATTGAAAACACATACAGAAATAAACAAGGGCAAAGTTATGTTATAGACAATGATTTTAGACACGGTTTGCTGCAGAAATGTTCATGTGGATTCCAACTCAACAGACTATCACTATAAAATAACTGAAATGAAATATATACTATTTAAATTATCATCTATTCTACCAATTATGAATTGCTTTATTTTTAATTACCTTAGCCCTTTCTTTTAAGTTATCTTCAATTATGGTGTCGCCTCTGCAGATGGTTATTCTTGTCTGTTACATACAGAGAGGTCGGAGATCAGTATTTGTGACTCTGGAATAGCCTGCATAAAGAACATGGCTTCTGACGTCATGCGCTGAATGCGCATGCACGGCAAGAGCCACGCGCACATTCAATCAGTCCATAGGAAGGCATTTCTCAATGCTTTCCTATGGACGGCAGCATCTTATCACTGTGAAAATCACAGTGAGAAGCGCGGAAGCGCCTCTAGTGGATCTAGTTAAAAAAAAGGCTTGCAGATCTCTTGTCTGAAGCCTTTACAAGCACTCCTCTTCTAGCCCAACCTGGACTTTTTGTCTGTGTCCAATCACAGACTATTCAAAGCAGCTGAATGAGAAGTCCTGCAAGGCAGGTGCTCTGCCTCTTGAATTTAGCGCCACTAAACCAAACGCTGCACACTGACAAAGAAACACACTATGGTGCTCTGGCACATATACAATGTCAGAGACACAGACGCACTCAGTCAGAAATGCACACACACTCTCTGGCATGTACACAGGTATGCAGTGCTAGAAACACAGACACACTCCTCCCCCAAAAAAACTCAGCCACTACACAATCCCCAATCTGGCACCCTGCCTAGGGCTCTGAACAACTTTAATCCTGCTTGCACAATGGGCTGTAATGGTGCTTGGAGTGTTTCTTTAAGTATGGTTAAGCATACCATCCACTAGAATTACACTAGGATATTTTGTTCCCATTAATCCTTAGGAAAATGTATTCCAAGATGTTTTAGAATAATTCAGTGTACTTTGTTTTACATATACTTAATTATACTACCATTTTTATCAAGTCCTTTGAAAGAAAATGCAATCATTGCATATTTGTAAACTCCTTTTGAAGTGTATAATCTCAGTATGAAGTGATTTTAAGTGTTTTTGTAGATTGATGAGGGGTTTATTAGATTATTAGCAAATTATACTCTAACACAAGACACTTCACACTTATTAGTATTTAGATAATATAATCACGTTTTTTTCTACATACATTAATGTCTGTAGCATAATTAATAAACCATGATAGATAGTGCTTGCTTCAAATGAGCCCTGTTCGCTTCAATCCAATCTTATGAATAAAACAAATATTTTTATGCACTAAATATTTTCTTGTGGGATGAAAATTATCCTGCAAAATTAAGATCAAAATGGCAAATTTTAGGAGAAGAAAACAACAAAAATTCAGCTGAGAATAAAAAAGGGTTATCTAATAATTAATGGACCTGGAAACTGGTATCTCTAATTATCGCTTTGTTAAAGGAAGTAACATGTGATCAAATAGAAGTTTTGTACTCTGCAATTTCTTCAGCACTTTAACATTCAGTGCTAAAGTAATAGCAGGCCATCTGTAATCCAGTCAATAATTTAATGTGCTTAAAACAATAAAAAATCATCAAACATATTAAATTAAAGAGACAACTGCAGCTTAATGTAATCATTTTGGTGTCCCTGCAGGTTTTTTAATGTAAACACTGCCTTTTCAAAGAGAACCCTTGATGAACCCTGTTCACCGCCAAAGGTGGAACGTGAGTGTCAGAACTGGTCCATGGAGCAATGGGAGAAGGCTGCCTGGTCTGATAAATCATGTTTTCTTCTGGATTAGATGGATGGCCAGGTACGTATGCATCTTTTACCTGGGGAAGAGAAGGCAGCATGATGCACTATAGGAAGAAGTCAGGCCAGTGGAGGCAGTGTTAGGCTCTGGGCAACATTACCTTGGGTCCTGCCATTAATGTGTTACTTTGACATGTACCACCTACCTAGAGATTGTTGAAGATCAAGTACATGTTTTCATGGCAATGGTGTTCCCTGATGGCAGTGGCCCCTTTGCCAGACTGCAAAAATTGTTGCGTTGCGTTGTCCATCAAATGCCCCAGTTGTCAATCGAACCGAACATCTGTGAGATGTCCTGGAGCAACAAAGGTAATCCATGAGGCCCAACCTGGCAACTTGCAGGACTTAAAGGATCTGCTGCTAATGTCTTGGTGCCAGATACCACAGGACATATTCAAAAGGTCTTGCCCAGTCCATGCCTCAATGTATCAGAGCTGCTTTGGCAGCATGAGGGGGACCTACACAATGTTGGGCAGGTGGTTGTAATGTAGTAACTAAACGCATATATGTTATATGATGGACCACCCAGTCATTGTGGCATTATGGACTGGTGCAGGAGTCTCAGCCACCATATGCCTCTAAAAGAGCTATATTCACTGTGCCAACCACTTCACAGCTGTGCCTCCCAGCTTAAAGCTAAACCAACTACCTAATAAAGACCAGTAAAAGGCTCTCACATTGACCCTAACTGGGAGCTATCCAGGAACCTCATGGAACTGTGGCTCGGATCACAGGAGTGCATGGTCTGATCAAACTTCATCAACATAGCTCTCTGCCCCAGGATCACAAAACAGGGTGCTGTTTAGAAAGGAGACTGGGGAAGTGACTAGGCATCCAATGATACCAAAGACTTGAGGAAGCTCTATGTAATGGAGCCATCTTTTCTGACTGGAACTTTCCACCCAGTGCAGGAACCGAGAGTGGTCACGGCTGGGCCAAACTTTCTCTTCGGATTACTAGGGCTAGATTGTCAGGATTACAGTTGATCCAGCACGCAGAAATGTGTCACACCTAGGACTAAAGGTAACGTCTAACTGGACCTTAGAATGACCGGACTTAACGTACCTAAGAATAGTCAATATACTAGCCGACATCAGGGACACGGAATGAGACACAGTGATAAGGAAAAGCCAATAGTCAAGGATACCAGAAGTCAATAACCAGAAATACACGATCAGGAACACACTCTCGGATAACCATCTAAGGGAAACCATGACAGGGCAATGAGAAAAAGTAAAACTGAGCTCAAGTAAGCCTCCTGCAGATCCGATTCGCCATAACTGGCCTTTGACCCTAAAACACCCCGCCCCTCTATTAGTAATGAATATCTTTGCTCGGCCACAAGTTTGACATGCGAGTTTGACATGCAAGTTTGACATGCGTGCTCTAAGTGGTAGTTGTGTTTTATGGTAACCTAGTATCTGTCAATTAATTTAATTATTGAATATATTATGTCCCACACATCAAGGCACCAGCATTGTGCAATGCATTGTTTTTATGATGACCCCCTGTTGGGTACTGTGCTATGAAAAGCCTGTTGTCACACAATAAAATTGGATCTGTTTTATTCCACCAAGCCGTGGCTGATGATTAAGAAGAGGGCTACATCACGCTGGGTCTTTCACAGTGGGAAAAGGGAATCCCTGGCAGCTATACTCCTGTTAACTAGGAGAGATTGGCAATTATATATATATGTAAAATTGTATATATATAATTGCCAATCTCTCCTAGTTAACAGGAGTATAGCTGCCAGGGATTCCCTTTTCCCACTGTGAAAGACCCAGCGTCTATCCCAGAGTTCCTCGACTATCCCAGAGTTCCCAGCTTGAGATGCATCTAAGCACAGACAGGCATCATGTTTCAGACTTTATAAAGCATTTCTGCAGATTTGTATGTTTAAGTAAACTCTAGGTTAGCTCTGCATCTGATCTCGGAAAAGGCAAAATAAATATTGATGGCTTCCAAATAATTTAAAAAAACATATGAAAACATTCTGTAGTACATACTAAAATGCCAGATGCTGTTTATGTCTTAGCACCTTTTCAATGTTGAGAACGTTCTAAAAACCGTAAAGCAGGATTCTTCCCAATTTTACACTTTCTGAGACAATTTGCATAAATAAACAAGGAAGATAATTGTGTAGATTTTTGTTTGTGAAGCATTATCCCTTGTTTGTCTTACAGGATTATACGCCATCTGACTCATACCTGTGAATCATCTACCTACCAATGATCTTAACTGCTATGAAAACATTAACACATTCTGTTTGGGTAACCTCCATCTTGAAGCTAAAATTGTTGATCACTCTTTGCCTTGGAAACATTACTAAAGTGGCAGGCTAAGTAACAGTAAACTTACAGTGGTGATGGTTCTATAATGCTCTAGTTGCTGGCCAAAGATTTTTAGGTCAAACTGTTTTCATGTGAAAAAACATTTCTGAGATACTTGTTGCCTGTACCTTACTCTTCCATTGTTCCCTTTTCACAATTCTAATTCAGCATATACTCTACCATGTTTTGACCTGTATACAAGAGATTATATACATATATACACACACGCACACTGCCACCTGGGACTGTAACTCATTAACATAGGAGAACTCAGCAGCAGAGCAGCCTCGTATGCTAGGGGACCCATTAGGAGAACCATGCAAATAGGGCCACACAATGGGTATAAGAGACTTGAGTGATGCCTGAGGATAATGCATAGCATTATCATGCCAGACCTGGAAGTGAGTGCATCGGCACATACTGTAATTACCGGCAATGTGAAACATAAAGGCTGGTTAATACAGGAGAATTTGGAAGGACTTGGTAAAATAAGCTATTCTTTGGACTGTTCACACTGAAATATTGTTTTACGATTACTGGATGTAATGAAGCTTTGGAAGCGATATCTGGCCTGTGGGTGATTTCTTCATATATACACAATTTGGATCCAATGCACCCAAGGGACTGATCCTTCCTCTGCCCTACATCTTTTAGTGGTGCTCCATCCACTCTACCATTATGAGTTTACACTTACTAAATGCTTTTCTTGTATTTATGAGACTTTGCAATGCTGCGCTAGTTTCTCTTTGTTTTGTTTCATTTCCAAATCATTATTTGCTGTACCTTTCTATAGGATTCTTATACAAGTATTGATGTGTGTTTGCTGTTATCACACAATATACTTGAGCAGCACATTTTATACACTATACCACTTTATGATTATGATGTGTCAAGGTGAAATTATTTATATATTAATCTAATGCAGGCCTTCCCACAGTGTGAATCATGACCCACTGGCGGGTCACTAGCTAAGCTAGTTGAGTGGATCATGCTGATCCTTGCCACCATGAGCCTGGCTGTACTGTTTTTGGAGGCCAACACTGCATTTGCAGTGCAATAATTACAATTCCCAGGGCCCACACACTTTGGGGGCCCATTGTGTGGCCAATGCACTTAGGGCAATCTGATGGGTGTTGCTGAACACTGGCCCAGTCGAGCGCCATTGCCCTTTAAGAGCGAGTGGACCCTTGTAGTATCGGCCAGGTGTGAGGAAGTGACAGCTGATCACTTCCTCCAAGCTTATACAGAGACCATCGGAGGAGGAGAGAGGAGATGACAATGGCACAGACAGTGGCAGCATTGGGGACAGGCAGGAGTTAGTTGCTGCACCAGGACCCCAAGCAAGCTACCCTCCTGGACACAAAATGTAAGCTAACAGGAAGGTGGTGGCAAATATAAAAAACATCACATGTATGGGTGTATGATTGACGGACCGCCTGGCACCCTGACCGGGTACCTCCGTCAATCGCTGCTTCCTAGTACTTGTGAGCACTATAAGCACTGTACTGGAACACCAGAACCACCATAAACCCCATGAACCGCCACAGCTTGGTTGGGGTCTCACTGTACTCCACCCACCCTGGACCCAAGACCAGGATCTAGCTTCCAGTGGATAGACTTCTCAGAGTCCAGAAAGCTTAGCAGAAACAGCTCTTATAAGAGCTAGTAATTATACTCAGGGGAGTATTGTGATATAGCAATCTCCAAGGTGAATGTAGTTCTCCAATCCCCCAAGTCTTCATGAAGGGGTAAACTAATCTCTCTTTAATGGGAGCCACACTGGCCTTTTATGCAAGTCCCCAAGCATGTGTACACCCACATGGACCTTGTTGGAGACAGGGACACAAACTTACAAACCACTAATAACACATTTACAATGTAAGGCACTCCCACTCATAGCATACAATGGCAATCCCTCCCCTCTGCTTGGGAGATAATTGGATCAGTAACTGTACTAATTCTAATCAAATTATCTCCAAGCACAGAAAAAACATACTTTTATAAAACACCACAAAAGTACCCTAAAAAAATACATCAAACCCCACAAATGTTACATCCCCTGATATCCCTGATCTGGGTGGCCAACATATCCAAAAATAACCCAGATCAGTTCAGGGGTTCAGGAATTTCCAGGAAGTTTTTGACAGACCGAGCACATGGTCCCATGCCCAAAACAGTTCCAGAGAATTAGTGCTAACAGTCAGTCTCTCCATCTGGAGTACAAACAGTGGCGTACGTACCGCGGTCGCAGGGGTCGCAGCTGCGACTGAGCCCGGCACTCCAGGGGGCCCGGCCGCCCTGCCGCCCTGCCGCCCCCCGCTACCGCATAGCAGCTGCCATGCTTTGCGGCCCTGGCCCGCGCGGCAAACCGCCGGGGCCGCATGTTAAGGGGTCCATCGGGTGGCCCATGCTGTCCGGGCCCCCCGATGGACATGGATTTTAAGGGGGCCCGGTCTGCGCTGGGCACTTTAAGTGCGCGACCGGGCCCCCTGTGATGACATCATCACTGCTGGGAGGAAGTGACCGCACGTCACTCCTCCCAGCATACTGAGAGCCCGCGCGGGAGGAAACAGAAAGGAGGAGGGAGTCAGAGTGGGAACTCTGACTCCCATCAGGCTGAGCCACCACTGGACCCCAGGGAAGTCACACATGGTAGGAAACATTTTTTGTCTCTGTATGTGTGTATGTGTGTATGTCTGTGACTCTGTATGTGTGTATGTATGTGTCTCTGTGTGTGTGCATCCGTATGTATGTCTGTGTGTGTGTGTATCCGTATGTATGTCTGTGTCTCTGTGTGTGTGTATGTCTGTGTCTCTGTATGTGTGTATGTATGTGTCTGTGTCTGTGTGTGTGTGTATCCGTATGTATGTCTGTGTGTGTGTGTATATCCGTATGTATGTCTGTGTCTCTGTGTGTGTGTATGTGTGTGCGTCTGTGTCTCTGTATGTGTGTCTGTCTGTGTGTGTGTGTGTGTGTGTGTGTATCCATATGTATGTCTGTGGCTCTGTGTATGTGTGTGTCTCTGTATGTCTGTGTCTGTGTCTCTGTATGTGTGTGTGTGTGTGTGTTTGTGTGTGTGTGTATCTGTATGTGTTTATGTATGTTTGTGTCTGTGTCTCTATGTGTGTATGATTGTATGTCTGTGTCTCTGTATGTGTGTGTGTGTGTGTGTGTGTGTGTCTCTGTCTCTGTATGTGTGTATCTGTATGTATGTATGTGTATGTATGTGTGTGTCTCTGTATGTATGTGTCTGCATGTGTGTATGTATGTGTCTGTCAGGGGTGTGTGTATGTGTGTGTGTCTGTATGTATGTGTCGGGGGGGACCCACAGTCAGGGGGGAGAGGGTCAGGGTAGGGGGAGGGCCAATGGATAAGTTTTGCACCGGGGCCCCATGGAGTGTGTGTACGCCACTGAGTACAAAAGTACATAGTTCACATGAACAGAGCCTTTTTAAAGTATTTTAGCCAGATCTATTGCAGGGGCCATAGTCACAGGGTAAGAGTCTGGCCAGCAGGCTCCTCCAAGAACCAGTGACGAGGTTCAGATTGTCACAGTATGTATGTCAGATTAGGTGTGTGTATCTGTGTCAAATTGTGTGTATGTACAACTGTGTTTATCTTTGTCAAAGTGTGTGTATGTATCAGTGTGTATCTTTGTCAAGGTGTGTTTGCATGCATCTGTCAGTGTGTGCATCTGCGTGTTCAGGGTGTGTGCATGTGTCAGTACGCATTTGTGTGTCAGGATGTGTGTGTGTGTGTTTATATCAGTGTGTGTATCTGTGTGTCATAAGTCAGGGTGTGTGTACATGTCAATATTTGTAACTGTGTGTCAGTGTGTGTGCACTTGTCAGTGTGCGTATATCTGTGTGTGTGTAGGTGTGTATCTATGTGTGTTTATGTCAGTAAGTATATGAATTTGTGTGTGTGTGTTTATATGTATCTGTGTGTGGATCTGTGTTAATGTGTCTATATATGTGTGTGAGTATGTATTTGGCACTGTATGTACATACATCTAAGCAATCAAACACCAACACAACATGCAAACAGACTCATGCAACCTAACACAAATATTACATACAAACACATCCCTGCATTCACAATTATATCCAAACACACCCCTTTAGTCAAATACTGCACCTAAATGTACATCCACATTTAAAAGCCAACATTACATCGAAACAATCTCCTGTAATCAAACGAAAATATTGCATACAAACACACCCCTGTATTAACACTAAAATTATATAACACCTTTTTCCAAACACCAGCACTACACACAAAAGCACACCTGCATTTAAAACACACCCCTGCATTCAAACGCAAACAATATATACAAGTACACCACTAAATTCAAATGGCAACAGTACATTAAAATGCATTCCTACATGCACATATATACTTTATATAAAACGTGCTTACATTCAAATGTACAAAAGCTGTTCACACATGCAACCCTGCAAGCATGGGCAAATTGGGCAAATGGTTGCACTAGTGGGGGGGGGGGAGGGGGGCAGAAAACTTCTTGCACTAGGGCCCTGTCTACATTAGTACCGCCACTACGATTCTCATATAAGGTGCCTGGATGAAATAGCAGGACACAGGGCTTCTGATTGTTCCTGAGTCTCCCTGAGTCTGTGAGTAACCAATTGTATATCTCTAAAACTGCCAAGATTATGCCTCTAAAAGTGCCATGATGTACCAATGTTATGCATATAAAGCTGATTGTCATGATGTGCCAAGTTTATTCATCTAAAGCTGTTTGCCATGATGTGCCAACCTTTTCCCCTCTTCTTTTTAAGACCCGAAAATTACAGTTTTCAAAAATATGTCTTAGCCAATAAAAGTTTGTAAAGCCCTGATCTAGTGGATTGATAGCAATTCATATAAGTATTGGAGTAATTTTTGAGGATTGCTGTCATAAAATACAGCACTTTACCACTTTATAATATGTATATATATAATGCCATCTGGGACTGTAACTCTCATTGATATAGATAGCACTCAGCGGCGGAAGAACCTTGAATGCTTGAGGGCTCATTTGGAGACCCATTCAAGTAGGGCCACCTGATGGGTATTTATGAACAGGGGCCTGCAGTCCTTTGACAGCTCGACCAGCCCCCAGTAATATTGGCAATGCTGGGAGGAAGTGAAAGCCAGCCAAGGGAGAGGGGAGGTAGAGAGGAGGCACAGACAGGAGGCATGGGAAGCAAGGAGAGAGTCTGCTCTAGACCAAGACATTTTGGCTAGTAGCAGGACCCCAGAGAAGCAGACAAAAAGTATGTTAGCAGGAAGGTGGTGAAAATATGAAAAATATGACATGTATATGTGTTTATGTTTTAGTGTGTGCATCTATGTGGGTGTCAGTGTATATCTTTGTATGTGTGTTAGTGTGTGTATGTGTCAGTATGTGTGTTCTGATCTGACTGATTGAGATTAGTGTGAGTTACAGTCCTGAGCTGTAACTCATTGTCTCCATGTGTGTATCTATGTAAGTCAGTGTGTGTATATGTGTGTATCTATTTGTATCTGAATGTGTGTGTATGCGTCAATATGTATCTGAGTATGTCAATGTGTCATTGTGTGTATCTGTGTTAGGATTTATGTAACAGTGTGTGTCAGTGTGTATATGTGTGTGTGTGTATCTATGTGTATGTGTGTTTATATATGTGTATCTCTTTGTATTTGAATGTGTGTGTGTGTATGTGTCATTGTGTGTATCTGTGTAAGTATTTATGTACAGGTATGTGTCAGTGCATGTATATATGCTCAAACATCCCATCAATAAAACGTCAAGACTATGCAAACACACCTTTGCAATCAAATGCAAACAATACATACATGCACACCCCTTCATGCAAACACCAATTCTACACACAAATGTACTCATGCATTTAAAAGCCAACATTGCATGTAACACTGCAATCAAATGCAAACACACCCCTGTATTGAAATTCTAATATTATAAAGAAACACCAACACAACACACACACAATTACACCTGCATTTAAAATCCAACAATACATACAAACACATCCTGCATTCAAATGCAAACATTATATAGAAGTAAACTACTACACTCCAGTGGCAATGGTACATATAAATACACACCAACATGCACAAACACATATTCCATATAAAGACACTCACATTGAAACCCATTATTACTGCTTACAAAAAAAACTTCTGCAAGGATGAGCAAATGGTAGATCCCCAGCAGGCATAAGATTGTGGGAGTGGTACATTAGATAGGAATTTACCACAAGGCCACCCTTGTGCTAGAGTTGGGCCCCAAAATTGTCTTGCACCAAGGCCCTTTGAACAATTGTTCCACCATTGGTAGCACTGTGACATGTGCTGTCTTTAAGTAAAGACATCCTCTTCACCACTACATTATCTTACATTACATTTTAACCCCAAACTACACTATCACAAACACTTAACCCTTACACTATCTTAATATGAAGCCTTTTCCCCCTTACTACCTTGCGCTAACACTATCCTTAAACCAAACCTAATCTTGTGTAATTTAAAAGATATATAATGGCGTAGCATATATTAAGGGAAAATAATAGAAGCTCATTGTTCTGAAGCTATATATAAACCACTTGACCTTTGATGGGTTTTTTTGATGTCTCTGGAACTCTTCTTGGCATTAATTTCCATGGAGTGCTGTGTGTGCGGTTGAGGAATTTCCAACTGCTAGGATGGCTATGTGAGAAAATTGCTTCTCCGAAAAGAAAGCTAATTAAAACTTTACTTACAATAAGACAATTATAAAGCATGTGTCATTCAGACTGTTGTAATTTAAATATATGAAATTAACCTAAAGACCACGTCTATTTTGCCTCTTTTGTTACTTAAACCAGAGCAGTTTATTCTTTTTACACAGGTGTTCATCTGTAACCTCACTCTTTCTCATTAAATTCACACACATATAATAGTTATTTATACACAAATCAGCCACAGCATTAAAGCCCCAGACAGATTAAGTGAATAACAATATTTTTTTGTCACAATGGCACCTGTGAAGGGGTAGGATATTTTAGGCAGCAAGTGAAAAATCTGTTCTTGACTTTCATATGTTTGAAGCTTCCCGCACAGGGCAAGCAAAAAGATCTGTGTTATTTTGACAAGGACCACTTACTGATGGCTAGACAACTTGGTCAGACAATCAGTGACGTGGCGTCAGGTTCATTGTGGCTGAGCTCCTGTACTCCGACCAAGTAACTCCACCCATTATGCTTCCTAGCTGCCATATGGGCCTCTGGAGCTCTTCAGCCCCACTCGTCAAAGCTTGACTGGAGTCTTTTGGAGCTCTTCTACCCAATCAGGCTGCAGCTCCTGTCTTCCAGTTAGGTTTTGTCAGCTCTGCCTCTTCAGTTCCTCTCCCAAGCAGGTATCAACACCCCTGCTTATTTTGATTTTA
Organism: Pelobates fuscus; assembly: GCF_036172605.1. Taxonomy (NCBI): domain Eukaryota; kingdom Metazoa; phylum Chordata; class Amphibia; order Anura; family Pelobatidae; genus Pelobates; species Pelobates fuscus. Next base: position 127,790,172 of record NC_086320.1, read on the forward strand.
AGTTCCTTTAGCCACTACCTTTAGAAAGGCAGTTGTGGTTCTCAAGCCTAGCTCTTCAGCACTTGTCCCGAGCTATATACAAGGACCATGCAGCCAGGCAACATATACAAAGTCTCTGTCACTGGGATACCTGAACAAATCTATACAGGACACAAAGTTCAAAAAGGAACAATTATATTAACCCCTTAACGACGCAGGACGGTTCAGGACCGTCATCGGCATTTTTCCCTTGCCGACCGACGACGGTCCTGAACCGTCCTAAATTTAAGAGGTACTTACCCGATCGCCGTCGTTCCCCCGGTGGCGATCGGCGGTGCTCCCGGTGTGGGGAGACTGCCTGCAGCCCAGACAGTCTCCCCATGGCGGATTAGGACCCCTGTGGCCATGTGATCGCCCAACAGGGCGACCACATGGTCACAATAGGTGTCCATGTGTCTGCCTGCAGGGGGACTGTCTGTGCTGACAGGCAGTCTCCCTGCAAGTGTAAAATCAAAAAAAAATTAAAGTTATAGTTAATAAAAAAAAATGATTATTATATATGTGTATATATATATGATATATAGACATATATTATACCTATATAATATATGTCTATATATCATATATATAATGTCATACTAAGTGTATTTTTATATTAATATGTACATATATTAATATAAAAATACACTTATAATTAAATTACACACGTATATATATATAATATATATAATAACTATATATATTGTATATATATATATATATATATATATTATAAAATACAAATAAAAAGTAATTTAAATTAAATTAAACATGTAAAAATAATAATAAAAATGTTAAAAAAAATTATATATCTATACGAAATTTTATTCTAACTGTATTTTGATATTAATATATATATATTTATATCAAAATACACTTAGAATGAAATTGTATATATATCTATGTATATATAAATAAATAAAAAGAATACGAACTATTCATATGTCCATATCCAAAATTACATAAATAATTATATAAATATACACGTAGACTTCAAATATATAAATATGCATATATATTTAAATTCTACGTGCGTATTTATGTAATATTTTTACATAATTAAGTTATTTTATTGATTGCAATTTAAGGGACCTGCCTGCCAATCCAAGCCGAAAGTCCAGAGAATTTAATTTGCTGTCACTGTATTTTACCCTGTAACGTTCTACGACACCCTAAAACCTGTACATGGGGGGTACTGTTTTACTCGGGAGACTTTGCTGAATACAAATATTAGTGATTCAAAACAGTAAAACATATCACAGCGATGATATTGTCAGTGAAAGTGACTTTTTTTGCATTTTTCACACACAAACAGCACTTTTACTGATGATATAATTGTTGTCAGGGCCGGTGCAAGGATTTTTGCCGCCCTAGGCAAAAGTAAAGTTTGCCGCCCCCCCCCCCCCATATGACATCACAATGCCCCATGTTAACTAACGCAAGTGCTGCAGTGCCGCCGTGTTTACATTAAAAGGCCTGCAGGGACAGGCTATAGACACCAGAACCACTACATTAAGCTGCAGTGGTTCTGGGGACTAAAGTGTCCCTTTAATGTGAGGTAAATTAGAGATTAGTGCCACGAATAATATACTAGATTGCCTACTTACAATCAGATGAGGATGGTGATGGGCTCTAGCTGCAGTCTGGCTCCACTCGTCTAGTGTATAACAGGCTCTCTGGAGGCTGTTTGTGTTCTGGGAGAACGGAAAGCAGCTCCATTTTTTTAAAGGCCCTTTACACAGCTCATGGTCTGGGCCCCAGGGTCCACCTTCATGTTCCACCAAATAGTTTGTTCACAGGAGTAGGGGATGTCCTGATATGTGTGTAAGGAATGCATTGTGTGAATCTGTGTTTGTATGTGTAAGGGCTGCAATGTGTGTTTCTGTGTATGTACGGGATGCAGTGTGTGCGTCTGTAAGGGGTGCATTGAGTGTGTGTAAGGAATGCATTGTGTGTTTCTGTGTGTGTAAGGGATGCAGTGTGTGTAAGGGATGCATTGTATGTAAGGGTTGAATTGCTTGTGTGTGTGTAATGCATTGTGTGTTTTTCTGTGTGCAAGGGGTGCATTGTGTGTGTGTGATGGACGTCGATCTCTCCCTCCTCCCTTGTCACTCTCTTCTCTCTCCCCCCTTGTCCCTCTCTTCTCTCCCCCCCTTGTCCCTCTCTTCTCTCCCCCCCTTGTCCCTCTCTTCTCTCCCCCCTTGTCCCTCTCTTCTCTCCCCCCCTTGTCCCCCCCTTGTCCCTCTCTTCTCCCCCCTTGTCCCTCTCTTCTCCCCCCTCTTGTCCCTCTCTTCTCCCCCCTCTTGTCCCTCTCTTCTCCACCCTCTTGTCCCTCTCTTCTCCCCCCTCCCTTGTCCCTCTCTTCTCCCCTGCGTGTCCCTCTCTTCTCCCCTGCGTGTCCCTCTCTTCTCCCCCCTCCCTTGTCACTATCTTCTCCCCTCCCCACTCTCATTCCCCCTCCTAACCCCGTCAATTCCACTCCCTGTCAATTACTTCCCCCCACCTTGTCAATTTATTTCCCCTCCCTTTCAATTTATTCCCCCACCCTGCCTGTCCATTTATTCCCCCACCCTCCCTGTCCATGTATCCCCCCCTCCCTGTCCACTTATCCCCCCCCGTCCACTTATCCCCCCCCTCCCTGTCCATTTATTCCCCCCCCTCCCTGTCCATTTATTCCCCCCTGTCCATTTATCCCCCCCCCTCCCTGTCCATTTATTCTCCCTGTCCATTTATTCCCCCCCTCCCTGTCCATTTATTCCCCCCCTCCCTGTCCATTTATTCTCCCTGTCCATTTATCCCCCCCCCTCCCTGTCCATTTATTTCTCCCCCCTCCCTCTCCATTTATTTCTCCCCCCCTCCCTCTCCATTTATTTCTCCTCCCCCCCACTCTCTCCATTTATTTCTCCTCCCCCTCCCTCTCCATTTATTTCCCCCCCTCCCTCCCTCCCTCTCCATTTATTTCCCCCCCTCCCTCCCTCTCCATTTATTTCTCCTCCCCCTCCCTCTCCATTTATTTCCCCCCCCCTCCCTCCCTCTCCATTTATTCCCCCCCCCTCCCTCTCCATTTATTCCCCCCCCCTCCCTCCCTCTCCATTTATTTCTCCTCCCCCTCCCTCTCCATTTATTCCCCCCCCCCCTCCCTCTCCATTTATTTCCCCCTCCCTCCCTCTCCATTTATTTCTCTCCCCCTCCATTTATTTCTCTCCCCTCCCTTTATTCCCCCCCACCCTCCCTACCTATGTTGTAGCGTGGCCGAGCTCTGTACTGTCCGCGGGTACAGGGAGCTTTTGTTTCCTGTACCCGGCCGGACTAAAAGGAAGTGAACACTCAGTGTTCACTTCCTGTTAGTCCGTCCGGGTACAGGAGACAAATGCTCCCTGTACCGGCGGATCATACAGGGCTGGCCACGCTACAGTGAGGGAGTGACAGGAGGGAGCGCTGAGCGCTTCCCTCCTGTCAGCTCCTCTCTTCATGCTGCGCCCGGGCAGTGCGCCCTCATGGACGCACCAGCCCGGGCGAAGCTGCAGCTGCCTGAGGCTCTCTACAGAGCGCTCGGGCGGCTGCAGCATTAGGGGGGCCGGCGCTCCTGGCGGCGCCCCTTCCTAAGGGGCGCCCTAGGCGGCTGCCTAGTCCGCCTTAATGGTAGCGCCGGCCCTGATTGTTGTGATACATTTTCCAGTTTTGAAACACTAATATTTGTGTTCAGCAAAGTCTCCTGAGTATAAAAGTACCCCCCATGTACAGGTTTTATAGCGTTTTTGAAAGTTACAGGGTCAAATATATGGGTCAAATATTTTTACATTGAAAATGGCCAGGTTGGTTACGTTGCCTTTGAGAGCGTATGGTAGCCAAGGAATGAGAATTACCCCCACGATGGCATACCATTTGCAAAAGAAGACAACTCAAGGTATTGCAAATGGGGTATGTCCAGTCTTTTTTAGTAACCACTTAGTCACAAACACTGGCCAAAATTAGCATTCAATTTAGTTTTTTACTTTTTTCACACACAAACAAATATGAACGCTAACTTTGGCCAGTGTTTGCGACTAAGTGGCTACTAAAAAGTCTGGACATACCCCATATTGAATACCCTGGGTTGTCTACTTTAAAAAATATATGTACATGTGGGGTGTTATTCAGCGATTTATGACAGATAATAGTGTTACAATGTCACTATTGATACATTTTAAAAATGTATGTTTTGAAAGCGCAATATCCTACTTGTACTTATAGCCCTATAACATGCAAAAAAAGTAGCAAAAAGCATGTAAACACTGGGTATTTTTAAACTCAGGACAAAATTTTGAATCTATTTAGCAGTTTTTTTCATTCGCTTTTGTAGATGAGTAAAAGATTTTTCACATAAAAGTCAAAAAACATGTATTTTTTCAATTTTTCATCATATTTTTTCATTTTTTAAAAATTAAATTACATGAGATTATATAAATAATGGTATGTAAAGAAAGCCCCTTTTGTCCTGAAAAAAAACAATATATAATTTGTATGGGAACAGTAAATGAGAGAGCGGAAAATTACAGCTAAACACAAACACCACAAAAGTGTAAAAAGATGCCTGGTCGCAAATGTACAACATCGCAAAAACAGTCCGGTCCTTAAGGGGTTAAGCATGTGATGAAAAACCATAAAAATATAAACAAACATACATTACTTGAAAAACAAACATCGTAATACTGCATTAAATATATAATACAATAACAACTTCCAAATGAAGATGTACACAGATGTACAGATGCAACTGGTACATTTTTGCACTTTTTAAAATTTTAATATTGTAATTCTACAATTCTATATATTTTCCAGTTAAACCAGCAGAGCGCAATGGTGAATCACAACAAGACGGAAAGAATCCTCTTTTAAAACAAGGATATCCCAACCTTGAAAACCCAAACCGGGGGGGAAGAAGTCCAAATGGTCCCACATACCTTCCTCCCCAAAACAGTACCTCATTCCAGACAAGGGCCAATAATCAGTGGGAAGGAGGCTAACCTGCTGTCCTCTACAAGTACTAAGGTAACAGAAGATTTGTAACGGACAGCCTGGCACCCAGACGGGTAACCTCCATCAAGTTTGCTTCCTTGCTCTCCTTTGGGACACGCAGCTAGGCTGGGTCTTTCCGTCGCTTCCTGCCTTGGAACTGGGTCCTGGGTACAGCTTCAAGTGATTAAGCTCTCTTGCAGAGAGTATAGCTGATCCACTCAATCACTAGCTCAGATTGAGTGAAGGGTGTAAAGGAACTGGTTTATTATGTCCAGGTTGACTGCTTATATACACAACCCATAGTAGGGGGTCTCTACAAACATATCTGTGCATGGGAGATAATTGCATTAAAGACTGATAAGCTAATTATCTCAAGCTGCCACTGAGGAGGAAGAATTACATTCTCCACTCCTGATAACACGAGTTGCTGCTTGGGAAGGAGGCTGACACTCTCCACTCCCAGTAACCCAAGCTGCCGTTGGGGTGGTAGGCTGACTCTATACTCTAGTTAACCCAGGCTGCCTCTGGGGAAGGAGTCCAACACTCTCCACTCCTGGTAAAACTAGCTACCGCTGGGGGGGGCAGACACTCTCCATTTTCTGTAACATAATTTGCCACTGGGGAGGAGGGGCAACACCCTCTGCTCCCGGTAACTCCAACTGCTTCTGGGAAGGAAGGTCGACACTCTCCATTCTCTGTAACATCAACTGCCACTGAAGAGGGAGGCTGAAAATCTCTGCTCCCTTGGTTGTCAAGTCTCTCAAATCATCAGTTTTGATGGTCGTTCACACTCCTGTTCCAGCTCCCAGTCCATGGTGGTCAGGTGGGCCAGATATGGTCCCAGCTCAGTAGCTCCCAGAATATCCAGGAGGTCTCGTCTATGGTCATGGATGTTGCAGAGCCAAAACTCCTCAGGACTTCCAAAAGCCATGTCCTCCTCAAAGGCCTCCACAGCAGGCCAGGGCCATTATAGTTCTCACTGTCTGACACATGATCCTTGACCATCCCTGGGTACTGCTGGTCCATGCACCACCGCAAAGCCTGGTAAACCTCTTCCAGAAACACTTGCCTATTTTTACTATTTCCCACACATGAAATTAAATAACCTACTTTTAACTTGCTGCCTAATACCCATTGACAGGTGCCATTGTAATGATATAATAAATCCATATTGCACAATCTGATCAGATTGTAATATCAATAAAACTTTAATCATATTGATAATGTGTGTGTATGTGTGTTATGTGCCTATGAGACATATATGTTGCCTTTGGTGTTTTCTAACTTATTGATTACCCAGATCTTTAATGATGATGCTTATCAGGACGCAGATTTGCAAATGATCTTTCACTTGCTTTTTTTGCAAGTTAAGTAATAATTTAAAGTACTATTTGCCCACTGGAAATCTTATAGGTTTACTTAAAATCACCTACCTTAACAAACAAATTATAGGGATTTGGTTGCTTTGTGAGAGTTTAAACGGTCTATCTTTTGTGTATGCTCTTCTTAAAAAGACACTGTTTAAATAAAATAAGAGATAAAAACACTGTTTAGTAGATATGCCCAAAATGAAGACATGCATTCATTTTTTATTATGCATTTTTTTCATTGCTGGTATATCTAAAAACAGATTGCAAAAGCTACAGTTCTCTTGTTTGCTGCCTATGCAAGTCCTCATCCTTTAGCCCAGCCATCTGTAGTGGTCAGACATTCCAAAGCAGCTCAATGAAAAGTCTTTGTAAGGCAGGTGCTCTAAGCAATTGCTGCCTCTTGAGTTTAGCTCCACTGAGCTAACCAAACCAGGAAACAACATGACCTGTTGTCTGATTGAAAGACAGAGGAATGTAACAAAGTAAAATGGAAAAAAAGAAGACACTCTTCGCAGATAAAGCATTTCGGCAAGCTAAAGTGCTTTCAGGGTCTGCAATCTTTAATCTTTATTAATTATTGCTTTTTCTTTCTATATTTTTTTCTGAAAATTTGTCACGTTTTCAGATGACATTTGTGATAAATCTGATTGTTAAAATGCACTATTACTTTCTTATATTTTTATTTCCTACATTACTGACACGTTTTCTCGAAATTGTCAGTTTAAGGCGTAATAGTACTCATGAAAAAAGTTTGTGATTGGAATTTCCAAACTCATGAATTTCAGTTAATATTTTATTATAAAAATGATGACAGAGTTTAAAATTCCAAGTCCAGAACCACTATCTAGGCTTAAAATTAACATACCACCTCAACATGGATGTAAATATCATTTTGGTTTTAATACATGTTATGTGCATGGTATGAAGTGTCAGAAAGCTGGGGTGAGTATGTGAAGTGTGTTTTTAAACATGCAGCTTTATATATGTGTGGCGCGTCTGTGTATGAATGCAGAGATGAATATGATTCAGATTCTTGTAAACTAAACCAGCAGGTTAGTTTTATTTTTAAATGCTATGTAAATTTTTGATATTCACTACCAGTGTAGCATGTCTCTTGAATTCTCTTGAACCCTCTCCGAAGGTAGAGATGGCAGCATCCATAAGTGTCTAATGTCTTCTATTGTAAATAGACACATCCATAAGGCCTATTTGAGAAAACACATGCATGCACACCCCATATCTGTTTCTGAATTACCTGATGTGGGATTCCCACAATTTGAAGCTATATGCTTCTTTTACGATATACAATATAAAAGGTAAACTTCTAAAACATTAGATTATTTCACATAAATAAAATAATGAATGCTATTGTGCTATTGTAACGAATACCCTATACTCCGCCTGAATATATCCGCTGTAGTTCTCTTAAATCCCAAGTGAAGCAGTGATTAAAGCTCTGAGCTACCCAAACATCAGCCTAGACTTTATGAAGGGTACAACAGGAATAATTTCTGCTTTTATACACATCAGGGATACAGTCAAATATGCCCATAACACTGCCACAGCACACCCAGAACACTCCCACAACACGCCCATGGATTTAGTCAACATGACTGTGCATAAAAACATAAAATATAAAAAATACATAAACACATATAAGAGATGTTGTACTTTTTAATACACATCTATCTATTTTTTTACCTGGCATTTTATCCTTCGGACTCCAAGTAATCCTAGGTGGGGATAATACCACCAGCGCTACTTAAAGGGAGCAGTTGACCTGCTCCCCTCTTGTGAGTATCCATTTTATCCTTTTATTTTATGCAAGAGTTTTATATCAGTGTACACTATTGGTTGTCTCTCTCTACCCGAGTGTTTGTCGTATAAAGGACGGAGGAAACACACCAAAGACGAAGGACACCTGCTGTATATCCCATAAGCGGGGATTAAACCGCTGCACGCCCTCCACACCAGAGCAAGTTCTTGCTCTTTCAAATGTAAGTTTGCATTCAAGATTTCTACATAATTTCTACTTCAATTTTAAACCTACTGCACTATCTGGCTTCCTTTTGTCTCTTACATATGAGTGGATTCATCAGGAAGAACTAAACAAGGAAAAGTGTTCCGGACTGAATATTGCTGTATTAGACGACTGCACCAGATATATCTAGATAAGACTTTCTATTTTCTATTTTTTGTCTATTTTATATATTGGACTTTTTTTCTTCCTAATAGGCGCAGCTCTTATTTTTATCTGTTTTTATTCTGTTACTTCTTAAGGGTCTTTGAGGGATTCCCTTATAGAGTTCCTGCCTACTGTGTTACTTAGCGCTTACTCATTGTTCTGTTTTTACTCTGTTTTAATTCCCTCTCGAGTCAGCTGCTTTTTAACCCAATCATGTCTATTTTTGACTTTAGAAATAATTATATCATTGATGTAGAAAATGCCTTTGATACAGAAGTCACTAGTCCTATGCACATAAATGATCCAAAGATAAGCCAAGAGGAATTATTCATCAAATTGGAAAATATTCTAAGTAAAGAAATTAAGCTGAAATGGGAGATAGCCACCCTTAAAAAATATATTGATGAACAAATTACCCCTCGTGGCTTACGCCTACTTAAATTACCCACTTCTGATCAGGATGACTTAGAGTTTATGGAAGAGTGGAACAACAAATTGGAACTTTGCACTTTAGGTCTTATGGAAACTCTAATTATAAAAAAAAGCAAAAAACGGTCTATTTTAGATGTAGAAATCAATGACCTTCGAGAAAAACTCCTACCTTTTACAGATACTCAGGCATACAAGCAAAATTCTATTTTAATCCAAAGCAAAATTGAAAAAGTCAAAATTGAAACCAAACACATAAAAATAAAAAAATACATTAGAGATAAAACTGACTACTCGAATAAACAAGTCATAACTTATCATTTGAACAAGACATTTTCTTCTCAATACCCAGTTCAAAGAAGCCATTTTACAAAAACCAATACATACCGTGAACAAATACCCTATGAAAATCCAGAAAGGCAATACCCTAAATACCAGCCATACCAACATCAAAACACAAAAAAAACACTCTATTCACCACAGAATACGTATACACACAGGGCACAAACCAACTATCACCGTGGCCCACCACAACGATCACATCACCATAACACCAATCAATACCGTTCATTCCCCCAACGAAATCGATATAATTCATATCGTACTCACCAAAATACTTCACCACCACCAATATATCACAATACACCAAGACTTCAATATAAACACTTGTCTCCCAAACCACAAAGATCTAAGTACATCAACAATCACAAAGAATACTCCAACTATTCCAAATCCCCCCCTATTCCCAATCACCCCAATAGATACCAATTATTGTCACTAGATTCCGAATTTGAAAATGATGATCATTTTTTAGAAATCCGAACTCACCACACTGCACTAGCCCAGACACCACATCCCTCACGCCCCAAAAAAAGGATCTTAAATTTAGAGGAAGAAGAAGTGGCAGACGTGAGTAAAAGAGAAAGATTAGAAAGATAACTACTCCTCTAAACAATACTAGTGGTGGCATTTTTAACCTCTCTCAGAAAATTTTATCAAGTGCCCACATAGCGGTTTTAACTAAAGGTCTTAAGTTTGCCCCCACTAATACTTTTAAATCATTCGAAGCTTTCATTGATAACAAATTAGTGCGGAAAGCCACCCTCAAAAGATTCTTTCTGGAAAAAAATGAAGAATACTCTATGCAAAACCCAGTTTTAACTTCTCTTCAATCTCCCCAAAATCAACAAGTTATTAACACTTCCACTTTTTATCCTGCTCATTTTAAATCTGCCCCTCTCACTATGTTCGAGAAATTAGTTACCAAAGACCTGGAAAAAATTAAAAATAGTAACCTCACACACTTAGAAAAATTGGCACTAAAAGAACTCCAAAACGATGAAAATATTGTGATCAAACCTGCTGACAAGGGTGGAGGGATAGTCATCCAATCAGCACAAATGTATATAGATGAGGCATATAGACAACTAAATGACACTAACGTGTACGAAAACTTTTATAGGACCCTATCAAACAAATCCAAAATACTTTTATCCAATTTTTAAATAATGGTGTAATTTTAGGTATTTTAAACAAACACGAATTTAATTTTTTAAATAATAAATTTCCCGTCACTCCTGTTATATATTTTCTCCCGAAAATTCATAAAAATGAAACCTCCCCCCCAGGGAGACCTATTGTCTCCGGCATAGGTTCTCTCTTATGTAATCTCTCACAATATATAGATATTCTTTTACAGCCTTCAGTCAGGCTCATGAGATCTTATCTCCAAGATTCCATGGCCCTTTTAAACTTTTTAAACAATTTTACATGGAAATCTAATTTTATACTAGTGACATGCGACGTTCAGTCACTGTATACAATCATACCTCATGACATAGGCTGTCAGGCTGTAAAGAATATACTAACGAGAGAAGGTAGAATTGATGACAAACAAATCGAATTTATTTTAGATGGTATTAATATTATTTTAAAAAATAATTATTTTTGGTTCTTAAACTCATTTTACCTACAGAAAAGAGGAACCGCTATGGGGACTAGGTTTGCTCCCAGCTATGCAAACCTATTTATGGCTGATTGGGAATCTGAAGCCATTTTCAGCAATCACGCTTGGAGAGCAAACCTAGTCTCCTTTTTTAGATATATTGATGACCTTTTTTTATCTGGGACGGCACTGAAGATGATCTCAACTCTTTTATTACCAATCTGAATATAAATAATAGAGGTATAATTCTGACTTATGAATATAGTAGAGAACAAATCAATTTTTTAGACCTCAATATTTTTATAAAAAATGGTAAGCTACACACAAAAACGTTTTTTAAAAAGGTATGTGCAAACACTGCTATAGATAAAAGCAGTTGTCACTACCAACCCTGGTTAGACAGCGCTCCAAAAAGTCAAATGCTTAGACTCAGAAGAAATTGTTCAGAAATAACAGATTTTAATGCACATACAGACCTTCTAAAAGACAAATTCATTGAAAAAAACTATTCAAAAATAGAACTTGAGAATACTATCAGGGATATTCAAAAAAAAGAGAGAACTGAGCTTTTAAAATACAAACCTAAAACCACAGATACGCCAATGCCTTTACCAATTATTTTCAATTTTAATAATAAAAGTAACAATGTTAAAAAGATCATAAGAAAGCACTGGCATCTTCTAAAACAAGATGAAACACTAAATAAAATTATACCTGACCGTCCAAACATTATATTTAGGGGAGCACAAAATTTTAAGTCTATTCTAACCAAGAATTTTACTAGAGAAATCAAAAAGACCCCCTCCGTATCTTTTTTCCACAAATCAAAGGCTTTTGTAAGTGAAAAATGTGCATAGTATGCAGAACCACCAACCCTGATGTCCCCCAGAAAGTTACTGAATTTGTATCAAATAGGACAAACAAGGTTTATAAAATAAATGATTTTATTAATTGCTCTACAAAAAATGTTATATATCTGCTTGAATGCCCCTGTGGCCTCCAGTATGTTGGATTGACCACAAGGTGCCTAAAGACTCGTCTGAGCGAGCACTGCAGAAATATTAAAAATGGATATCAGAATCATTCTGTATCCAAACATTTCACTATACACAATAAAGACCCTAACATGTTAAAATGTACTGGGATAAGAGAAATGTGCTGTTCCATGGAGGTGTGGAAATATTAAAAATATTTTAGGTAAAAAAGAAATGGAGTGGGTTTATAAACTTCAAACCCTTGCTCCACATGGTCTCAATGTTGATTTTGATTTGTTTAATTTCCTATAACCTCTGTTTATTTTCCCTTTTTATTTACATTGCACTTCCTCTGTGAAAATGATATTTTTATTTGTTTGATGCTGTTTTAAGATGTTCCCTTATTTTATTCATTCCTTTTTTATATATGCCTGCAGCTTCCATTTACCATCATGTCTGATCACATTGTGGTTAGGATCAGACATGATGTGTATTCTATATGATGTTTTTATCTCTACTTCTATTTTTTTATCCTCTTAAGCCGGCCGCAGCTTTGTGCGAGCCGACCGTCTTTGTTTTTCCTGTTGTCATGACGCTCGCCGCGTCACACAACTCATACTCCTCCCATACCGACGGCCGCAGCCCTGTGCGAGCCGTCGTCCTTTCCCCTCACGTCAGCCGCATATCTGATGCGTGCTGACGTGAGCAAGTACACGCCTTTCTCATCCGCATCCCCATCAAGACGCCGGCGGCTGCGCAGTGCCCGCCGGCGTCCAACTACAATTCCCAGTATTCCCCTGTTCTCCCATGCCGGTCACGTGACCAAGTTATATTTTATCGTTTCTCTATATTATCAGCTCGTTTTTTATATGTAATCATATATTTATGCTGCTATTATGGTCTTTTATCTTGTTATATTGTATTTATATAGTTTCTTACATGGTTTTATTTTATTAATTTTAACCACTGTTGTGATTGGTTGCCTAATTTTTTGGCGCCAATTTCAAAGCATTGTGCTTGCTATTTAAAGTTTCCTTTGCCAGGTATCAGGTCCTTTCCCCATATTGATAACGCCGTACTGGCGAAACGCGTTTATGGTTATAATATTGTGTATTTTTATTATTAAAGTATATTTTACTACTTTTTAATATTGTACTTTTTAATACACGTCTATCTATTTTTTACCTGGCATTTTATCCTTCAGACTCCAAGTAATCCTAGGTGGGGATAAAACCACCAGCGCTACTTAAAGGGAGCAGTTGACCTGCTCCCCTCTTGTGAGTATCCATTTTATCCTTTTATTTTATGCAAGAGTTTTATATCAGTGTACACTATTGGTTGTCTCTCTCTACCCGAGTGTTTGTCGTATAAAGGACGGAGGAAACACACCAAAGACGAAGGACACCTGCTGTATATCCCATAAGCGGGGATTAAACCGCTGCACGCCCTCCACACCAGAGCAAGTTCTTGCTCTTTCAAATGTGAGTTTGCATTCAAGATTTCTATATAATTTCTACTTCAATTTTAAACCTACTGCACTATCTGGCTTCCTTTTGTCTCTTACATATGAGTGGATTAATCAGGAAGAACTAAACACGGAAAAGTGTTCCGGACTGAGTATTGCTGTATTAGATGACTGCACCAGATATATCTAGATAAGACTTTCTATTTTCTATTTTTTGTCTATTTTATATATTGGACTTTTTTTCTTCCTAATAGGCGCAGCTCTTATTTTTTTATTTTTTTTTAATTCTTTATTTTGGTTGTGCACTGATTGAACAAACAGCCGGCATGTGCCACAACAGCGACAGCCGGTAGAGAAGATAAACTCTGGTATGACTTGTTATGGCATTTGAAATACAGGCACATTTTTTATATTATTGGAAAACAGTAGATCAGGAACACGTTTGATTTGAAATATTGTAGCATATTACACATGTCATGGAGAAACAGAGATAGTAGAAACACATGCGGGGAGCATGACTTGTGCATAAGAGTGTACTTAGAATGTGGCATAATAGTAATAGAACATTAACTGGATAACGGTACTTTACTAGCGTATGTGTGTTAACGATTAGGGTAACTGAATACTCGATTGTTAGAGTCAGGCGCAGTTTTAAGCAAACATATAAACATATCTAACTACAGGCTGGTTTGGGCGTATTTAGACAGACTGATTTAGCTGTAGTATGGTTTAGGTTGGTACATGTCACTGGAGATATAGAATACAATATAGCATAAGGGGATCGGTTGAAACCGGGGTTGTGTGCCTGCAAACCAGTCTCTTTCAGCCCATGCCGGTCCGTGGCAGGTTGTCTTCCAGGGCAGGGTGGCCTTTGTGCCCCCCTAGCTTGCTGACACCGCTTCGGGCGTTGGCTCTGGCGGTGCCCCGTGGGCTCAGCTGCCGCCCATTCGCTTGTGTTGCCCCGATCAGTGCTTGGTGTCGGTTCAGGCTGCAGTAGGTGATGGGATTGTGATCCGGTGGGTTGCATGCTTGTGATGGTCGGTGTGCATATCTGGATGCGTGCATTTGCCGGCAAGGGATTACGCCCGATATGCCTGCCACCATTTTCCGTCTGTGGGCCCGTTGTAGTCTGTGTTGTCGGGCGGCCATTTTGGAGGCTCGTGGTGTTTGCCTGTAGTAGCTCTGTCGAGCTGCAGGTCGCATCCACGAGGTCACCATTACCTCAGCTTGGTGGTAGGTAGCTCCCCTCCTCTGCAGGGCATCCCTGAAGCTTGAGCAGAGGTGGTTGAATGTTTCCAGAGGGGACATGGGTGGCTGGTTGCGTTTGCTTTGCTTTCTGCGTTTTCGCTGAGCCGCCATCTTGGATTTGCCCTGTGGGTCGGTTGCCCCAGCTTGACATGTGTTTGGGTCGCCTGCTTGCGTACAGGGCGGACCGGGATGTCCCCCACCGGTCCAGAGGGGGGGGAGAGTTGCAGAGAGATTGTTTGGTGGCTTTTGAGCCGAGGAGAGCGGCCGCCTCTCCCCGGCTTCAGCCTCAGTAGGCCGCATCCATATCTCCGTTTTCCCGGCTCCCGCGGGCCCCGGGGTGGCATCGATGGGTTCCGGAGGGCACCCCCGACGTGGGTGGCGCACCCCTGAGTGGCTTTGGGTGAGATTGTCTCCGTTTTTGCCCCAGATCGTGTCCGCTCGGCAGGAGCCCATGTTAGGTGCGTCTATGCGGCTCGGTGGCCAGGCTCCGCCCCGGCGCAGCTCTTATTTTTATCTGTTTTTATTCTGTTACTTCTTAAGGGTCTTTGAGGGATTCCCTTATAGAGTTGCTGCCTACTGTGTTACTTAGTGCTTACTCATTGTTCTGTTTTTACATATAAGAGAGAAACTCCAACAAATATTATATTGTTAGCCCTGATCTGAGCACCCAAGTTCTCCAATAGCGCTCAGATCCATGCAGTGTAGGGGAAACGCCACGGTGTTAAAATTCTGACCAGCCACACACATGGTCCTATGCCAAAAAACAGTTCCAGGGCGTTTGGTGCTTTTGCCAGTCAACCTTCAGGAGCTCCTGCAGCTGCAATACGGGGTGCTCCACCTGGCTCTTAGGTAGCGTTTGTTAACCTTAGTCTCAGGCACCTTCCCTCCAAAAAGCGCTCTCCTGGCGGATTTCAAAGTGGTTCAAAACCACGAACCAAGTTGTTTGGGAACAGCACTGTCACCTCATGCCGAAAACAGCTCCATAACATTCACATCTAAGTCCCACTGAGGTGACTGGGAACCCACAAAGTCCTCATGCCGAAATGTTCCATAGTGGTCGCGGCTAAGTACCACTGGGACTATTCGTGGGTTTGGTTCACAGCCGCCAGAGAGCCAGAAGGGAAAGTGCTGAACCAGGGGCACCCAGGGCAAGCTACTAACGGTGGTTGGGGAGATTTAACTTCCAAACAGGGTCTTTGTATATGGCCCATTGTCGGTGGGCAGGAGGCCCGCTTATGCACTCCTCTATGAATTTGTGGCAAACACCCAGGGCAAGGAGCATTTGTCACAGCTATTATCAATATAATGATTGCCAGTGATATTCTTAAGTGAGTTCTTTAAAACAATAACCGTGGCAATATAATTAGAAACATTATACATTTTAAAGGCAAAAACCTGATTCAATTAAAGGAAGGTTCTAAATTCTCAAATGACTTGTTAATGATTTTGTGTATTTTTTTTTGTTTGTTTTTTTAAAGGGAATACATCCATCCATACTGCAATAAGAGTTTTGCGAAAATGCTCTTGCAAAAATGATACGTTCAGTGTATTGTTAAAAAATATTGCAGGAATAATGATCTAATGCTAATCGATTCATGCACTTTATTTTGTAATGCAGATGACCTTTTAGAGATGATGATGGAATGACAGGCAATCACTTATCTGGAGATTCATGTGGTGGAGATGAAATGGGTCTTGTAATTTCTGATTTGTGTGCTACCAAACAGATTCTTCACAAGAGACCTACAGTAAAGTCTTATTACTGAAATGGTATCATTTTTTGTATTTGAACACCTGAGAACTGAATGCATTGTTTAGTGCTGCTTCATAGACAGAAATTGTCAATGGTGTTGATGGTAAAAGGTCATGATACTGACCTCTGATGTGGCATTTAACCCCTTAAGGACCGGCCTGTTTTTGCGATGTTGTACATTTGCGACCAGGCATCTTTTTACACTTTTGTGGTGTTTGTGTTTAGCTGTAATTTTCCACTCTCTTATTTACTGTTCCCATACAAATTATATATTGTTTTTTTCAGGACAAAAGGGCTTTCTTTACATACCATTATTTATATAATCTCATGTAATTTAATTTTTAAAAAATGAAAAAATATGATGAAAAATTGAAAAAAATACACGTTTTTTGACTTTTATGTGAAAAATATTTTACTCATCTACAAAACCGAATGAAAAAAACTGCTAAATAGATTAAACATTTTGTCCTGAGTTTAAAAATACCCAGTGTTTACATGCTTTTTGCATGTTATAGGGCTATAAGTACAAGTAGGATATTGCAGTTTCAAAACATACATTTTTAAAATGTATCAATAGTGACATTGTAACACTATTATCTGTCATAAATCGCTGAATAACACCCCACATGTACATATTTTTTTTAAAGTAGACAACCCAGGGTATTCAATATGGGGTATGTCCAGACTTTTTTAGTAGCCACTTAGTCGCAAACACTGGCCAAAGTAAGCGTTCATATTTGTTTGTGTGAAAAAAGTAAAAAACGAAATTGAACGCTAATTTTGGCCAGTGTTTGTGACTAAGTGGTTACTAAAAAAGACTGGACATACCCCATTTGCAATACCTTGGGTTGTCTTATTTTGCAAATGGTATGCCATCATGGGGGTAATTCTCATTCCTGGGCCACCATACGTTCTCAAAGGCAACGTAACCAATCTGGCCATTTTCAATGTAAAAATATTTTACCCATATATTTGACCCTCTAACTTTCAAAAACGCTATACAACCTGTACATGGGGGGGACTGTTATACTCAGGAGACTTTGCTGAACACAAATATTAGTGTTTCAAAACTGGAAAATGTATCACAACAATTATATCATCAGTAAAATTGCTGTTTGTGTGTGAAAAATGCAAAAAAAGTCACTTTCACTGACAATATCATCGCTGTGATATGTTTTACTGTTTTGAATCACTAATATTTGTGTTCAGCGAAGTCTCCCGAGTAAAACAGTACCCCCCATGTACAGGTTTTAGGGTGTCGTAGAACGTTACAGGGTAAAATACAGTGATAGCAAATTAAATTCTCTGGACTTTCGGCCTGGGTTGGCAGGCAGGTCCCTTAAATTGCTATCAATAAAATAACTTAATTATGTAAAAATATTACATAAATACGCACGTAGAATTTAAATATATATGCATATTTATATATTTGAAGTCTACGTGTATATTTATATAATTATTTATGTAATTTTGTATATGGACATATGAATAGTTCGTATTCTTTTTATTTATTTATATATACATAGATATATATACAATTTCATTCTAAGTGTATTTTGATATAAATATATATAAATATCAAAATACAGTTAGAATAAAATTTCGTATAGATATATAATTTTTTTTAAAATTTTTATTATTATTTTTACATGTTTAATTTAATTTAAATTACTTTTTATTTGTATTTTATAATAATATATATATATATATATACAATATATATAGTTATTATATATATTATATATATATACGTGTGTAATTTAATTATAAGTGTATTTTTATATTAATATATGTACATATTAATATAAAAATACACTTAGCATGACATTATATATATGATATATAGACATATATCATATAGGTATAATATATGTCTATATATCATATATATATATATATATATACACATATATAATAATATTTTTTTTATTAACTTTCACTTTAATTTTTTTTCAGATTTTACACTGGCAGGGAGACTGCCTGTCAGCACAGACAGTCCCCCTGCAGGCAGACACATGGACACCTATTGTGACCATGTGGTCGCCCTGTTGGGCGATCGCATGGCCACAGGGGTCCTAAACCGCCATGGGGAGACTGTCTGGGCTGCAGGCAGTCTCCCCACACCGGGAGCACCGCCGATCGCCGCCGGGGGAACGACGGCGATCGGGTAAGTACATTGGACGGTTAGGATGGTTCAGGACCGTCACTGGTCGGCAATGCAAAAATGCCGATGACGGTCCTGAACCGTCCTCCGTCCTTAAGGGGTTAAACCCGTAAGGGATTGTATGAGTTATGAATTTCCAGTTAGTATATGCTTGTTTTGTTTTATTGATACCAGTTTTAGACAGAAGAAGAACACAGTCAATTAACTTAATATTGATAATAAAGTACAAATGAATGAAGCATGTTAACTCAAAATGAACTGTACACTAATAATGATTAAAACACTAAGTCAATATTATGATATTTGTTTACAGATTTTTGCAATAAATAGTCTTGAAAACGTTTTTAATTTTTTTGTAAACTTTTTTAAATGCATATGTTTGGGGGGAGGGGGGAGTGTGGAGGAGGGAGGCGTGCCAAATAGGTCTGCCCTGGATGCCAAATGCTCTAGGTATGCGCCCCTACCCAGTACAACTACACAACCACAACTCAAGACGGCGTTCTGTTTTCTTACATATTTCTGCAGCACAAAGTCAATAGTTTACAGCTATGGATTAAGGGTGTAAATATGCATTTATTCAAAAGCCTTAGGTGCAATGTAAGTAAACTCAGATCTATGCTTCTTAATGTCACTATTAGAGTTGACGGGACACCTGGATGTTCGGGTCCGGCGGGTTCGGCCGAACTTTGAAAAAAAGTCCAGGTTTGGGCTCGAACTTGACCCCGACCCCTGCTGAAGTCAATGGGGACCAGAAATTTTAGCCACAAAAATGCCTCTAAAAAACTCCTGGAAAGAGCTAGAGAGGTGCAAGTAAAATGGGGGTAAGTGTAGGACAAGTGCCCTGCAAACAAATGTGGAAAGGGAAATACCTTAAAATCACATAAAAATTAAAAATACAGCTGAGCCATAAAATAGCACTAGATGGAATCTTTAAATTTAACTTTGGAAGAACATAAATCAAAATCTAAAGCATGGCTGTCAAGAGGATCAACAGAATTATCCATTTGAGAGAGGGTTGGAGTGCAGGGTATTCGCTTTCATTGTTCAAACTGAGCTCAACTCCTGTTGCATGGAGAAAAGGCCTTCACAAGCCTCTGCTATTGTGTACATAGTTTAAAGTAAGTGACCCATAGGTTGAGGAGGCGGTGACCGTGGTGGTGTAGGTGGAAGCAGCGGTGGAAGAGGAGGAGGTAGCCAACACTGTTTTTTTATTTTTTTTATTGGGGTAGCCCCCAAAATAGTGGGACATATAAAAAAAAGAAAAATTTGCGGCCTGCGGTGCATTTCTTGCAGTCCTGATGCATGGAGAAATGCTCAACTCCTGATGCATGGAGAAAAGGCCTTTACAAGCCTCCTCTAATGTGTACATAGTTTATACTAAGGAACCCAAAGGTTGAGGAGGCGGTGACCGTGGCGGTGGAGGATGAGGTAGCCAACACTGGTTTATATATATAATTTTTTATTTTTTTTTATTATATATTTTTTTTTAATTGGGGTAGCCCCCAAAATATTGGGACATATAAAAAAACACAACTCTGGTCTGCAGAGTAGCTGTTGACATTATAGTTGCGCAGGAACTTTGTTGACTCTAGAGAACCTCAGGCCAATCGCACATCCCCGTGGCGGCGACTTTGCATGCGGATGTCATCCATATTAACTTTCAATGTCAGTTTCTGCGCCTACCATGGTGACAACAGGTAACGGGGAATCAGGGTTCCATTCCATACAGGGACCCCCAGAAATCGCTACAGTGAATGTCACATCCTGTTCCAAGTTGCGGATCAGTCTGGTGATGGCTTCTGGTATCCAGTACTCTTTTTACTGAAGCTGCATCAGGGTCCTGGTATGTGGCCGCACAAACGCTGGTGCTCAACACCAGGGGGCGTGCGGTTACCCGGCACCAAACCCTGCTAATCCATTCCACACTGTGACTCCTAACTTCAACATCAGGCATACTGTGCCCCTGTCGTCCGACCGCCGCCCGGATAGTGTCTGGGTCCTGGTCACCAGACTGCCCACCTGACTGTGAAACTACGAATGGATCGTTATATTTGGTACGAACCCGAACTTAGCAGTTCGGGTTCGCTCAACTCTATTATGGATCCTTTGTCGCTACATGTAATACTTGGATAACTGGTAATTCTCAAGCTAATACATGCCAACGAGCGCTAGGGGACGGCCGTTCCGCTTTTGCACCCTGCTCCCTCTTATGCTGTGCTGGTGCCTCTGTGTGACCAGCACCTCTTCCTCCAAACTGCACACGTCACTCGCATGACCTTGATTCCATCTGGGGTCTAGGACCTCCTCATTCTCCACATCATCTTCCACCCACTCCTCAACCCTGCCCTCCTTGCCGATATGCACACTGCAAAATGAGCCACAGCAGTTGGCACCTGTTTTTCCAGCATGTAAAGTCTGCAAAGGACATATGGAAATAGTTTTAGAATTGTATCCAGGCAACAGTTTTCCCTATAAACTGACCTCTCAGTTTGACTTGTGAGAGTATTGCCCCAGAATTACAATATTGTTGAAGTACCTCTTAGCTATTGATCACTGGTTTAAATATAGCAGCTTGTTACCTGGTAGTTTCTAGTGTAGAAAATATCAATCTGTTTTCTATCACTTAGATCTGTGTAACAAGTGTTGTAGGTGTGAAACAATATTACAAGTGACCGATGTAGTAAATTCGAATCCAAGTTATGCTTCGATTCGACTCTCCGTTAACACCCCAAATATACTATTTAGCACCAAAAAAAAATAATGAATTTTTAAAACTCCAATGTAAGCAGCAGATTAGCAGCAAAGCAATTAGAAACAATTATAATCTATTTGACTCTCAGATATGAAGTGCACTGCAGGCCGCAAATGTACTATTTAGTAGATTAGCAGCAAAACAATTAGAATGTTTACCACTGCGCTGTAAGCACACTATTAGATGCTTCGATTTGACTCTCAGATATGAAGTGCACCGCAGGCCCCAAAATGTACTATTTAGCAGATTAGCACCCAGAAAATTAGAATTTTTACAACTGCTCTGTAAGCACACTATTAGACGCTTCTATTTGACTCTCAGATATGAAGTGCACCTCACTAAAATACTATTTAGCAGTTTAGCACCCAAATAATTTTAAGTTTTAAAACTGTAATGTGACAGCAGTATTTGACGCTTCTATTTGACTCTCAGATATGAAGTGCACCCCACTAAAGTACTTTTTAGCACCCAAATAATTTTAAGTTTTAAAACTGCAATGTGACCGCAGTATTTGACGCTTCTATTTGACTCTCAGATATGAAGTGCACCCCACTAATGTACTATCCCACTAATGTACTATTTAGCACCCCAAAAAAATTACTTTTTAAAACTACGATATAACCGCGGTATTTGAAGCTTCTATTTGACTCTCAGATATGAAGTGCACCCCACCCCACTAATGTACTAGTTTGCAGAATTCTTTCCTAAGCTGTTCCTATCAGTGGCAGCATCCTCTCCCTACACTAAGACCGCATGTGCGTGCGGTGCTACGCGACTCCAGCTTATATATAGAGGCTTGGTCACATGCTGCACTGGCCAATCACAGCCATGCCATTAGTAGGCATGAATGTGATGGCTTCTAAGGGCACACAAGTCAAACGCTTGTTGATGGGCTGCCCTGCAGCCTTTCAAAACGCGCCATTAAATCGCCGAATACCAAACAGTATACAATACAGTGATATGTCAGTGTTTGGGCCCGGGGTCCAAAAATCCTAATGTTCGGTACGAACCCGAACTTTACAGTCCGGGTTTGCTCAACTCTAGTCACTATAGAACTTCAAGTTAAGTAACCTTCTTTATTTTAAACAGTTGTGCAACAGGATACATTTATTATTTCAGCCCCATTACCTTGATATGGTGTGATACACACAAGGCAATGGGAATAAAATGTGGACTGCATGCAGTTAAACATTAGCTTTAAATAAAGTATTTACGTTACTCATTAAGCCATTTGCAGTAGATATATTATAGAACTGGAGTCTTGCACAATGCACCAACCAGAGTTTTGCACTAAATCAAGAATTTAAAGTGAATTAGAAAAGTAGAACCAAAAACTCGTACCCCAAATTAACGGAGGAGAGGTGTCCTATAGGATAAACCACTCTCTCTTCTCTATATGGAGCGAGTGTATATTTTATAGCAACCCAATGGGTTGCTATAAAATATACACTCGCTCCATATAGAGAAGAGAGAGTGGTTTATCCTATAGGACACCTCTCCTCCGTTAATTTGGGGTACGAGTTTTTGGTTCTACTTTTCTAATTTATTTCTCATAGGGGTTACCCCCCAACAATCACTAGCAACCTGACACTGTCTCTCTATCTGAGTCTCTTTTTTGCATTTAAGAATTTAAAGTGAATTTCAACTGAGCTGCAACTTTAAGGCCAGATAAGCTTAACGGAAAGCATTGGAGATTTTGCCTTTTAGCTGAAAGCAGCAAGGATCATTTGTAATATAAAGAGGAATTGTTAGTGTAGGACTCACCTAAGAGGTCTTGCCTTGATGTGGCAGGTTAGCTCACACTTAATTACTTTTTTCTTTGTTTTTCTATTGTATGTATTGGGCTATATCTGTACTATAGTAATTGTTGCAGCCCAGGCCCTGGGGAGATAGCGCAGCTAAGCGGACCAGGGCACATGTATGAGTGTGGGGATGGATGCTTGTGATTGGTTGTATGTGTGTATGGGAGTGGTTATGTATTTGGTAGTGGTGTAGGGATCATATTACCTCAGTGCCTCTTGGGAGACAGGCCAGCAAACAACTTCCCTCCCTCCCACCCACCCTCTTCTCTGTTTGTGTTCATTCATGTCACAGCTAGCGGGGGGCGTGTCCTTGCCAATAGGTTTTGGGGGCTATTACATGGAGTGTCAGAATATGGACAAGGTTGGGTCTCAACCTCCCCTGCTCTGTAGGGTAAACGTTTAAGTTACCAACTTGGACGTACCGACTGAGCTAAAATCCGGCTGGTGGTAAGCATTGAAAGAAAAAGGGAATTTGGTTAGGATGATGGGGTAGGCGAGAACCCTGTGGGCAAGTTGTTGCATAGGCATGTGGTCTCTTTCATTGGCAAGGACGTTTATGTAAGCTGTAAGCTGTAGGGCACTAGGTGTTAATAATTAAATGATAAGTTTTAATAAATGTTGGATGAGTCCTACAGACTTATGTTTTAATAAATGCTGTGGTCTGTTCCATCCAAATTCGGTGTCTCATTATTGGGGAGGTATTTAGGGTAGGCTCCATTATTCTTATTTGCATCACATTCCCCGCTACGTCCATACAAGGCATGGTAGAGGTTTATTGCAGGGTTTGATTTTGTTTAAGTGAAAGCATAGCTGAATTAGAGAATTTTTCCATTGTAGCTATTTGACCTCAAGTTTAAAATTAATATTTTGATCACACTATAGTAAATAACCCTGGTAGACTGTGATAATGAATTCTAGTAATTTGTATTTGTTTTCAAAAAATGTGTATACATATGTATACATACATACACACATATAGCTGCAGTGCCAATGAAAGTGGCAACACAAGTCATTGATTAAAAAAAAATAATTGCCTCTGAAGTGTTAATTTGGATGTAATGGACACAATCCGGAGGCTAAATAATACTAATAGTGGTTTTGACGGTGGTGGTTGTGAATTCAGTGGTGGAGCAGGTAACATCAGTCTTCATGATTGAGAAAGAGGTCTTCTAGGCCAATTCTCAGAAGACATGACACTACTGCTGGGTGAAACAGTCAGAATGGAAGGTGTGTTTTTGATAGAATGTCATATTGTGTTATTATTTATTTCCTATTCCAGTCTTTTATATTCCCACTTAGGTTTGTTTAGCGTGAAAAAAGCTAACTGAAAAAAATAAAGAAACACTCCAAGCACCATAACCACTACAGTGTGCATGTTTGGTAGAAATTGCAATGTTTTTATTGCAGGGTTAACACATCTCTAGTGGCTGTCTTCCTGAGAGCCACTAGAGGTGCTTCCACTGCAAACTGGAGGACTCAGCTGAGGTGGCATGCAGCCATGGTGAAATCAAATGAAGTGACCAATCGAGGGGAAAAAAAGGATTAGCAAAAACTATACTTTCAAGTTGGGTTTTTCAAGACACTTTGACTTCAACTATTGAGGGAGGCAGACCAGCAGTGAAAATGTATCACAACAATGATATAATTAGCAAAAGGACAGTTTCTGTGTGAAAAATGCAAAAAATAACTAATATAAATGCCAACTTTGGCCAGCATTTGTGACTAGGTAGCTACTACTAAAAATGACTGGACATACCCCATTTGCAATACCTTTGGTTGTCTACTTTTTCAAATGGTATGCCATGATGGGGGTAATTCTCATTCCTGGGCTAACATACGATCTCAAAGGCAACATAGCCAATCTGGCAAATTTCAATGTGCAAAAACAGAAATGGGCAAGTCTTACGCTAATGTATAAGTCTAATGTATGTAATGTGTTTGTGTCAATCACATAGCTCTGCAGTAATATGCTGTCTGTATGAGTGGATCCCAGAGCTCCACAACAACAACAAAAAAACTTCACAGTAATGTGCAATGTGTATGAGAGTTGCTGTAGGTGCAGGGTTTAATGCTGGGGTACAGGCTTCATGCTGAGGGTGCAGGGTTAATATTACAAGCACAGGGTTAATATGGCTTGTGTTGGATTGATAAATATAGCTTTATGTAATCTAAATTAAGTGAAAAGGTTTGGTGTCATAATGTGATTCACAATTTGCTCACTAAGTCTAGAAGGGTATATGCTTGCTGACGAAGCCCAAAAAAGGCTGAAATGATCATCCTGGGTTGCTAACGTGCCAGTATTTTGGATCTGGCCTCCCTTACGGGTGACATCTGTCTGATGTGCAAATGGTATAGATTTTCTCTGTAATGGCAAAAGTGAACAAAAACATTTTTCAGACCTGAGCGGGGACTAAACGAAGGGCAAACAATGTTTTCCCGTAATATTTTCTGGGGGATTTTTGTAATTCATCTACATAATGACTATCTGAAAAAAATGAAATAGAAAGATTCTGCACTCTTCAAGGTGCAACTGCAGACCGAGGCTGGTAAAGTCCCACACATATGTAGAATAGCATCAATAGTCCATGCACTAATGAATGACGGAATAGCAGTTTTAATGAAGATGAGTGCATATCACAAGTAGCATCAATGTTTTGACCTCCAAAAGAGTTCTTTGTCAAGCCAAACAAAGATATCTTTTGGAGGTTGAAAAAAAATCTGGAAATATGGTCATAAGTCAGCATAATTACTTTCCTTTTTACTAGCATGGTTTAGAGACTGACGAGCACCATTCTGCTCTTTCAGCAGATTGACTTTCCTAGCAAAAGTGCAGAGATCACAGTAGACAACTGCAATTGGAAAAGCTTTACTTTGAGTGCAACTGTAGAACACCATAAGCAGATCCACCCAACTCACATACCATCATTGGTACCTGCTCATTCATACAAAAGAGAAAGGCCAACTTTGGATGTTTATTTACAATATACTATTACAATGCTTTCCGCTTGCTACATTTGGCAAACCAAGATTGTTCATTAGGTCACCCATATGATGGAAGCCATGACTCTCTTTTGATATATGTCAAAACATGTACAGTATATGATCTTTGCTATTTTAGATGGACAAAAAAAAAAAGTAGAAAATCACATTCTTAGGTCTAGTACTATTATAAGGTTTCTAGTTCTTAAAAATCTGTATATTTATTGTCATTTCCCTTTTGCTTTTCTTCATTGTTGCTTGCAGCTAATCTTTTTTTCCTCACCTCCATTTTCTTCTTCATCCTTCTTAGAAGGAGAAACTAACAAATAGTTTCCTTTTGTTATTGATTTATTCCCCTTTTCTATATTGAAGCTTGTCCTTTTATCTATATGCTGTGTGCTGTATGTATGGATGATTACTTGTAGCTGATGTGTCATTAGTTCATTATAAGCTTTGCATAAAGGATGGCAATTCTCCTGGTGTATAAAATCCTTGCACGTGTTTCTTTCACAATGGATATCACTGATAAGGCATTCAAGCTACTATAAAGTCAAAGTAATTTATATCTGAAAATTACCTCCAGCATTCATACTCGAATGAGAACACTTAATATCTGTTAAAATATATTTTCTTTTACTGAGTGTTTAGTGTGCAACAAAGTAAATCTATAAGAGGTGATGGGTATGTTATTTAAAGGAACACTATAGGGTCAGGAACACAAACGTGTATTCCTGACCTTGTAGTATTAAAAACAAATTTTATACGCACGCCATAAGTGCAGCAAAGTGCGCAATGTAGGCAAGAGGAGTCATGAACCTCGAAACCTGATCATATGTTACACAATCTAATGCATGTACTGGAAACTACTGAAATACTGTTAGAAAAGCCTGACTTAGGAATGTTTGTAAAAAGGTTACGCATGTTGTTACGGTTTTCAGAAATACAATGTTACAACTGATGTATTACCACATTCACACTATTCTGTGACAAAACGATAAAATGAAAATAAAGATTGTCAAAAAAATAAAAAAAAATGTATGTTGACACTACATATAAACACAGTCCCGCATTGAAACGTCAACACTACATACAAACACACTTCTGTGTTTTACACCAAAAATTTATATCAATACAACCCTGCATTTGAAAACCAACACTACAGATAATTGCATACATGTTACATTTAAAGCTAACACCACATAAAAACACACCCCTACATTCACACAAACATACTCCATACAAAACATGCTTACATTCAAACACTGCTCAGTGCTAAACATAACCCTGCAAGCATGGGAAAATGGTGGAGCTCCAGCTGTCAAAACTTTGTTGGAGTTGCATGACAGATAGGGCCTTTTGGCCACCCTTGTGGTAGGAGGACCGAAAAACAAATTGCACCATGGCCGTTTCTACTTTAGTTCTTTCACTGAGTTGGGGTGGATGGTGTGATTGCATGCCAGGGAGTGGGAGGGTGCAGGATCCAGGGGGCCAAGCAAAAGGTTGCATAGGGTCTGATTAACATTAAAGATGCCCTGTGTGGTGTGTGTGTGTGTGTGTATCTGTCAGAGTGCATCTGTGAGCATGTGTATCTGTATGTCTGTTTATCTGAGAGATTGTCAGTGTGTGTATCTGTATTTCTGTGTGTATGTGTGTCAGTGTGTACCTGTATGTCCGTGTATCTGTCAGTGTGCATATCTGTAGGTCTGTATGTCAGTGTGTGGGTCAGTGTGTGCATGTGTCAGTCTATGTATCTATATGTCTGTGTGTATGTTAGTGTGTATCTGTATGTCTGTATCTTTGTGTGTATATCTGTTTATATGTGTGTGTCAGTTATGAGGATATTTATGGGGTAATAAATATTAAAATAATATTTTCATAAAATTATCAAAATTAATTTTATAATTTTTATTATATCAAAATTGATATCTATAAAGCTGAGAATTACTCATGATTTTTAATTCTCTTAGATCCTAGAGAGAGTTCATTAGAGGATTTTACTTCACACAGTAATCACAATTTCATTATAAAAATATAATTTATTGTGACAATAATAATAAAAATAATAATAATATGTAACATGCATGACAATAATCAGTGAATATTTAGGCATAATATAGGCGTTGTGATGAAGTTCCCTTCGCCACTTGTGCCTGGAGAGGACTAATTGCCAGCCTCTTGCCATGTGACTATGGCCCCTGGGAGACTTTGCCAGTTAAAAACACTATTTGGACTTATTGGTGTTTAAAAGACTGTTCTGGCCCTTTAATTGGAACTGGCACAATTCTGCACCTTTGATTCCATGGGAGAATGTGCCTTTTCCTGTCCCCTTGTTCTCCAGCAGGGCGTTGTCCCAGGGACACTGCCAGACCATTTTAAGCTGGCTGCTTTGTCCCTCCTCAATCTCTATATCAGCCCTTGCTAAACTTAAACCCCATGGCGATTTGACTGTGTTCGTGGGATCTGAGTGCTGTTCGGACATATTGAGCGCTCAGATCCAAGCTATCTGGGGATAGGTTGAATGCGGGGGTTCTGTTCAGTATGATAGGAATTGTGTATTTTTGTGTATTTTTTGCTGTTGTTGTAAATAGATATATTTTTTGTACCTGGAGATATTTGGCTTACCACACCCAAGCCATGCTTGCAGTCGGGCAAAAAGGACTTCCACCTAACTTTTGAACCACTGGACCAATTTTTATGATTTTGACATATGTTTGTATACTGCATATGCTGGTTCAGAATATGTAAGTTTTATGTGAATGTAAGGTATACTTTTAAAGTTATGAATATTGTGTAAAACGGTATATTTTGCTGTAATGAATGGGAGTGTCAGACATTGTTGTATTGTTTTGATTGGTTTGTCTCCTTTGTATGCCTGTGTACCAGCAGGTCCAGGGGCTGTGCCTCTGACCTGGGGAATTGTATAAATTGTGAGTACTTGCTTCCATTAAACAGAACTACTTGACCCTTTCTTGAAGCCTTGGCTCATGCTTGGGGGATGGGATAACTACACTCTAGGGATTGCTATATTCACACTATACTCCCCAGAGTAAGCTCTTGTAACTCTTGAGAGTTCCTGCTACACTCTCTGGAGGAAGAGAGGTCCGCCCACTGGAAGCTGGATCCTGGCCTTGGGGCCAGGGTGGGTAAAGGATGGCGAGACCCCAGTGCAGTTGCATCGCTGGAAGTGCGGTCTGCAGTGCTGATGGTGTCATTTGGAGGGCTTGGAGTCCTCGGCAGGCACTAGGAGCATCGATTGGCGGAGGTACTCAGTCGGAGTGCCAGCGTTCCGTCACAGGCGTACAATATGGCAATGGTTTAAACACAATACAGTGGCTAAAAGCGACCAGTTGTCAAAATTACAAGATTAATGATAGGACCCTTCACTTAGTAACCAACTTCACACATAAAACAAAACTTCACAACAGTGCAGCACAAGGCAATACAAACTCCAGTCAGATTACACTGATTAACTCTCCCACTGCTGGCTACAATCCTTATAGGCAATATATCCTATTATGTTGTAACTTTACAATTAAAGTACTGTTCATAACAGATCGTTTACCATTCCTAGAACCATCCACTAAGAATAATTCTACCAGATTTTACATTTGACGAATTTTAACTTCCCTAAATAAAATGCACTATCTTATATCAGAACAAGCCAATACATCTGGATAAAAATATCAGTATGTTAACACGCGGCATATTTTACTGTTAATATATAGTTATCTTTATTCCACCTGCAGGAATGGAATTTTTATAAACATATATTCCTTAGCTAACTAAGATTTCTAATGATTGAAATCTAACCAAGATTTATCCAGATATATATTCCTGCTATTAGTAAAATGCATTAATTTAATTTAATTTAATTTAATTAAATAAAACCAGCATAATTACCAGTTAGGTTGTAGATTTTCTTATCAGATGTGTAGATCTGTCCCAGGAATTTGTATGCAAGTATGATGAGAATTGTATGGAATAGATTAAAGTGGTGTTAGTTGTAAAAATGATAGTAAAAATTAGGTGTCCAGGAGTGTTGTTTCTTGAGTGCAGTCCAAGTGTTTCCAAGAGATTGAGTGTGGTTCAAAGAGTATGAATGTCCCAGAGAGCTGAGTGTTTTAATCTTTGAATCTCTGAGTGTTTGAATGTCTGAATCTTTGAATCTCCCTCTCTTCCCTTGTCCTTACTTTTTAAAGGGCCGAACTCTCTGCATGTCACTAATTGATAGGACCAATAGGGGACTGTAGGTGTGTCTTCCATACAGACTATCATCTAGATTTTGGTCAGTAGATGGCGCAATTACATCACCAAAATTTCTTGTCATGGGGTCCATTTGCCTTTTTGCATAATGGGTCAACTGAAATTGATGATGCGTTTTACGTCATTTGCTTATCTATTTTATGTCTGCTATCAAACGTGGGACACGTCACTTCAAAGCTTTATCCCAATCTGTGTGTCTGCAATTTCAATCGTTATTTTAGAATTGACACCTCCTAACCTAAATGTCACCCTTTTTCTTACAATGGGACTTTGTAAGATTTTTTTCTTTTCTTTTTTTTTAGAAAGTAAAATTAACCCCTTAAGCACCGGCCTGTTTTTGCGATGTTGTACGTTAAGGACCAGAACGGTTTTAACACTTTTGTGGTGTTTGTGTTTAGCTGTAATTTTCTGCTCTCATTTACGGTTCAGACACAAATTATATATTGTTTTTTTCAGGACAAGTAGGGCTTTCTTTACATACCATTATTTGTATCATGTCATATATTTTACTTTAAAAAAAATAATAAAATATGGTGAAAAATTGGAAAAAATACATGTTTTTGGACCTTTACTTGAAAAATCTTTTAATTATCTACAAAAGCTAATGAAAAAACTGCTAAATAGATTCAAAATTGTGTCCTGAGTTTAAAAACACCCAGTGTTTACATGCTCTTTTGCTTTTTTTTTTGCAAGTTATAGGGCTATAAGTACAAGTAGGAAATTGCTCTTTCAATATATACATTTTTTACATTTATTAATAGTGACATTGTAACACTGTTATCTGTCATAAATCCATGAATCACACGCCACATGTACATATTGGGTATTTAATATGGGGTATGGCCAGTCTTTTTAGTAGCCACTTAGTCACAAACACTGGCCAAAGTTAGCATTTATATTTGTTTGTGTATTAAAAATGCAAAAAAAACGCTAACCAGTGTTTGTGACTAAGTGGCTACTAAAAAAGGCTGAACATACCCCATTTGCAATACCTTAGGTTGTCTTCTTTTGCAAATTGTATGCCATCATGGGGGTAATTCTCATTTCTGGGCTACCATACGCTCTCAAAGGCAACATTACCAATCTGACAAATTTCAAAGAAAAAAATTAAGCCTTATATTGTGATATGTTTTACTGTTTTGAAATACTAATTTTTGTGTTCAGCGAAGTCTCCCGAGTAAAACATTACCCCCGTGTACAGGTTTTTGTGGTTTATAGAAAGTTACAGGGTTAAACATAGTGCTAGCAAATTACATTTTCTGGACTTTCGGCCTGGGTTCTCAGGCATATCCCTCAATTTGCAATCAATAAAATTACTTAATTATGTAATAATATTACATAAATATGCACGTAGAATTTAAATATACATACATATTTATATATTTGAAGTCTAAGTGTATATTTATGAAATTATTTATGTAATTATGTATATCTGTATATTTCGCATTATTTTAATTAAATTTTTTATACATAGATATATAAATATATATAATTTAATTCTAAGTGTATTTTGATATAAATATATATATGTTAATATCAAAATACCGTTAGAATAAAATTACATATATATATATATAATTTTTTTCAAATTATTAAAAATTATTTTAACATTTTTTTATTTCTTTTTATATACGTATTATTTATATTTTATAATAATATATATATAATATATATAGTTATTATATATATTGTATATATACGTGTGTAATTTAATTCTAAGTGTATTTTTATATTAATATATGTATATATAAATATAAAAATACACTTAGTATGACATTATATATACATTATATATATATATATATAATATATATATACATATATTATATATAGATATAATACATGTATATATATCTTATATATATACACATATATTATTATTTTTTTTACACAGATTACATTTTTTTTTTACTTTATTTTAGGATTTTCCACTTGCAGGGAGACTGCCTGTCAGCACAGACAGTCCCCCTGCAGGCAGATACACAGACACCTATTGCGGTCATGTGATCGAGCGATCACGTGACCGTGGGGTCCTGATCTGCCGCGGCGAGACTGCCTGGGCAGACAGGCAGTCCCCCTGGACCGGGAGGAGCACTGATCACCGCTGGGGGACCGACGGCGATCAGGTAAGTACCCCAAGACGTTATGACGGTTCAGGACCGTCATCAGTCCTCAAGGGGATGTTTCCGGTGACGGTTCTGAACAGTCATCGGTCATCAAGGGGTTAATCACTTAGTGTTATCTGTCATTGGTGTCTGGTTTTATTGTGTGAGCTGTGTTTAAAATGATTTCTGTTCCACTAACATTATTAAATAATATGATATGTCTTCATTGATATTTATCCATGAATAGTCTATATTATTAACATAATACTAATTATATATGATAATATAACAATAGTAATTATAAGTGGATAGTGTGTGTATCTGCATCTGTGGCAGTGTTTTTTACAGACATACAGGCATACAGAAACATACATACAAAGATATACAGGCATACAGAAACATACATTCAAAGACATACATGCACATACAGTTATACAGTAACATACATACAGAGCCATACATACAGAGACATACCGTCATACAGACACATACATATATACAGGCATACAGAGACATACATGCATACAGAAACATACATACAAAGACATACAGTCATACAGACACATACATATGTACATACAGAGACATACAGGCATACAGAAACATACATACAAGATATACTGATAGATACATACATACATACATACATACAGAAACATGCATACAAAGACATACAGGCATACAGAGACACAAACATACATATGTACATACAGAGACATAAAGGCATACAGTTACATTCATGCATACAGAGACATATATACAGACATTCAGAGACAAACATACATTTAGTTACATGCATGCATACAGAAACATACATACATGCATGCATACAGAGATATTCATACATGCATACAGAGACATACAAACATGCAAACATTCATACAGAGACATACATTCATACAGATACATACATACATTCATTCAAATCAAATATTGCTGACCTTGGTATCATTGGTTACACTTAATACATCTAAATAATAGAAGTACGGATACAGTAAATGTACTTCTTGATTTAAATCCAAAATAAAACATTAAATGCATTTTTAATGGAAATATGTTTAAAGCTTAACTGGACATCCATTTAGGTGAAATGTATTATGTGGGTTTATCCTAATGAGCTGCTTTTTATTTGAGAGCAAAACAATTTTCTGCCTGAGATGTTTTGCAATTATATTCACTATTCTCTCTGCTTTGTGTGTTAGTTAAGTCCTCGAAATCCATATACATGTGTTAGTCATTATGCATTCTCTCCTAAACAAATGAGAATTAACTGTACATTTCCATTTTATCATACTTAAATTCAGGGCAGCCATCAGAAATTGAGTGGCACTTTGCACATCTCAAGGCTCGCCCCCCAAGTCCACCCATGGGGCCCACACGGGTAAGTAAATTGAATGCAGTGTATGCCTATAGTGGGTGCAGTAAGTGTGAGTTTGTGTATTGGATGCAGTGTCTATATGTTTGTGTAGTGGATGCTATATAATGTATATTGTATAATTAAGCTACAAAAATGCTTTTATCAGCAATTATTTCATTAAGATACAATTGATTGACATTATGATTAGTGATGTTGCGAACATAAAATTTTCGGTTCACGAACGGCAAACGCGAACTTCCGCAAATGTTCGCGAACTGGCAATCCCGGCGAACCGCCATAGACTTCAATAGGCAGGCGGATTTTAAAACCCACAGGGACTCTTTCTGGCCACAATAGTGATGGAAAAGTTGTTTCAAGGGGACTAACACCTGGACTGTGGCATGCCGGAGGGGGATCCATGGCAAAACTCCCATGGAAAATTACATAGTTGATGCAGAGTCTGGTTTTAATCCATAAAGGGCATAAATCACCTAACATTCCTAAATTGTTTTAAAACATCAGGTATGATGTTGTATCGATCAGGTAGTGTAAGGGTTACGCCCGCTTCACAGTGACAGACCAAACTCCCCGTTTAATGCACCGCAAACAACCGCAAACAGTCCATTTGCACAACCGCAAACTCCCCATTTGCACAAGGTTGGATACCAAGCTAGCCATGTCCCGTTCCTTGTCCTCACTGATGTCATTGAAGGTCTCTCTTCCTCCACCCAGCCACGTACAACACCAAGGGTCCCCGAAAGGTGACAACAAGCCCCTGTATTTTTTTTTAAATGTACACTACTGTTACACCAGATATGAGTTGCACTGGTGTGACACTGTGCCCTGGCAGGCCCTGAAACGCACACGTGTGAAGGAAACTGACTGCTATTATTTCACAGTCAAATTTCTAGTTTTTTTTTTTTTAATGTACACTACTGTTACACCAGATATGAGTTGCACTGGTGTGACACTGTACCCTGGCAGGCCCTGAAACGCACACATGTGAAGGAAACTGACTGCTATTATATTACAGTCAAATTTTTTGTTTTTGTTTTTTTAAATGCAAGCTATTGTGACACAAGATATGAGTGGTGGCACTGGGCAAGTGGACACAGTATACGCTGTGAGCCTGACACACACGCTGGCAGGCAGGCAACTGCAATTAGATTACACAGAAAAAAAAAGAAGACTGATGTTCTAGCCCTAAAAAGGGCTTTTTGGGGTGCTGTCCTTACAGCAGAGATCAGATGAGTCCTTCAGGACTGTAGTGGACACTGAATACACTAGCCTAGCTATCGATTTCCCTATTAAATCAGCAGCAGCTACACTGTCCCTCCTCTCACTAAGAATGCAGCTTCCGGGGGGCGAGGCCTAGCTGTCATGGAGGAAAGACGCACTTCGTGTGAGCTCCCTCAATATCTCACTTTAAGCAGCTATCAACAAGCAAATTTCACCCCAGAAGGGGATGACCCAGCAATGTTGCTCCTACCTGACCGACCCGCCATGCTTAATAGTGGTCAGCAACACGACAGAGTCTTACTTACCTCCGCGTGGCAAGTGTGGCCTGGTGCTCACCGGGCGGGAGAGGCGGCCGATCTCCCGATCCTGGGATGCCCAGGAGCAGCTTCTTCCTGGCAGGAGCTCCGTTACCCCCCCTCCCCCCCTCGGACCGGTGGGGGTTATCCCGGTCCACCCCTGAGAGGCTGTCTGGAGCTAATGGACACACAGAACACAGCCGTCCAGGCTGACATACTCATCTGCGACTCTCCCAATATGGTGGCAGCCGCATGTCCTCCTGGTACAAGCAAAGCATGGCAGGATATTGAGTCTAAGCTGGACAGACTCTTTAATCAATTTTGGAAGCAAATAACAAGCAGGAAGCCCCAACAAGCTCCACCACAGCCCCAACAAGCTCCACCACAGCTAAGCGAAGCAGTCCCCATTAAAATCCACCAACACAAAAGGCGTCGAGGCGAGGCACAAACAGAAATGCAGAGCCTGCCCCACGTCAAGCACTCGCCTCCACCTTAAGCCACCACAATCCCGCACCGGACATGAAGCACCACCGGGACAGATCCGACCACCCGGCAAAACAAGCTTCCACCACCTCAAGCCCGAACCCGGCACTCAGCCAGAAACATAGAAACATAGAATGTGATGGCAGATAAGAACCATTCGGCCCATCTAGTCTGCCCAGTTTTCTAAATACTTTAATTAGTCCCTGGCCTTATCTTATAGTTAGGATAGCCTTATGCCTATCCCACGCATGCTTAAACTCCTTTACTGTGTTAACCTCTACCACTTCAGCTGGAAGGCTATTCCATGCATCCACTACCCTCTCAGTAAAGTAATACTTCCTGATATTATTTTTAAACCTTTGTCCCTCTAATTTAAGACTATGTCCTCTTGTTGTGGTAGTTTTTTGTTGTTGTGGTAGACTTGCCTTTGTTGTTCCAGGTATCAGGGACTCCAGGGTCTGCACCTGGGGTCCAGAAGGGTTCGGATGAGCACAAGCAGTAAATAGCATCCTGCCAAGCATGTCCCACTATAGCCGATCCTCCACACCATGCCTTTGATCACATGAACTGCTCTCTGCACATTAACTAATCGTAAAGTAGCAAGCGTTTAAACATGTCATTATTTCACCTCCTAAAGAGATTATTGTCGTAGTTCCTTACATGCCTTTACCTTAACCATTCATGTATTATGTTATTCACTAGTCTCATCTCATGGGGCGACTCACACTTGATTTATAACTAGTGGTGGAGCTGCTGATATAAATACACAGTTGATAACGTGCAAGCTACACCCTAAACATGACAGCCATCTTTCACAACAATGTACTGCTATATACTCATACCCTCAGTGCAACTAGCCATGATATACGCAAGTTCAGCCTAGCATGCTCAAATATAACACACTTCTGTCAAAAAAAAATAGAATGCAGCTTCCGAATGAATCTAAAATGAATACTGTCCAGGAGGTGGGAGGGTATGGGAGGGAGGGTCTGCTGCTGATTGGCTGGAATGTGTCTGCTGACAGTGAGGTACAGGGTCAAAGTTTACTCAATGATGAGGAATAGGGGGCGGACCGAACATCGCATATGTTCGCCATCCGTGGCGAATGCGAACAAGCTATGTTCGCTGGGAACTATTCGCCAGCGAACCGTTTGGGACATCTCTATGTATGACCTCTACCCTGAAGCTCGTAGGGCTAGAGTTCACATTTTACGATAGCTGAGCGTGGCCATGGTAACTATAGCAATTATCTGAGCTTGTGAGGGGAACCTGTCTGAGGTAAAGGCTCTCTCCTCTCAGCAGCAGCAAAGTGTCAGTGGGTGGGTGAGGGATACATTTGATGGCACACAAAGAATCGTGCTTGGATAGATCATCTGATCAGTTAAATTTTGGTCATATCTAGTGAACCACAGTAACTATGTTGTATAGCTCAACATAAACCTACTATAGTGAACCAAATAAATATGTAGCGCAGCCGAATGTAGACCAAATGTACTGAATCAAGTAAAATGTAGCACAGCCAAATGCACATGTAAGATGGCCGAATGTAGTAAACCAAGATGACTATGTAGTGTAGTCGAATGTAGACCAAGTACTTGAATCAAGGTGAAAATGTGGTATGACCAAATGTAGGTCATTGTACTAAAACAAAGGAAATTGATGTGTAGGCTAAATCTACTGAGCCAATGTGAAAATGTAGTGCAGCCGAACATAGGTCTAATGTATTATGACCACAGTAAAATTTTAGCAAGGCCAAATCTAGACCAAATGTATTGAATCAGAATGAAAATATAGTGAGGATGAACATAAGTTGAAATACTGAAAACACTGTGAATATGTAGCATGGCTGTACCGAAGCACAATATACTGAAACACAGTGAAAGTGTAGCATGGCCGAATGTAGCTCAAATGTACTAAACCACAGTAAATATGTAGCATGGCTAAATGTAGGCCGATTGTATTGAAACACAGTGAAAATGTATTGTGGCCAAACGAAGGCTGAAAGTACATAAACACAATGACTATGTAGCATGGCCGAATGTAGACCGAATGCACTGAACCACAATGAATATAATGAAATACAGAATACCTGTATTAATATGCCAATCTCGACAGTGAGGACCTAGTGAGTGTTAGGAAAGTAAACAACTTGAGTATATTTAGATTAACTAAACTGGCATAGAGAGGCATGAAACGATTGCCAATAAAAAAAAACTACCTGGTATATAGCATAAGAGGTTTTTTTTTTTTATAAATAAGGAAAAAGAATAGTGAGAACCTAGTAAACAAGATAACATGTTTGGTAACACAAGAAGCGTGGTTTAAGTGTAGAATTGTAATAAGTTAGAAATAGATCATATAGAAATCCCAGATCTTGGATCCCCCTTCCACTATTATACCAGAGATTTACATTTACATAAATTGAAAATGTAACATTCATAAACCCATAGCAACATCAGTGAATTAGAAAATAAATAAGCCTTCCTGCAAATTTGAGTGCTTAAATGACACTCATTAATCAACAATTGACCCTAGCTGTTTGCCATGTCTCACATTACTAATAATCCCCCCCACATTACTAAAAACAAAAATAGAAAACATTCTACTATAGTCATAACAAAACCACAAGCGAAGCTGGAAAGTTTAAAAAACAGCCTGCGATCCTGGAACCAGAAGTGACGTGATACGCAGACCATGGTTCAAAAATGTCGGCAGACTAAACTTGGAGATGAAAAAAAAAAGGTCTGGATCACCTTAGGGCAGACTGGCCTGTCGGGTCCTCGGTCTGTGATGGCAGGCCCGACACAAGAAGGGGCCCGGTGGCTTGCCCCAGGTGCCAATAGGTAGGGGGGTGCAATGACCAGGGCCAAGGATGTGTATGTGTGTGTGTGTGTGTGACTGTCTGCCTGTAACTGTGTGTTTGTGACTGTCTGCCTGTATCTATGTGTGTGTATGTGTGCCTGTCTGCCTGTGACTGTGTGTGACTGTCTGCATGTGATTGCGTGTTAAAAGAGATTTGCGTCCATCAAGTTCAGCCTTCCTCACATATGTTTTGCTGTTGATCCAAAAGAAGGCAAAACACCCAGTCTGAAATGCTTCCAATTTTGCAACAAACTAGGAAAAAATCCTTCTTGACCCAAAAATAGCAATCATATCTCTTTAGATCAAGCAGCTGTTACCCCACTAATTAGAAATTATATCCCTGTATGTTATGATTTTGCAAGTTGTGGCGGCCACCCCGTGAGAGCAGGGGTTTCCCGCCAGAGATGTCCTTTCCCCCAGTATGAGTAATGCTAAAATGTTCCCAAGCAGAAATCCAAGTGGTAAAGAAGCAGGTATAGCGGTTCCCTGCAAGCACGAGACAATGCTCTGTGTTGAGGGTGAAGCTGAACTGAGTTTAATGGGAGCCACAGCTGGCTTTATATAAAAGTCCTCATGCAAGGGGTTTCTCCTTACATATTCCAGGGGCATCCCCCACTTGGCCATGAGTAGACTGCAGAAAAGTACATACATAATTACATTATCTCTCAGGTCCAGGACATACATTATTCAAACACCCCCAAAACACACAATTAACAGTGTGGTACCCCCCTAAATACTATAACCCCAGATAGTTTGGATCTGAGCGCCTAACATATCAGAAATGCGCTCAGATCCCACGAATGTAGGCGAAACGCCACCGAGGTATAGTTTTGACCAACCGCACAGGAGGCGCCTGCCCAAAAGAGTTCCATGGATTCAGTCTGTGCGGTCGGTCTCTTTCAAGAATACCAAAATATAACAAAATACCGAAAGCATATGTTCGTCTGAGGGTCAGTCGTGTGCCCCTCGTTCGGGAGTTTACTTCTACCGAACACCGCTCTAGGGAATCCAAGGAAACCGAACATGTGTGGGGCTGCAAGTCCCAGCGGTGTTTGCGCCATCGAGTTGTTTGACCATACGAACGACGGCCACCCAGCCGACTCCTTAGAACGTTGATAATTGCGGTTTTCGAAAGTGTGAAAAGAGGTCAGCCAGGTTAATTAGCGGCACACGACTATTCTGGATGGTCAATACATTCAGTAGATAGTTCGGTATACGAACGTTGTTCAGTCTGTATGAGGGTGGTTCGTATACCGAACCAGGTAAAAGAAAATGATAATCCATGGACAGGAGATCTGTCATGCAAGTATTTATCCAACTCCTGTTTAACCCCTAAAGCAGTGTTTCCCAACCCAGTCCTCAAGGCACACCTACCAGTCCAGGATTTAAGGATTACCCAGTTTTGTCTAAGGTGTTTTTAGAAAAAAAAGAAAAAACACCTTAGACAAAACTGGGTAATCCTTAAATCCTGGACTGGTAGGTGTGCCTTGAGGACTGGGTTGGGAAACACTGCCCTAAAGAACCAAACTTCTGGAATAAAAGGGAATCATGACATGTCACACATGTCATGTGTCCTTAAGGGGTTAAACATCTGTATGGACTCTGATAAAACCACCTCTTTGGGCAGGAATTCCATTTCCTTATTGCTCTTACTGTAAAAAAAACATTTTCTTTGCCTTAGATGAAATCTCCTTTCTTCCAGCCTAAATGCATGACCTCGTGTCCTATGCAGAGCCCTGTTTATGAATAGATTTCCAGATAATGGTTTGTACTAGCCCCGAATGTATTTGTATAATGTTATCATATCCCCTCTGAGGCGTGTTTTTCCAAACTAAAGAGGTTTACATTTTTTAACCTTTCTTCATAACTAAAATGCTCCATTCCTTTTATCAATTTTATAGCTCATCTCTGCACTTTTTCTAGTACCATAATATCCTTCTTTAGAACAGGCGCCCAAAATAGCACAGCATATTCAAGATGTGGTCTTACCAGCTATTTATAAAAAGGCAAAATTATATTTTCATCCCGAGAATTTATGCCACAATTTATACATGCCAAAACCATACTGGCCTTAGCAACTGCAGTTTGACATTGCATATTGCTGCCTAATTTGTTGTCTATAACAATTCCCAAATCCTTCTCATGTGTGGTTATCCCTAATTCACTACCATTTAGGGTGTAAGTTGCTTGTGCGTTCTTGATCCCGAAGTGCATACCTTTGCATTTCTCTACATTAACTTTCATCTGCCATTTTTGTCACCAGTCCCCCAACCTATCTAAATCCCTTTACTGCAGAACAATATCCTGCTTACATATTATTACTTTACAAAGTTTTGTGTCATCTGCAAACACTGAAACATGGCTTTCAATGCCTATTTCAAGATCATTTATAAATATGTTAAATATAAGTGGTCCCAAAATAGAACCCTGAGGAACACCTCTTACGACTTTTGTCCAGTCTGAAAATTTACCAACAGTGACAAGTCGTTGTACTCTATCCTTAAGCCCAGGGACATTTTATCCGCGAGGCAAACAAGGCATTTGCCTTGGGCAGCATTTTCCGGGGCGGAAAAAAAGCCGCCCCCTAATGCCCAGAGCAAATGTCTTGTTAGCCTTCCGGCTAACTTACAAGCTGGGCGGGCGGGCGGGAGGTGCTGGTGAGTGAGTACTTTCCCCTGAGCTGTCTGCTCAGCTCCCTCGCGCGCCGCAGAGTGATGCTGGGAGCCGGAATATGACGTCATATTCTGACACCCGCCCGCCCGACCGACCAGCAGCCCCACTAGACCCCAGTCCATTTTGGCACCTTATTCAAATCAGGGACATCCCCCCACCGTAATTAGCCTATCAGAGTCCTCCCAAGCTCCCATTTCAATTGCAATTGGTATCGCAATGATGCATGACGTCCCTTCCAGTTTCACTGGTATGCGTTCCAGGCGCCATTTTCATGCGTTTCACCTTCGGCATGCATTCCAGCAGCTGTTTATATGCATTCCTCTGCCTTTAAAGGCTATATTCATGTTTAGTTTCATCCAAACAGTTCAAATATATTGCAATATCAAAGTGTCCCAGTGCTAAATATCATTACCAAACCTTTTATAGAGCTGAATACTCAATAAAAATTACATAAATACTATATTAAAACAAAAGAGGGAGAAAAAGAGAGGTGTTAGAAATAAAAATTTGCTGTATTACACATTTTTGTTGCACTATACCTTTGTATAGTTTGTATATTTTATTGTTGGAGGAATCTTAAGTGATTAACTCCACAGTGTTCATAGCTGCATGCTCTTTCAGTGCCCACACTATTACACCGTATTTAAGTATATTTTTGTAGAAGGGGGCAGTACAGGCATTTTATAGGAGGGAGCAGGGCAAGACAGGAGTTTTGTAGGAAGGGGCAGTATAGGGCAGGGATTTTGTAGAAAGGAGAAGACAGGGTTTTTAAAAAATGTACAAATTTGTACAATACATTAAAAAAAGAAAACATTTTAAAATTTTGCTTGTGTTTTTTACATTTTACACAACTCCAGGCATACTGAAGTTACAGATATATGTATTTAGAATACAATGTCATAAAAGTCCCTGTTGGTGTAATGGTCAGATATCCCAATAGTTTTGTCTCTCTCTCTCTCTATAGGGAGAGAGATATGCCAGCAAGTTCTCTTTGCACAAGAGATACAGCAACCCCAGACGATCGTTTCAGCCTTGTTAGGCATCATCAGTGAGGCATAGCTGATATCTCTCTAGTCACCGTGAACAAGGGGTCCACATCTGGATTACCCTTTAAACTTATGGAGAGCAATAAACGGGTCACAAGGGTATTCTGAGAACGGACAGCAGCTGAAATAGCCTGCCCTTCGGTGGGTTCCCGCTCAGAACTTAAGCAGGTTTTAGCTCATCTTATGCCATTACAGAGAGAACATATCTGAAGCATATCAGACTGGTCCAACCCATACGGGCAGTCCAGATCCGAAATGCCAGCAAGTTCTCTCTGCACAAGAGATACAGCAACCCCAGACGATCGTTTCAGCCTTGTTAGGCATCATCAGTGAGGCATAGCTGATATCTCTCTAGGCACTGTGAGCAAGGGGTCCAAGTCTGGATTACCCTTTAAACTTATGGAGAGCAAAAAACGGGTCGCAAGAGTATATAACACTCAGTAATTTGCCAAACAGCAACTTCAAAGCTCATAGAATATATTTATTTTAAATACCTGACTTAGGGAAAAATAATGGGAGTTTAGTCACAGTATACATTACATAAGCTTATCATGATGCCATTATACCTCATTTCTGATACAGCGGGGACTTTCCAGACATTTACCACCAGGCAGAGTTGGAGACCGGATATCAAGGCTGAAGGAGCACCAGGGAGAGATTCCTGGACCACCAAGGAATTGATTACTTAAAAAAAAAATATTTCTCTTTGGGGAGGCTGGTTACTGAAACATATCCCACATACTGTCACCCTTCGCACACACTGTCTACCTTCACACACACTGTCATCTCCCCCATTGACAATGTCACCCAGCCATGCACACTGTCATCCTCCACACCATGCCATCTCCCCACAAACAGACCGCAAACAGTCCATTTGCACAAGGTTGGATACCAAGCTAGCCATGTCCCGTTCCTTGTCCTCACTGATGTCATTGAAGGTCTCTTCCTCCACCCAGCCACATACAACACCAAGGGTCCCCGAAAGATGACAACAAGCCCCCTGGGACACCTGCTGTGTTTGGTCTTCCACCTCCTCAAAGCCACCTTCCTCCTCTGACTCCTCTTCTTCAGACTCCTCTCTCTGCGTTGCCTCTCTCTGCGTTATTATAAAGTGTGTTAACTTAGTAGTACTATTCTTATCAGTTTAATACCTGTTGTGTCTCCTATCAGTGGACGTGTATATGGCAGCGATTTTTGTAACAGGGAGATGGAAGAAGATGCTTGGTCGGTCCTCCTACTTCAAATTTGGGGCACTGCACGTGCAATCTAATGTGCCACCAGATAGGAGTGGTGTGTTTAGTACTATTCTTATCAGTTTAATACCTGTTGCGTCTCCTATCAGTGAACATGTATATGGCAGCGATTTTTGTAACAGGGAGATGGAAGAAGATGCTTGGTCTGTCCTCCTACTTCAAATTTGGGGCACTGCGCGTGCAATCTAATGTGCCACCAGATAGGAGTGGTGTGTTTAGTACTATTCTTATCAGTTTAATACCTGTTGCGTCTCCTATCAGTGGACGAGTACAGGTCACCTCGTTCAACAGGCTACAACATTTGTCCCTGGAAAACTAGCCTGGACATCATGCACAACTTGAATGGAAAACGGGACATAACAGGTCAACCCTGCTTACGGAGACTCTCAGGTCATTGATCGTGTCAAGAGGAGGGGAACAACTTCAAAAAATGATTACTGGCAAATTCTTAAAAAAAAAAGTGGAAACTGCTGCTGCCGAAAATTCCAATACCTGACTAGAACGCTACAGATCCCATTACCCAATGCGTACTTGCGACGTCTACAAAGGACTCTCACTAGCTTTGTGTGGGCACACAAAAAAATCAGGGTAGCCACTAGCATACTCACCAAACACCTAGAGCAGGGAGGGCTAGGACTACCAGAGGTGAGAACCTACTATAGGGCAGCGCTGATGACCACCGCCCTGCAGGCACACATAGCCCACAACACACCACAATGGGTGGACATGGAATCAACGTGGGCTTGCCCCAAGGGCCTTAGGTACTTATTCTGGGTCCCACATAGACATCGCCCTAAACTACCAGACACACCGGCCACTACCGCAATCCTGCTGAAAACCTGGGATACGATTAAACCACAATTAGGTTATACATATAAATGGGCGCTGGCCACACCACTATACTGCATGCACATGATGAATCCCACATTTGACCATCGACTATGGACCGAGCGACGATGCACGTTGGTTAGACACCTCTATAATCAAGGACAGCTGAGACAATTCCCCGACCTGCAACAGAGTTACAATTTGCCACAAAGAGCGATATTCTCCTACCTACAACTAAAGGGAGCACTGACAAACTCCACTATCCTGACAACCCCGACCCACACGCGTTGTATAG
The DNA here is from genome assembly GCF_036172605.1 of Pelobates fuscus. NCBI lineage: Eukaryota > Metazoa > Chordata > Amphibia > Anura > Pelobatidae > Pelobates > Pelobates fuscus. Next base: position 127,834,954 of record NC_086320.1, read on the forward strand.
AGAAAGCATGCGAATCTAGAACAATGCCCAAGAAACCGCTTTCACTCATGTATGCAATTCTAAATAATCCTACCCAACAGCCACCACCGCAGCTAGACAAATTCATAGAGGCATGGCATAAGGATTTGAGTACAGTCTTCTCAGAAGAACAATGGAACCAAGCTTTCATAGCCCATAAAGGTAGATCCAGATGTGCATCCCACCTAGAGCTAATGCGCAAGATACAATATAGGTGGTTCTTGGTACCGACTAGACTAGCGACCATATATCCCAACACCTCGAGACTTTGCTGGAGATGTTTAATAGAGTAGGGCACAATGCTCCACATCTGGAGGGCCTGCTCGGCCATCAGAGGATACTGGAAGGCAGTTGAGGGGGTTATACAAGGGGCACTGGTCACGAGAACCAACCTGAGACCAGAAAATGCCCTACTCTTCATCTCGATTGACCCATTCCCAAAAGCACATGCCGACCTAACATATCATATTTTGATTGTTGCCAACTTATTAATAGCCAGAGGGTGGAAACAACAACAGCCACCAGAGAGATCTAGCCTTCTCCAACAGATCTCCCTAAACCTAGCATATGAAACAAAAACCTGCCAGCGGCTACACCCCCCACACCACATAGTAGAAGCCAGGAACATATGGGAGGCGTATCTGAGGAACGAGGAGGAGGGGGTCGTGTTAGAACAATAACATGTCACATACATATATATACACGAAGGATGAATAGTACCACTCCTAAGACCTAACTGCTCTGACGCAGAGAGACAACGACTCCAAACACCATGGTACAACAGCCAACATTGAGGTATACCAAGCTGAGGTTAAACAATCTACAGGGCATAACGGAACAAACACCCACATTGTACATAGTTAAGTAGTTAGATAAGGGAATAGACCCGGTGACCGCACACAGCGTGCTAACTAAGAAGGAGACAAAGGGAGATGAGGGGCTTCCGACGTCTATTTCCCCCATTCTTCTTCCCCTACCGTAGCCTGTCCCCAGGTTTCCCCCTTCCCATACCCCGGACCAAACCCAGGTTTAGGAGAGAAAGACAACCATGACATGGTACTAGACCAAAGGCACCAGTTTGCTCTTGAATGTATAAGATGTGAATAAGATCGATGTACCTTAACCACTTACCCTCCCTTTTTTCCTTTCTGTATCCCAAACAAGTTCTCTGATAAAATAAAAATTGTCAGATTCAAGTTCTTGTGCCCCACAGTTCAAATTAACATTCAAATGACAATTAATGACAGATCACACAAGTGAATAGCACTGCCAACGTCGTCTCAGAATTTTTTTGTTATCTAAGAAGAAATAGAAATGCAAGAGCAGAATAGAGACTGTTCCCTGTCCTCAGAGACCATGATACACACTGACACAGAGCAGAATAGAGACTGTTCCCCCTACATAGGGTCACTTGGCAGATATGGATTGACACCTATCCTAAGGATCCCTGAAACACACTGACACAGAGCAGAATAGAGACTGTTCCCCGTCCTCAAAGCCCCTGATACACACTGACAAGGAGCAGAATTCACGTTGTTTCTATGATGTGCATAACATGTTCTTGTAAATGTTTGTTAAATTTTTCCTGGAATTGTAATTTTGGAATCTGAATAAAGATAGTCAAATCCCTGATACACACTGACACAGAGCAGAATAGGGACTGTTCCCCCTACATAGGGTCACTATGTGCCTTTTTTTTTGTTTGGTTTTTGAAGCCACAGTGCAGCACCAGAGGGCCTAAAAATTAGGCATGTACACATGCCTGAAAAATTTGGTATTGTTGCAGCCGCTGCTGTAGCAGCAGCCAGAAAAAATGATGTTTGTTTCACAGGCAGAAAGTGCCCTAAAACATGGAGGCTTGAACCCTAGTTGGTGGTGGATAAGTCACGCAAGTCAACCGGCATTCAGAGCTAAAATACAGCAGCGTGTGGACCATTTTTAGCCCAAGGCAGCTCATCGCATCAGGCCTTTTTTAATCGAATGTATCGCCCAGTGTCAGTCCCTTCGGGATCCATCCCTCATTCATCTTAATAAAGGTGAGGTAATCTAGACTTTTTTGACCTAGGCGACTTCTCTTCTCAGTGACAATACCTCCTGCTGCACTGAAGGTCCTTTCTGACAGGACACTTGAAGCGGGGCAGGCCAGAAGTTCTATCGCAAATTGGGATAGCTCAGGCCACAGGTCAAGCCTGCACACCCAGTAGTCAAGGGGTTCATCGCTCCTCAGAGTGTCGATATCTGCAGTTAAGGTGAGGTAGTCTGCTCCCTGTCGGTCGAGTCGTTCTCTGAGGGTGGATCCCGAAAGGCTGTGGCAATGCGTAGGACTTAAAAAGGTCCGCATGTCCTCCATCAACAACACGTCTTTAAAGCGTCCTGTCCTTGCCAGCATGGTCATGGGAGGAGGAGGATGACTTCCACCTCTCCCCCTGTTAGATTCCCGTTGTGCTGTGACATCACCCTTATCCGCTGTGTAAAGCATACTTTTTAATTTATTTAGCAAATGCTGCATCTTTTCCGACTTGTTGTAATTCGGTAACATTTCCGCCACTTTCTGCTTATACCGGGGGTCTAGTAGGGTGGACACCCAGTACAGGTCGTTCTCCTTCAGCCTTTTTATACGAGGGTCCCTCAACAGGCACGACAGCATGAAAGACCCCATTTGCACAAGGTTGGATGCCGAGCTACTCATTTCCCGTTCCTCCTCCTCACTGATGTCAATGAAGGTATGTTCTTCCCCCCAGCCACGTACAACACCACGGGTACCAGATAGGTGACAACGATCACCCTGGAATGCCTGTTGTGGTTGGTCTTCCTCCTCCTCCTCAAAGCCACATTCCTCCTCTGACTCCTCTTCCTCACAATCCTCTTCCAGCGTTGCCGCAGGTCCAGCAAGCGATGATGATAAGGCTGTTTCTGGTGGTGATAGTGACCACAACTCTTCCTCTTCCTCTTCACGCTCATCTACGGCCTGATCCAGCACTCTTCGCAGGGCATGCTCCAGGAAGAAAACAAATGGTATGATGTCGCTGATGGTGCCTTCGGTGCGACTGACTAGGTTTGTCACCTCCTCAAAAGGACGCATGAGCCTACAGGCATTGCGCATGAGCGTCCAGTAACGTGGCAAAAAAATTCCCAGCTCCCCAGAGGCTGTCCTAGCACCCCGGTCATACAAATATTCATTAACAGCTTTTTCTTGTTGGAGCAGGCGGTCAAACATTAGGAGTGTTGAATTCCAATGTGTCGGGCTGTCGCAAATCAAGCGCCTCACTGGCATGTTGTTTCGCCGCTGGATATCAGCAAAGTGAGCCATGGCCGTGTAGGAACATCTGAAATGGCCACACACCTTCCTGGCCTGCTTCAGGACGTCCTGTAAGCCTGTGTACTTATGCACAAAGCGTTGTACGATCAGATTACACACATGTGCCATGCACGGCACATGTGTCAACTTGCCCAACTTCAATGCTGCTAACAAATGTTTTCCGTTGTCACAAACCACTTTGCCGATATCCAGTTGCTGCGGAGTCAGCCACTTTTCCACCTGTGCGTTCAGGGCGGACAGGAGTGCTTGTCCGGTGTGACTCTCTGCTTTCAAGCAAGTCAAACCCAAGACAGCGTGACACTGCCGTATCCGGGATGTGGAATAGTACCTGGGGAGCTGGGGGGGTGCCGTTGATGTGGAGCAAGACACAGCAGCAGAAGAGGACTCAGCCGAGGAGGTTATGGAAGAGGATGGAGTAGGAGGAGTAGAGGAGGTGGCAGCAGGACTGCCTGCAAGTCGTGGCGGTGTCACCAACTCCTCTGCAGAGCCATGCATTCCATGCTTGGCAGCAGTCAGCAGGTTTACTCAATGCGCAGTGTAGGTGATATACCTGCCCTGACCATGCTTTGCAGACCAGGTATCAGTGGTCAGATTGACCCTTGCCCCAACACTGTGTGCCAGACATGCCATTACTTCCTTTTGCACAATCGAGTACAGGTTGGGGATTGCCTTTTGTGAAAAGAAATTTCTTCCGGGTACCTTCCACTGCGGTGTCCCAATAGCTACAAATTGTTTGAACGCCTCAGACTCCACCAGCTTGTATGGTAAAAGCTGACGGGCTAATAGTTCGGACAAGCCAGCTGTCAGACGCTGGGCAAGGGGGTGACTTTCTGACATTGGCTTCTTACGCTCAAACATGTCCTTGACAGACACATGACTGTGGGCAGATGAGCGGGAACTGCTCAAGGCAGGAGACGGAGTGGCGGATGGTTGAGAGGGGGCAAGGAGGACAGCAGTGGTTGACGTGGCTGAAGATGCTGGACCAGGAGGAGGATGGCGGCTTAGAGTAGGCGTGCTGCTTGTACTCATGTGTTGATCCCATAGGCGTTTGTGATGTGAGATCATGTGCCTACGCAAAGCAGTTGTACCTAGGTGGGTGTTGGACTTCCCACGACTCAGTTTCTTTTGGCACAGGTTGCAAATGGCATCACTGTTGTCAGAGGCTGACACACAAAAAAAATTCCACACTGCTGAGCTCTGCAATGACGGCATTCTGGTGGTGGACACAGCATGCTTTGATTGGCGTGCTGTCGGGCTGACCCCGGGTGCCGATGCATGCTGTCTGACTGTGCCACTAGCTCCATGCGACGACCTCCCCATGCTTCCAACTCGTCTCATCCTCCTCTTTGTCTCCCCATTTGAACTTTCCCCCTGTTCTTCTTCTCCTCTAGCGGGCACCCACGTGACATCCATGGACGCATCGTCATCATCAACCGCTTCACTTGTATCTGACAACTCAGCAAAGGAAGCAGCAGCGTCTACAACATCATCATCATCATCACACCGTACGTCCATGTGTGTAATGATGCCTGCCTGAGACATATCCCTGTTATCTACATCCTCTGGCAATAATGGTTGCGCATCACTCATTTCTTCAAATGGATGTGTGAATAACTCCTCTGACATACCAAGTAAAGCGGCTGTGGTGCTAGTTTTGGTGGTGGCGGCAGGCGGGCGAGTGGTATGTTGAGAGGTGCCTGAAGCTAAGCTGGAGGAGGATGGTGCGTCAAGGTTCCGAGCGGAGGCTGTAGAAGATTGGGTGTCCTGTGTTAGCCAGTCAACTATGTCCTCAGAACTTTTCAAGTTCAGGGTATGCGGCCTCTGAAATCTGGGCATTATTCTAGGGCCAAAGGGAATCACAGCACCACGACCACGATGGCCCCTGCGGGGTGGCCTGCCTCTGCCTGTCATTTTTTTTTGGTATTAGTGGTACTATGCGTGCAAGCTACTGTGAGACCAGATATGAGTGGCAATGTGCAATGGCAGAGGTCTGCAGAGTACACGCTGTAGGCCTAACACACCCGCTTGTAGACAACTAACTGCTATTCAATCTATAACAGTGAAAAAAATATGTATGTTTTTAAATGCACGCTATTGTGACACGAGAAATAAGGGTCAATGTGCACTGGCAGAGGTTGGCAGAGTACACACTGTAGGCCTGACACCCGCTTGAAGACAACTAACTGCTATTCAATCTATAACAGTGAAGAAAGTTTTTTGGTTTTAAATGCACAAAATTTTGACACAAGATATGAGTGGCAATGTGCACTGGCAGGGTTCTGCAGGGCACACGCTGAAGGCCTGAAACACCCGCTTTAAGGACACTGACTGCTATTAGCTTACACTGGAAACCTTTTTTTCTTTGTAAAAGCACGCTACAGAGACACCAGATATGAGTGGCAACTGTCAAAGTACGCTGGCAGGTTTCTGCAGGGCACACGTTGAAGGCCTGAAACACCCACTTTAAGGACACTGACTGCTATTAGCTTACACTGGAAACCTTTTTTTCTTTGTAAAAGCAAGCTACAGAGACACCAGATATGAGTGGCAACTGTCAAAGTACGCTGGCAGGTTTCTGCAGGGCACACGTTGAAGGCCTGAAACACCCACTTTAAGGACACTGACTGCTATTAGCTTACACTGGAAACCTTTTTCTTTGTAAAAGCACGCTACAGAGACACCAGATATGAGTGGCAACTGTCAAAGTACGCTGGCAGGTTTGTGCAGGGCACACGCTGAAGGCCTGAAACACCGGCTTTAAGGACACTGACTGCTATTAGCTTACACTGGAAACCTTTTTTTCTTTGTAAAAGCACGCTACAGAGACACCAGATATGAGTGGCAACTGTCAAAGTACGCTGGCAGGTTTCTGCAGGGCACACGCTGAAGGCCTGAAACACCCGCTTTAAGGACACTGACTGCTATTAGCTTACACTGGAAACCTTTTTTTCTTTGTAAAAGCACGCTACAGAGACACCAGATATGAGTGGCAACTGTCAAAGTGCACTGGCAGGTTTCTGCAGGGCACACGCTGAAGGCCTGAAACACCCGCTTTAAGGACACTGACTGCTATTAGCTTACACTGGAAACCTTTTTTTCTTTGTAAAAGCACGCTACAGAGACACCAGATATGAGTGGCAACTGTCAAAGTACGCTGGCAGGTTTCTGCAGGGCACACGCTGAAGGCCTGAAACACTCACTTTAAGGACACTGACTGCAATTAGCTTACACTTTAAACCTTTTTTTCTTTGTAAAAGTACGCTACAGAGACACCAGATATGAGTGGCAACTGTCAAAGTACGCTGGCAGGTTTCTGCAGGGCACACGCTGAAGGCCTGAAACACCCGCTTTAAGGACACTGACTGCTATTAGCTTACACTGGAAACCTTTTTTTCTTTGTAAAAGCACGCTACAGAGACACCAGATATGAGTGGCAACTGTCAAAGTACGCTGGCAGGTTTGTGCAGGGCACACGCTGAAGGCCTGAAACACCGGCTTTAAGGACACTGACTGCTATTAGCTTACACTGGAAACCTTTTTTTCTTTGTAAAAGCACGCTACAGAGACACCAGATATGAGTGGCAACTGTCAAAGTACGCTGGCAGGTTTCTGCAGGGCACACGCTGAAGGCCTGAAACACCCGCTTTAAGGACACTGACTGCTATTAGCTTACACTGGAAACCTTTTTTTCTTTGTAAAAGCACGCTACAGAGACACCAGATATGAGTGGCAACTGACAAAGTACGCTGACAGGTTTCTGCAGGGCACACGCTGAAGGCCTGAAACACCCGCTTTAAGGACACTGACTGCTATTAGCTTACACTGTAAACCTTTTTTTCTTTGTAAAAGCACGCTACAGAGACACCAGATATGAGTGGCAACTGTCAAAGTACGCTGGCAGGTTTCTGCAGGGCACACGCTGAAGGCCTGAAACACCCGCTTTAAGGACACTGACTGCTATTAGCTAACACTGGAAACCTTTTTTTCTTTGTAAAAGCATGCTACAGAGACACCAGATATGAGTGGCAACTGTCAAAGTACGCTGGCAGGTTTCTGCAGGGCACACGCTGAAGGCCTGAAACACCCGCTTTAAGGACACTGACTGCTATTAGCTTACACTGGAAACCTTTTTTTCTTTGTAAAAGCACGCTACAGAGACACCAGATATGAGTGGCAACTGTCAAAGTACGCTGCCAGGTTTCTGCAGGGCACACGCTGAAGGCCTGAAACACCCGCTTTAAGGACACTGACTGCTATTAGCTTACACTGGAAACCTTTTTTTCTTTGTAAAAGCACGCTACAGAGACACCAGATATGAGTGGCAACTGTCAAAGTACGCTGGCAGGTTTCTGCAGGGCACACGCTGAAGGCCTGAAACACCCGCTTTAAGGACACTGACTGCTATTAGCTTACACTGGAAACCTTTTTTTCTTTGTAAAAGCACGCTACAGAGACACCAGATATGAGTGGCAACTGACAAAGTACGCTGGCAGGTTTCTGCAGGGCACACGCTGAAGGCCTGAAACACCCGCTTTAAGGACACTGACTGCTATTAGCTTACACTGTAAACCTTTTTTTCTTTGTAAAAGCACGCTACAGAGACACCAGATATGAGTGGCAACTGTCAAAGTACGCTGGCAGGTTTCTGCAGGGCACACGCTGAAGGCCTGAAACAACCGCTTTAAGGACACTGACTGCTATTAGCTAACACTGGAAACCTTTTTTTCTTTGTAAAAGCACGCTACAGAGACACAAGATATGAGTGGCAACTGTCAAAGTACGCTGGCAGGTTTCTGCAGGGCACACGCTGAAGGCCTGAAACACCCGCTTTAAGGACACTGACTGCTATTAGCTTACACTGGAAACCTTTTTTTCTTTGTAAAAGCACGCTACAGAGACACCAGATATGAGTGGCAACTGACAAAGTACGCTGACAGGTTTCTGCAGGGCACACGCTGAAGGCCTGAAACACCCGCTTTAAGGACACTGACTGCTATTAGCTTACACTGGAAACCTTTTTTTCTTTGTAAAAGCACGCTACAGAGACTCCAGATATGAGTGGCAACTGTCAAAGTACGCTGGCAGGTTTCTGCAGGGCACACGCTGAAGGCCTGAAACACCCGCTTTAAGGACACTGACTGCTATTAGCTAACACTGGAAACCTTTTTTTCTTTGTAAAAGCACGCTACAGAGACACCAGAAATGAGTGGCAACTGTCAAAGTACGCTGGCAGGTTTCTGCAGGGCACACGCTGAAGGCCTGAAACACCCGCTTTAAGGACACTGACTGCTATTAGCTTACACTGGAAACCTTTTTTTCTTTGTAAAAGCACGCTACAGAGACACCAGATATGAGTGGCAACTGTCAAAGTACGCTGCCAGGTTTCTGCAGGGCACACGCTGAAGGCCTGAAACACCCGCTTTAAGGACACTGACTGCTATTAGCTTACACTGGAAACCTTTTTTTCTTTGTAAAAGCACGCTACAGAGACACCAGATATGAGTGGCAACTGTCAAAGTACGCTGGCAGGTTTCTGCAGGGCACACGCTGAAGGCCTGAAACACCCGCTTTAAGGACACTGACTGCTATTAGCTTACACTGGAAACCTTTTTTTCTTTGTAAAAGCACGCTACAGAGACACCAGATATGAGTGGCAACTGACAAAGTACGCTGGCAGGTTTCTGCAGGGCACACGCTGAAGGCCTGAAACACCCGCTTTAAGGACACTGACTGCTATTAGCTTACACTGTAAACCTTTTTTTCTTTGTAAAAGCACGCTACAGAGACACCAGATATGAGTGGCAACTGTCAAAGTACGCTGGCAGGTTTCTGCAGGGCACACGCTGAAGGCCTGAAACACCCGCTTTAAGGACACTGACTGCTATTAGCTAACACTGGAAACCTTTTTTTCTTTGTAAAAGCACGCTACAGAGACACCAGATATGAGTGGCAACTGTCAAAGTACGCTGGCAGGTTTCTGCAGGGCACACGCTGAAGGCCTGAAACACCCGCTTTAAGGACACTGACTGCTATTAGCTTACACTGGAAACCTTTTTTTCTTTGTAAAAGCACGCTACAGAGACACCAGATATGAGTGGCAACTGACAAAGTACGCTGGCAGGTTTCTGCAGGGCACACGCTGAAGGCCTGAAACACCCGCTTTAAGGACACTGACTGCTATTAGCTTACACTGGAAACCTTTTTTTCTTTGTAAAAGCACGCTACAGAGACACCAGATATGAGTGGCAACTGTCAAAGTACGCTGCCAGGTTTCTGCAGGGCACACGCTGAAGGCCTGAAACACCCGCTTTAAGGACACTGACTGCTATTAGCTTACACTGGAAACCTTTTTTTCTTTGTAAAAGCACGCTACAGAGACACCAGATATGAGTGGCAACTGTCAAAGTACGCTGGCAGGTTTCTGCAGGGCACACGCTGAAGGCCTGAAACACCCGCTTTAAGGACACTGACTGCTATTAGCTTACACTGGAAACCTTTTTTTCTTTGTAAAAGCACGCTACAGAGACACCAGATATGAGTGGCAACTGACAAAGTACGCTGGCAGGTTTCTGCAGGGCACACGCTGAAGGCCTGAAACACCCGCTTTAAGGACACTGACTGCTATTAGCTTACACTGTAAACCTTTTTTTCTTTGTAAAAGCACGCTACAGAGACACCAGATATGAGTGGCAACTGTCAAAGTACGCTGGCAGGTTTCTGCAGGGCACACGCTGAAGGCCTGAAACAACCGCTTTAAGGACACTGACTGCTATTAGCTAACACTGGAAACCTTTTTTTCTTTGTAAAAGCACGCTACAGAGACACAAGATATGAGTGGCAACTGTCAAAGTACGCTGGCAGGTTTCTGCAGGGCACACGCTGAAGGCCTGAAACACCCGCTTTAAGGACACTGACTGCTATTAGCTTACACTGGAAACCTTTTTTTCTTTGTAAAAGCACGCTACAGAGACACCAGATATGAGTGGCAACTGACAAAGTACGCTGACAGGTTTCTGCAGGGCACACGCTGAAGGCCTGAAACACCCGCTTTAAGGACACTGACTGCTATTAGCTTACACTGGAAACCTTTTTTTCTTTGTAAAAGCACGCTACAGAGACACCAGATATGAGTGGCAACTGTCAAAGTACGCTGGCAGGTTTCTGCAGGGCACACGCTGAAGGCCTGAAACACCCGCTTTAAGGACACTGACTGCTATTAGCTAACACTGGAAACCTTTTTTTCTTTGTAAAAGCACGCTACAGAGACACCAGATATGAGTGGCAACTGTCAAAGTACGCTGGCAGGTTTCTGCAGGGCACACGCTGAAGGCCTGAAACACCCGCTTTAAGGACACTGACTGCTATTAGCTTACACTGGAAACCTTTTTTTCTTTGTAAAAGCACGCTACAGAGACACCAGATATGAGTGGCAACTGTCAAAGTACGCTGCCAGGTTTCTGCAGGGCACACGCTGAAGGCCTGAAACACCCGCTTTAAGGACACTGACTGCTATTAGCTTACACTGGAAACCTTTTTTTCTTTGTAAAAGCACGCTACAGAGACACCAGATATGAGTGGCAACTGTCAAAGTACGCTGGCAGGTTTCTGCAGGGCACACGCTGAAGGCCTGAAACACCCGCTTTAAGGACACTGACTGCTATTAGCTTACACTGGAAACCTTTTTTTCTTTGTAAAAGCACGCTACAGAGACACCAGATATGAGTGGCAACTGACAAAGTACGCTGGCAGGTTTCTGCAGGGCACACGCTGAAGGCCTGAAACACCCGCTTTAAGGACACTGACTGCTATTAGCTTACACTGTAAACCTTTTTTTCTTTGTAAAAGCACGCTACAGAGACACCAGATATGAGTGGCAACTGTCAAAGTACGCTGGCAGGTTTCTGCAGGGCACACGCTGAAGGCCTGAAACACCCGCTTTAAGGACACTGACTGCTATTAGCTTACACTGGAAACCTTTTTTTCTTTGTAAAAGCACGCTACAGAGACACCAGATATGAGTGGCAACTGACAAAGTACGCTGGCAGGTTTCTGCAGGGCACACGCTGAAGGCCTGAAACACCCGCTTTAAGGACACTGACTGCTATTAGCTTACACTGGAAACCTTTTTTTCTTTGTAAAAGCACGCTACAGAGACACCAGATATGAGTGGCAACTGTCAAAGTACGCTGCCAGGTTTCTGCAGGGCACACGCTGAAGGCCTGAAACACCCGCTTTAAGGACACTGACTGCTATTAGCTTACACTGGAAACCTTTTTTTCTTTGTAAAAGCACGCTACAGAGACACCAGATATGAGTGGCAACTGTCAAAGTACGCTGGCAGGTTTCTGCAGGGCACACGCTGAAGGCCTGAAACACCCGCTTTAAGGACACTGACTGCTATTAGCTTACACTGGAAACCTTTTTTTCTTTGTAAAAGCACGCTACAGAGACACCAGATATGAGTGGCAACTGACAAAGTACGCTGGCAGGTTTCTGCAGGGCACACGCTGAAGGCCTGAAACACCCGCTTTAAGGACACTGACTGCTATTAGCTTACACTGTAAACCTTTTTTTCTTTGTAAAAGCACGCTACAGAGACACCAGATATGAGTGGCAACTGTCAAAGTACGCTGGCAGGTTTCTGCAGGGCACACGCTGAAGGCCTGAAACACCCGCTTTAAGGACACTGACTGCTATTAGCTTACACTGGAAACCTTTTTTTCTTTGTAAAAGCACGCTACAGAGACACCAGATATGAGTGGCAACTGACAAAGTACGCTGGCAGGTTTCTGCAGGGCACACGCTGAAGGCCTGAAACACCCGCTTTAAGGACACTGACTGCTATTAGCTTACACTGTAAACCTTTTTTTCTTTGTAAAAGCACGCTACAGAGACACCAGATATGAGTGGCAACTGTCAAAGTACGCTGGCAGGTTTCTGCAGGGCACACGCTGAAGGCCTGAAACAACCGCTTTAAGGACACTGACTGCTATTAGCTAACACTGGAAACCTTTTTTTCTTTGTAAAAGCACGCTACAGAGACACAAGATATGAGTGGCAACTGTCAAAGTACGCTGGCAGGTTTCTGCAGGGCACACGCTGAAGGCCTGAAACACCCGCTTTAAGGACACTGACTGCTATTAGCTTACACTGGAAACCTTTTTTTCTTTGTAAAAGCACGCTACAGAGACACCAGATATGAGTGGCAACTGACAAAGTACGCTGACAGGTTTCTGCAGGGCACACGCTGAAGGCCTGAAACACCCGCTTTAAGGACACTGACTGCTATTAGCTTACACTGGAAACCTTTTTTTCTTTGTAAAAGCACGCTACAGAGACACCAGATATGAGTGGCAACTGTCAAAGTACGCTGGCAGGTTTCTGCAGGGCACACGCTGAAGGCCTGAAACACCCGCTTTAAGGACACTGACTGCTATTAGCTAACACTGGAAACCTTTTTTTCTTTGTAAAAGCACGCTACAGAGACACCAGATATGAGTGGCAACTGTCAAAGTACGCTGGCAGGTTTCTGCAGGGCACACGCTGAAGGCCTGAAACACCCGCTTTAAGGACACTGACTGCTATTAGCTTACACTGGAAACCTTTTTTTCTTTGTAAAAGCACGCTACAGAGACACCAGATATGAGTGGCAACTGTCAAAGTACGCTGCCAGGTTTCTGCAGGGCACACGCTGAAGGCCTGAAACACCCGCTTTAAGGACACTGACTGCTATTAGCTTACACTGGAAACCTTTTTTTCTTTGTAAAAGCACGCTACAGAGACACCAGATATGAGTGGCAACTGTCAAAGTACGCTGGCAGGTTTCTGCAGGGCACACGCTGAAGGCCTGAAACACCCGCTTTAAGGACACTGACTGCTATTAGCTTACACTGGAAACCTTTTTTTCTTTGTAAAAGCACGCTACAGAGACACCAGATATGAGTGGCAACTGACAAAGTACGCTGGCAGGTTTCTGCAGGGCACACGCTGAAGGCCTGAAACACCCGCTTTAAGGACACTGACTGCTATTAGCTTACACTGTAAACCTTTTTTTCTTTGTAAAAGCACGCTACAGAGACACCAGATATGAGTGGCAACTGTCAAAGTACGCTGGCAGGTTTCTGCAGGGCACACGCTGAAGGCCTGAAACACCCGCTTTAAGGACACTGACTGCTATTAGCTAACACTGGAAACCTTTTTTTCTTTGTAAAAGCACGCTACAGAGACACCAGATATGAGTGGCAACTGTCAAAGTACGCTGGCAGGTTTCTGCAGGGCACACGCTGAAGGCCTGAAACACCCGCTTTAAGGACACTGACTGCTATTAGCTTACACTGGAAACCTTTTTTTCTTTGTAAAAGCACGCTACAGAGACACCAGATATGAGTGGCAACTGACAAAGTACGCTGGCAGGTTTCTGCAGGGCACACGCTGAAGGCCTGAAACACCCGCTTTAAGGACACTGACTGCTATTAGCTTACACTGGAAACCTTTTTTTCTTTGTAAAAGCACGCTACAGAGACACCAGATATGAGTGGCAACTGTCAAAGTACGCTGGCAGGTTTCTGCAGGGCACACGCTGAAGGCCTGAAACACCCGCTTTAAGGACACTGACTGCTATTAGCTTACACTGGAAACCTTTTTTTCTTTGTAAAAGCACGCTACAGAGACACCAGATATGAGGGGCAACTGTCAAAGTATGCTGGCAGGTTTCTGCAGGGCACACGCTGAAGGCCTGAAACACCCGCTTTAAGGACACTGACTGCTATTAGCTTACACTGGAAACCTTTTTTTCTTTGTAAAAGCACGCTACAGAGACACCAGATATGAGTGGCAACTGACAAAGTACGCTGACAGGTTTCTGCAGGGCACACGCTGAAGGCCTGAAACACCCGCTTTAAGGACACTGACTGGTATTAGCTTACACTGGAAACCTTTTTTTCTTTGTAAAAGCACGCTACAGAGACACCAGATATGAGTGGCAACTGTCAAAGTACGCTGGCAGGTTTCTGCAGGGCACACGCTGAAGGCCTGAAACACCCGCTTTAAGGACACTGACTGCTATTAACTTACACTGGAAACCTTTTTTCTTTGTAAAAGCACGCTACAGAGACACCAGATATGAGTGGCAACTGTCAAAGTACGCTGGCAGGTTTCTGCAGGGCACACGTGAAGGAACGCCTGACAAACCCGCTTTAAGGACACTGACTGCTATTAGCTTAAACTGTAAAACTTTTTTTTCTTTGTAAAAGCACACTACAGAGACACCATATATGAGTGGCAACTGTCAAAGTACGCTGGCAGGTTTCTGCAGGGCACACGCTGAAGGCCTTAAACACCCGCTTTAAGGACACTGACTGCTATTAGCTTACACTGGAAACCTTTTTTTCTTTGTAAAAGCACGCTACAGAGACACCAGATATGAGTGGCAACTGTCAAAGTACGCTGGCAGGTTGCTGCAGGGCACACGCTGAAGGCCTGAAACACCCGCTTTAAGGACACTGACTGCTATTAGCTTACACTGGAAACCTTTTTTTCTTTGTAAAAGCACGCTACAGAGACACCGGATATGAGTGGCAACTGTCAAAGTACGCTGGCAGGTTTCTGCAGGGCACACGCTGAAGGCCTGAAACACCCACTTTAAGGACACTGACTGCTATTAGCTTACACTGGAAACCTTTTTTCTTTGTAAAAGCACGCTACAGAGACACCAGATATGAGTGGCAATTGTCAAAGTACGCTGGCAGGTTTCTGCAGGGCACACGTGAAGGAAGGCCTGACACACCCGCTTTAAGGACACTGACTGCTATTAGCTTAAACTGTAAAACTTTTTTTTCTTTGTAAAAGCACACTACAGAGACACCAGATATGAGTGGCAACTGTCAAAGTACGCTGGCAGGTTTCTGCAGGGCACACGCTGAAGGCCTGAAACACCCGCTTTAAGGACACTGACTGCTATTAGCTTACACTGGAAACCTTTTTTTCTTTGTAAAAGCACGCTACAGAGACACCAGATATGAGTGGCAACTGTCAAAGTACGCTGGCAGGTTTCTGCAGGGCACACGCTGAAGGCCTGAAACACCCGCTTTAAGGACACTGACTGCTATTAGCTTACACTGGAAACCTTTTTTTCTTTGTAAAAGCTCGCTACAGAGACACCAGATATGAATGGCAACTGTCAAAGTACGCTGGCAGGTTTCTGCAGGGCACACGCTGAAGGCCTGAAACACCCGCTTTAAGGACACTGACTGCTATTAGCTTACACTGGAAAACTTTTTGTCTTTGTAAAAGCACGCTACAGAGACACCAGATATGAGTGGCAACTGTCAAAGTACGCTGGCAGGTTTCTGCAGAGCACACGCTGAAGGAAGGCCTGACACACCCGCTTTAAGGACACTGACTGCTATTAGCTTAAACTATAAAACTTTTTTTTCTTTGTAAAAGCACACTACAGAGACACCAGATATGAGTGGCAACTGTCAAAGTACGCTGGCAAGTTTCTGCAGGGTACATGCTGAAGGCCTGAAACACCCGCTTTAAGGACTTTGACTGCTATTAGCTTACACTGGAAAACTTTTTTTCTTTGTAAAAGCACGCTACAGAAACACCAGATATGAGTGGCAACTGACAAAGTACGCTGACAGGTTTCTGCAGGGCACACCCTGAAGGCCTGAAACACCCGCTTTAAGGACACTGAATGCTATTAGCTTACACTGGAAACCTTTTTTTCTTTGTAAAAGCACACTACAGAGACACCAGATATGAGTGGCAACTGTCAAAGTACGCTGGCAGGTTTCTGCAGGGCACACGCTGAAGGCCTGAAACACCCGCTTTAAGGACACTGACTGCTATTAGCTTACACTGGAAACCTTTTTTCTTTGTAAAAGCACGCTACAGAGACACCAGATATGAGTGGCAACTGTCAAAGTACGCTGGCAGGTTTCTGCAGGGCACACGCTGAAGGAAGGCCTGACACACCCGCTTTAAGGACACTGACTGCTATAAGCTTAAACTGTAAAACTTTTTTTTCTTTGTAAAAGCACACTACAGAGACACCAGATATGAGTGGCAACTGTCAAAGTACGCTGGCAGGTTTCTGCAGGGCACACGCTGAAGGCCTGAAACACCCGCTTTAAGGACACTGACTGCTATTAGCTTACACTGGAAACCTTTTCTTCTTTGTAAAAGCACGCTACAGAGACACCAGATATGAGTGGCAACTGACAAAGTACGCTGACAGGTTTCTGCAGGGCACACGCTGAAGGCCTGAAACACCCGCTTTAAGGACACTGACTGCTTTTAGCTTACACTGGAAACCTTTTTTTCTTTGTAAAAGCACGCTACAGAGACACCAGATATGAGTGGCAACTGTCAAAGTACGCTGGCAGGTTTCTGCAGGGCACACGCTGAAGGCCTGAAACACCCACTTTAAGGACACTGACTGCTATTATCTTACACTGGAAACCTTTTTTTCTTTGTAAAAGCTCGCTACAGAGACACCAGATATGAATGGCAACTGTCAAAGTACGCTTGCAGGTTTCTGCAGGGCACACGCTGAAGGCCTGAAACAACCGCTTTAAGGACACTGACTGCTATTAGCTTACACTGGAAACCTTTTTTTCTTTGTAAAAGCACGCTACAGAGACACCAGATATGAGTGGCAACTGTCAAAGTACGCTGGCAGGTTTCTGCAGAGCACACGCTGAAGGAAGGCCTGACACACCGCTTTAAGGACACTGACTGCTATTAGCTTAAACTGTAAAACTTTTTTTTCTTTGTAAAAGCACACTACAGAGACACCAGATATGAGTGGCAACTGTCAAAGTACGCTGGCAAGTTTCTGCAGGGTACACGCTGAAGGCCTGAAACACCCGCTTTAAGGACACTGACTGCTATTAGCTTACACTGGAAAACTTTTTTTCTTTGTAAAAGCACGCTACAGAGACACCAGATATGAGTGGCAACTGACAAAGTACGCTGACAAGTTTCTGCAGGGTACACGCTGAAGGCCTGAAACACCCGCTTTAAGGACACTGACTGCTATTAGCTTACACTGGAAACCTTTTTTTCTTTGTAAAAGCACACTACAGAGACACCAGATATGAGTGGCAACTGTCAAAGTACGCTGGCAGGTTTCTGCAGGGCACACGCTGAAGGCCTGAAACACCCGCTTTAAGGACACTGACTGCTATTAGCTTACACTGGAAACCTTTTTTTCTTTGTAAAAGCTCGCTACAGAGACACCAGATATGAGTGGCAACTGTCAAAGTACGCTGGCAGGTTTCTGCAGGGCACACGCTGAAGGCCTGAAACACCCGCTTTAAGGACACTGACTGCTATTAGCTTACACTGGAAACATTTTTTTCTTTGTAAAGGCACGCTACAGAGACACCAGATATGAGTGGCAACTGTCAAAGTACGCTGGCAGGTTTGTGCAGGGCACACGCTGAAGGTCTGAAACACCCGCTTTAAGGACACTGACTGCTATTAGCTTACACTGGAAACCTTTTTTCTTTGTAAAAGCACGCTACAGAGACACCAGATATGAGTGGCAACTGTCAAAGTACGCTGGCAGGTTTCTGCAGGGCACACGCTGAAGGAAGGCCTGACACACCCGCTTTAAGGACACTGACTGCTATTAGCTTAAACTGTAAAACTTTTTTTTCTTTGTAAAAGCACACTACAGAGACACCAGATATGAGTGGCAACTGTCAAAGTACGCTGGCAGGTTTCTGCAGGGCACACGCTGAAGGCCTGAAACACCCGCTTTAAGGACACTGACTGCTATTAGCTTACACTGGAACCCTTTTCTTCTTTGTAAAAGCACGCTACAGAGACACCAGATATGAGTGGCAACTGACAAAGTACGCTGACAGGTTTCTGCAGGGCACACGCTGAAGGCCTGAAACACCCGCTTTAAGGACACTGACTGCTATTAGCTTACACTGGAAACCTTTTTTTCTTTGTAAAAGCACGCTACAGAGACACCAGATATGAGTGGCAACTGTCAAAGTACGCTGGCAGGTTTCTGCAGGGCACACGCTGAAGGCCTGAAACACCCGCTTTAAGGACACTGACTGCTATTAGCTTACACTGGAACCCTTTTCTTCTTTGTAAAAGCACGCTACAGAGACACCAGATATGAGTGGCAACTGACAAAGTACGCTGACAGGTTTCTGCAGGGCACACGCTGAAGGCCTGAAACACCCGCTTTAAGGACACTGACTGCTATTAGCTTACACTGGAAACCTTTTTTTCTTTGTAAAAGCACGCTACAGAGACACCAGATATGAGTGGCAACTGTCAAAGTACGCTGGCAGGTTTCTGCAGGGCACACGCTGAAGGCCTGAAACACCCGCTTTAAGGACACTGACTGCTATTATCTTACACTGGAAACCTTTTTTTCTTTGTAAAAGCTCGCTACAGAGACACCAGATATGAATGGCAACTGTCAAAGTACGCTGGCAGGTTTCTGCAGGGCACACGCTGAAGGCCTGAAACACCCGCTTTAAGGACACTGAATGCTATTAGCTTACACTGGAAACCTTTTTTTCTTTGTAAAAGCACACTACAGAGACACCAGATATGAGTGGCAACTGTCAAAGTACGCTGGCAGGTTTCTACAGGGCACACGCTGAAGGCCTGAAACACCCGCTTTAAGGACACTGACTGCTATTAGCTTACACTGGAAACCTTCTTTTCTTTGTAAAAGCTCGCTACAGAGACACCAGATATGAGTGGCAACTGTCAAAGTACGCTGGCAGGTTTCTGCAGGGCACACGCTGAAGGCCTGAAACACCCGCTTTAAGGACACTGACTGCTATTAGCTTACACTGGAAACCTTTTTTCTTTGTAAAAGCACGCTACAGAGACACCAGATATGAGTGGCAACTGTCAAAGTACGCTGGCAGGTTTCTGCAGGGCACACGCTGAAGGAAGGCCTGACACACCCTCTTTAAGGACACTGACTGCTATAAGCTTAAACTGTAAAACTTTTTTTTCTTTGTAAAAGCACACTACAGAGACACCAGATATGAGTGGCAACTGTCAAAGTACGCTGGCAGGTTTCTGCAGGGCACACGCTGAAGGCCTGAAACACCCGCTTTAAGGACACTGACTGCTATTAGCTTACACTGGAAACCTTTTCTTCTTTGTAAAAGCACGCTACAGAGACACCAGATATGAGTGGCAACTGACAAAGTACGCTGACAGGTTTCTGCAGGGCACACGCTGAAGGCCTGAAACACCCGCTTTAAGGACACTGACTGCTTTTAGCTTACACTGGAAACCTTTTTTTCTTTGTAAAAGCACGCTACAGAGACACCAGATATGAGTGGCAACTGTCAAAGTACGCTGGCAGGTTTCTGCAGGGCACACGCTGAAGGCCTGAAACACCCACTTTAAGGACACTGACTGCTATTAGCTTACACTGGAAACCTTTTTTTCTTTGTAAAAGCACGCTACAGAGACACCAGATATGAGTGGCAACTGTCAAAGTACGCTGGCAGGTTTCTGCAGAGCACACGCTGAAGGAAGGCCTGACACACCCACTTTAAGGACACTGACTGCTATTAGCTTAAACTGTAAAACTTTTTTTCTTTGTAAAAGCACACTACAGAGACACCAGATATGAGTGGCAACTGTCAAAGTACGCTGGCAAGTTTCTGCAGGGTACACGCTGAAGGCCTGAAACACCCGCTTTAAGGACACTGACTGCTATTAGCTTACACTGGAAACCTTTTTTTCTTTGTAAAAGCACACTACAGAGACACCAGATATGAGTGGCAACTGTCAAAGTACGCTGGCAGGTTTCTGCAGGGCACACGCTGAAGGCCTGAAACACCCGCTTTAAGGACACTGACTGCTATTAGCTTACACTGGAAACCTTTTTTTCTTTGTAAAAGCTCGCTACAGAGACACCAGATATGAGTGGCAACTGTCAAAGTACGCTGGCAGGTTTCTGCAGGGCACACGCTGAAGGCCTGAAACACCCGCTTTAAGGACACTGACTGCTATTAGCTTACACTGGAAACATTTTTTTCTTTGTAAAGGCACGCTACAGAGACACCAGATATGAGTGGCAACTGTCAAAGTACGCTGGCAGGTTTGTGCAGGGCACACGCTGAAGGTCTGAAACACCCGCTTTAAGGACACTGACTGCTATTAGCTTACACTGGAAACCTTTTTTCTTTGTAAAAGCACGCTACAGAGACACCAGATATGAGTGGCAACTGTAAAAGTACGCTGGCAGGTTTCTGCAGGGCACACGCTG
Source organism: Pelobates fuscus (assembly GCF_036172605.1). Classification (NCBI taxonomy): domain Eukaryota; kingdom Metazoa; phylum Chordata; class Amphibia; order Anura; family Pelobatidae; genus Pelobates; species Pelobates fuscus. The sequence goes on from NC_086320.1 coordinate 127,855,563, forward strand.
AAGGAAGGCCTGACACACCCGCTTTAAGGACACTGACTGCTATTAGCTTAAACTGTAAAACTTTTTTTTCTTTGTAAAAGCACACTACAGAGACACCAGATATGAGTGGCAACTGTCAAAGTACGCTGGCAGGTTTCTGCAGGGCACACGCTGAAGGCCTGAAACACCCGCTTTAAGGACACTGACTGCTATTAGCTTACACTGGAAACCTTTTTTTCTTTGTAAAAGCTCGCTACAGAGACACCAGATATGAGTGGCAACTGTCAAAGTACGCTGGCAGGTTTCTGCAGGGCACACGCTGAAGGCCTGAAACACCCGCTTTAAGGACACTGACTGCTATTAGCTTACACTGGAAACATTTTTTTCTTTGTAAAGGCACGCTACAGAGACACCAGATATGAGTGGCAACTGTCAAAGTACGCTGGCAGGTTTGTGCAGGGCACACGCTGAAGGTCTGAAACACCCGCTTTAAGGACACTGACTGCTATTAGCTTACACTGGAAACCTTTTTTCTTTGTAAAAGCACGCTACAGAGACACCAGATATGAGTGGCAACTGTAAAAGTACGCTGGCAGGTTTCTGCAGGGCACACGCTGAAGGAAGGCCTGACACACCCGCTTTAAGGACACTGACTGCTATTAGCTTAAACTGTAAAACTTTTTTTTCTTTGTAAAAGCACACTACAGAGACACCAGATATGAGTGGCAACTGTCAAAGTACGCTGGCAGGTTTCTGCAGGGCACACGCTGAAGGCCTGAAACACCCGCTTTAAGGACACTGACTGCTATTAGCTTACACTGGAACCCTTTTCTTCTTTGTAAAAGCACGCTACAGAGACACCAGATATGAGTGGCAACTGACAAAGTACGCTGACAGGTTTCTGCAGGGCACACGCTGAAGGCCTGAAACACCCGCTTTAAGGACACTGACTGCTATTAGCTTACACTGGAAACCTTTTTTTCTTTGTAAAAGCACGCTACAGAGACACCAGATATGAGTGGCAACTGTCAAAGTACGCTGGCAGGTTTCTGCAGGGCACACGCTGAAGGCCTGAAACACCCGCTTTAAGGACACTGACTGCTATTAGCTTACACTGGAACCCTTTTCTTCTTTGTAAAAGCACGCTACAGAGACACCAGATATGAGTGGCAACTGACAAAGTACGCTGACAGGTTTCTGCAGGGCACACGCTGAAGGCCTGAAACACCCGCTTTAAGGACACTGACTGCTATTAGCTTACACTGGAAACCTTTTTTTCTTTGTAAAAGCTCGCTACAGAGACACCAGATATGAATGGCAACTGTCAAAGTACGCTGGCAGGTTTCTGCAGGGCACACGCTGAAGGCCTGAAACACCCGCTTTAAGGACACTGACTGCTATTAGCTTACACTGGAAACCTTTTTTTCTTTGTAAAAGCACGCTACAGAGACACCAGATATGAGTGGCAACTGTCAAAGTACGCTGGCAGGTTTCTGCAGGGCACACGCTGAAGGCCTGAAACCCCCGCTTTAAGGACACTGACTGGTATTAGCTTACACTGGAAACCTTTTTTTCTTTGTAAAAGCACGCTACAGAGACACCAGATATGAGTGGCAACTGTCAAAGTACGCTGGCAGGTTTCTGCAGAGCACACGCTGAAGGAAGGCCTGACACACCCGCTTTAAGGACACTGACTGCTATTAGCTTAAACTGTAAAACTTTTTTTTCTTTGTAAAAGCACACTACAGAGAGACCAGATATGAGTGGCAACTGTCAAAGTACGCTGGCAAGTTTCTGCAGGGTACACGCTGAAGGCCTGAAACACCCGCTTTAAGGACACTGACTGCTATTAGCTTACACTGGAAAACTTTTTTTCTTTGTAAAAGCACGCTACAGAGACACCAGATATGAGTGGCAACTGACAAAGTACGCTGACAGGTTTCTGCAGGGTACACGCTGAAGGCCTGAAACACCCGCTTTAAGGACACTGACTGCTATTAGCTTACACTGGAAACCTTTTTTTCTTTGTAAAAGCACACTACAGAGACACCAGATATGAGTGGCAACTGTCAAAGTACGCTGGCAGGTTTCTGCAGGGCACACGCTGAAGGCCTGAAACACCCGCTTTAAGGACACTGACTGCTATTAGCTTACACTGGAAACCTTTTTTTCTTTGTAAAAGCTCGCTACAGAGACACCAGATATGAGTGGCAACTGTCAAAGTACGCTGGCAGGTTTCTGCAGGGCACACGCTGAAGGCCTGAAACACCCGCTTTAAGGACACTGACTGCTATTAGCTTACACTGGAAACATTTTTTTCTTTGTAAAGGCACGCTACAGAGACACCAGATATGAGTGGCAACTGTCAAAGTACGCTGGCAGGTTTGTGCAGGGCACACGCTGAAGGTCTGAAACACCCGCTTTAAGGACACTGACTGCTATTAGCTTACACTGGAAACCTTTTTTCTTTGTAAAAGCACGCTACAGAGACACCAGATATGAGTGGCAACTGTCAAAGTACGCTGGCAGGTTTCTGCAGGGCACACGCTGAAGGAAGGCCTGACACACCCGCTTTAAGGACACTGACTGCTATTAGCTTAAACTGTAAAACTTTTTTTTCTTTGTAAAAGTTCACTACAGAGACACCAGATATGAGTGGCAACTGTCAAAGTACGCTGGCAGGTTTCTGCAGGGCACACGCTGAAGGCCTGAAACACCGCTTTAAGGACACTGACTGCTATTAGCTTACACTGGAACCCTTTTCTTGTTTGTAAAAGCACGCTACAGAGACACCAGATATGAGTGGCAACTGACAAAGTACGCTGACAGGTTTCTGCAGGGCACACGCTGAAGGCCTGAAACACCCGCTTTAAGGACACTGACTGCTATTAGCTTACACTGGAAACCTTTTTTTCTTTGTAAAAGCACGCTACAGAGACACCAGATATGAGTGGCAACTGACAAAGTACGCTGACAGGTTTCTGCAGGGCACACGCTGAAGGCCTGAAACACACGCTTTAAGGACACTGACTGCTATTAGCTTACACTGGAAACCTTTTTTTCTTTGTAAAAGCACGCTACAGAGACACCAGATATGAGTGGCAACTGTCAAAGTACGCTGGCAGGTTTCTGCAGGGCACACGCTGAAGGCCTGAAACACCCGCTTTAAGGACACTGACTGCTATTATCTTACACTGGAAACCTTTTTTTCTTTGTAAAAGCTCGCTACAGAGACACCAGATATGAATGGCAACTGTCAAAGTACGCTGGCAGGTTTCTGCAGGGCACACGCTGAAGGCCTGAAACACCCGCTTTAAGGACACTGACTGCTATTAGCTTACACTGGAAACCTTTTTTTCTTTGTAAAAGCACGCTACAGAGACACCAGATATGAGTGGCAACTGTCAAAGTACGCTGGCAGGTTTCTGCAGGGCACACGCTGAAGGCCTGAAACACCCGCTTTAAGGACACTGACTGGTATTAGCTTACACTGGAAACCTTTTTTTCTTTGTAAAAGCACGCTACAGAGACACCAGATATGAGTGGCAACTGTCAAAGTACGCTGGCAGGTTTCTGCAGGGCACACGCTGAAGGCCTGAAACACCCGCTTTAAGGACACTGACTGCTATTATCTTACACTGGAAACCTTTTTTTCTTTGTAAAAGCTCGCTACAGAGACACCAGATATGAATGGCAACTGTCAAAGTACGCTGGCAGGTTTCTGCAGGGCACACGCTGAAGGCCTGAAACACCCGCTTTAAGGACACTGACTGCTATTAGCTTACACTGGAAACCTTTTTTTCTTTGTAAAAGCACGCTACAGAGACACCAGATATGAGTGGCAACTGTCAAAGTACGCTGGCAGGTTTCTGCAGGGCACACGCTGAAGGAAGGCCTGACACACCCGCTTTAAGGACACTGACTGCTATTAGCTTAAACTGTAAAACTTTTTTTCTTTGTAAAAGCACACTACAGAGACACCAGATATGAGTGGCAACTGTCAAAGTACGCTGGCAAGTTTCTGCAGGGCACACGCTGAAGGCCTGAAACACGCGCTTTAAGGACACTGACTGCTATTAGCTTACACTGGAAACCTTTTTTTCTTTGTAAAAGCACGCTACAGAGACACCAGATATGAGTGGCAACTGTCAAAGTACGCTGGCAGCTTTCTGAAGGGCACACGCTGAAGGCCTGTCACACCCGCTTTAAGGACACTGACTGCTATTAGCTTAAACTGTAAAACGTTTTTTTCTTTGTAAAAGCACACTACAGAGACACCAGATATGAGTGGCAACTGTCAAAGTACGCTGGCAAGTTTCTGCAGGGTACACGCTGAAGGCCTGAAACACCCGCTTTAAGGACACTGACTGCTATTATCTTACACTGGAAACCTTTTTTTCTTTGTAAAAGCACGCTACAGAGACACCAGATATGAGTGGCAACTGTCAAAGTACGCTGGCAGGTTTCTGCAGGGCACACGCTGAAGGCCTGAAACACCCGCTTTAAGGACACTGACTGCTATTAGCTTACACTGGAAACCTTTTTTTCTTTGTAAAAGCACGCTACAGAGACACCAGATATGAGTGGCAACTGTCAAAGTACGCTGGCAGGTTTCTGCAGGGCACACGCTGAAGGAAGGCCTGACACACGCGCTTTAAGGACACTGACTGCTATTAGCTTAAACTGTAAAACTTTTTTTCTTTGTAAAAGCACACTACAGAGATACCAGATATGAGTGGCAACTGTCAAAGTACGCTGGCAAGTTTCTGCAGGGCACACGCTGAAGGCCTGAAACACGCGCTTTAAGGACACTGACTGCTATTAGCTTACACTGGAAACCTTTTTTTCTTTGTAAAAGCACGCTACAGAGACACCAGATATGAGTGGCAACTGTCAAAGTACGCTGGCAGCTTTCTGAAGGGCACACGCTGAAGGCCTGAAACACCCGCTTTAAGGACACTGACTGCTATTATCTTACACTGGAAACCTTTTTTTCTTTGTAAAAGCACGCTACAGAGACACCAGATATGAGTGGCAACTGTCAAAGTACGCTGGCAGGTTTCTGCAGGGCACACGCTGAAGGCCTGAAACACCCGCTTTAAGGACACTGACTGCTATTATCTTACACTGGAAACCTTTTTTTCTTTGTAAAAGCACGCTACAGAGACACCAGATATGAGTGGCAACTGTCAAAGTACGCTGGCAGGTTTCTGCAGGGCACACGCTGAAGGCCTGAAACACCCGCTTTAAGGACACTGACTGCTATTAGCTTACACTGGAAACCTTTTTTTCTTTGTAAAAGCACGCTACAGAGACACCAGATATGAGTGGCAACTGTCAAAGTACGCTGGCAGGTTTCTGCAGGGCACACGCTGAAGGAAGGCCTGACACACGCGCTTTAAGGACACTGACTGCTATTAGCTTAAACTGTAAAACTTTTTTTCTTTGTAAAAGCACACTACAGAGATACCAGATATGAGGGGCAACTGTCAAAGTACGCTGGCAAGTTTCTGCAGGGCACACGCTGAAGGCCTGAAACACGCGCTTTAAGGACACTGACTGCTATTAGCTTACACTGGAAACCTTTTTTTCTTTGTAAAAGCACGCTACAGAGACACCAGATATGAGTGGCAACTGTCAAAGTACGCTGGCAGCTTTCTGAAGGGCACACGCTGAAGGCCTGAAACACCCGCTTTAAGGGCACTGACTGCTATTATCTTACACTGGAAACCTTTTTTTCTTTGTAAAAGCACGCTACAGAGACACCAGATATAAGTGGCAACTGTCAAAGTACGCTGGCAGGTTTCTGCAGGGCACACGCTGAAGGCCTGAAACACCCGCTTTAAGGACACTGACTGCTATTAGCTTACACTGGAAACCTTTTTTTCTTTGTAAAAGCACGCTACAGAGACACCAGATATGAGTGGCAACTGTCAAAGTACGCTGGCAGGTTTCTGCAGGGCACACGCTGAAGGAAGGCCTGACACACGCGCTTTAAGGACACTGACTGCTATTAGCTTAAACTGTAAAACTTTTTTTCTTTGTAAAAGCACACTACAGAGATACCAGATATGAGGGGCAACTGTCAAAGTACGCTGGCAAGTTTCTGCAGGGCACACGCTGAAGGCCTGAAACACGCGCTTTAAGGACACTGACTGCTATTAGCTTACACTGGAAACCTTTTTTTCTTTGTAAAAGCACGCTACAGAGACACCAGATATGAGTGGCAACTGTCAAAGTACGCTGGCAGCTTTCTGAAGGGCACACGCTGAAGGCCTGAAACACCCGCTTTAAGGACACTGACTGCTATTAGCTTACACTGGAAACCTTTTTTTCTTTGTAAAAGCACGCTACAGAGACACCAGATATGAGTGGCAACTGTCAAAGTACGCTGGCAGCTTTCTGCAGGGCACACGCTGAAGGAAGGCCTGACACACCCGCTTTAAGGACACTGACTGCTATTAGCTTACACTGGAAAACTGTTTTTCTTTGTAAAAGCACGCTACAGAGACACCAGATATGAGTGGTGGCACTGGGCAAATGGGCACAGTATCCACTGAGCCTGACACAGAAGCTGGCAGACAACTAACTGCTCTTCTTCAATCTATTACAGTGAAAACCTTTTTTGGTTTTAAATGCAAGCTTAAGCTATTGTTACACCAGCAGTGAGTTAGTGGTGGCACAGGGCAAATGGGCACAGTATCCACTGAACCTGACACAGAAGCTGTCAGACAACTAACTGATCTTCAATCTATTACAGTGAAAAAAGTTTTTTGGTTTTAAATGCACGCTATAGAGACACCAGATATGAGTGGAAAATTACACTTGCGGAGGTTGGCAGAGCACACACTGAAGGCGTGACACCCAGATGCTTGCAGACAACTAACTGCTATTAGCTGACAGTGAAACCCTTTTTTTGTTTTTAAAGGCATGCTATAGTCACACCAGATATGAGTGGTGGCACTGGGCAAATGGGCACAGTATCCACTGAGCCTGACACAGAATCTGGCAGGCAACTAACTGCTCTTCAATCTATTACAGTGAAAAAAGTTTTTTGGTTTTAAATGCACGCTATAGAGACACCAGATATGAGTGGCAACTGTCAAAGTACGCTGGCAGGTTTCTGCAGGGCACACGCTGAAGGCCTGAAACACCCGCTTTAAGGACACTGACTGCTATTAGCTTACACTGGAAACCTTTTTTTCTTTGTAAAAGCACGCTACAGAGACACCAGATATGAGTGGCAACTGTCAAAGTACGCTGGCAGGTTTCTGCAGGGCACACGCTGAAGGAAGGCCTGACACACCCGCTTTAAGGACACTGACTGCTATTAGCTTACACTGGAAACCTTTTTTTCTTTGTAAAAGCACGCTACAGAGACACCAGATATGAGTGGCAACTGTCAAAGTACGCTGGCAGCTTTCTGAAGGGCACACGCTGAAGGCCTGAAACACCCGCTTTAAGGACACTGACTGCTATTATCTTACACTGGAAACCTTTTTTTCTTTGTAAAAGCACGCTACAGAGACACCAGATATGAGTGGCAACTGTCAAAGTACGCTGGCAGGTTTCTGCAGGGCACACGCTGAAGGCCTGAAACACCCGCTTTAAGGACACTGACTGCTATTATCTTACACTGGAAACCTTTTTTTCTTTGTAAAAGCACGCTACAGAGACACCAGATATGAGTGGCAACTGTCAAAGTACGCTGGCAGGTTTCTGCAGGGCACACGCTGAAGGCCTGAAACACCCGCTTTAAGGACACTGACTGCTATTAGCTTACACTGGAAACCTTTTTTTCTTTGTAAAAGCACGCTACAGAGACACCAGATATGAGTGGCAACTGTCAAAGTACGCTGGCAGGTTTCTGCAGGGCACACGCTGAAGGAAGGCCTGACACACGCGCTTTAAGGACACTGACTGCTATTAGCTTAAACTGTAAAACTTTTTTTCTTTGTAAAAGCACACTACAGAGATACCAGATATGAGGGGCAACTGTCAAAGTACGCTGGCAAGTTTCTGCAGGGCACACGCTGAAGGCCTGAAACACGCGCTTTAAGGACACTGACTGCTATTAGCTTACACTGGAAACCTTTTTTTCTTTGTAAAAGCACGCTACAGAGACACCAGATATGAGTGGCAACTGTCAAAGTACGCTGGCAGCTTTCTGAAGGGCACACGCTGAAGGCCTGAAACACCCGCTTTAAGGGCACTGACTGCTATTATCTTACACTGGAAACCTTTTTTTCTTTGTAAAAGCACGCTACAGAGACACCAGATATAAGTGGCAACTGTCAAAGTACGCTGGCAGGTTTCTGCAGGGCACACGCTGAAGGCCTGAAACACCCGCTTTAAGGACACTGACTGCTATTAGCTTACACTGGAAACCTTTTTTTCTTTGTAAAAGCACGCTACAGAGACACCAGATATGAGTGGCAACTGTCAAAGTACGCTGGCAGGTTTCTGCAGGGCACACGCTGAAGGAAGGCCTGACACACGCGCTTTAAGGACACTGACTGCTATTAGCTTAAACTGTAAAACTTTTTTTCTTTGTAAAAGCACACTACAGAGATACCAGATATGAGGGGCAACTGTCAAAGTACGCTGGCAAGTTTCTGCAGGGCACACGCTGAAGGCCTGAAACACGCGCTTTAAGGACACTGACTGCTATTAGCTTACACTGGAAACCTTTTTTTCTTTGTAAAAGCACGCTACAGAGACACCAGATATGAGTGGCAACTGTCAAAGTACGCTGGCAGCTTTCTGAAGGGCACACGCTGAAGGCCTGAAACACCCGCTTTAAGGACACTGACTGCTATTAGCTTACACTGGAAACCTTTTTTTCTTTGTAAAAGCACGCTACAGAGACACCAGATATGAGTGGCAACTGTCAAAGTACGCTGGCAGCTTTCTGCAGGGCACACACTGAAGGAAGGCCTGACACACCCGCTTTAAGGACACTGACTGCTATTAGCTTACACTGGAAAACTGTTTTTCTTTGTAAAAGCACGCTACAGAGACACCAGATATGAGTGGTGGCACTGGGCAAATGGGCACAGTATCCACTGAGCCTGACACAGAAGCTGGCAGACAACTAACTGCTCTTCTTCAATCTATTACAGTGAAAACCTTTTTTGGTTTTAAATGCAAGCTTAAGCTATTGTTACACCAGCAGTGAGTTAGTGGTGGCACAGGGCAAATGGGCACAGTATCCACTGAACCTGACACAGAAGCTGTCAGACAACTAACTGATCTTCAATCTATTACAGTGAAAAAAGTTTTTTGGTTTTAAATGCACGCTATAGAGACACCAGATATGAGTGGAAAATTACACTTGCGGAGGTTGGCAGAGCACACACTGAAGGCGTGACACCCAGATGCTTGCAGACAACTAACTGCTATTAGCTGACAGTGAAACCCTTTTTTTGTTTTTAAAGGCATGCTATAGTCACACCAGATATGAGTGGTGGCACTGGGCAAATGGGCACAGTATCCACTGAGCCTGACACAGAATCTGGCAGGCAACTAACTGCTCTTCAATCTATTACAGTGAAAAAAGTTTTTTGGTTTTAAATGCACGCTATAGAGACACCAGATATGAGTGGCAACTGTCAAAGTACGCTGGCAGGTTTCTGCAGGGCACACGCTGAAGGCCTGAAACACCCGCTTTAAGGACACTGACTGCTATTAGCTTACACTGGAAACCTTTTTTTCTTTGTAAAAGCACGCTACAGAGACACCAGATATGAGTGGCAACTGTCAAAGTACGCTGGCAGGTTTCTGCAGGGCACACGCTGAAGGAAGGCCTGACACACCCGCTTTAAGGACACTGACTGCTATTAGCTTAAACTGTAAAACTTTTTTTCTTTGTAAAAGCACACTACAGAGACACCAGATATGAGGGGCAACTGTCAAAGTACGCTGGCAAGTTTCTGCAGGGCACACGCTGAAGGCCTGAAACACGCGCTTTAAGGACACTGACTGCTATTAGCTTACACTGGAAACCTTTTTTTCTTTGTAAAAGCACGCTACAGAGACACCAGATATGAGTGGCAACTGTCAAAGTACGCTGGCAGCTTTCTGAAGGGCACACGCTGAAGGCCTGACACACCCGCTTTAAGGACACTGACTGCTATTAGCTTAAACTGTAAAACTTTTTTTTCTTTGTAAAAGCACACTGCAGAGACACCAGATATGAGTGGCAACTGTCAAAGTACGCTGGCAAGTTTCTGCAGGGTACACGCTGAAGGCCTGAAACACCCGCTTTAAGGACACTGACTGCTATTATCTTACACTGGAAACCTTTTTTTCTTTGTAAAAGCACGCTACAGAGACACCAGATATGAGTGGCAACTGTCAAAGTACGCTGGCAGGTTTCTGCAGGGCACACGCTGAAGGCCTGAAACACCCGCTTTAAGGACACTGACTGCTATTAGCTTACACTGGAAACCTTTTTTTCTTTGTAAAAGCACGCTACAGAGACACCCGATATGAGTGGCAACTGTCAAAGTACGCTGGCAGGTTTCTGCAGGGCACACGCTGAAGGAAGGCCTGACACACGCGCTTTAAGGACACTGACTGCTATTAGCTTAAACTGTAAAACTTTTTTTCTTTGTAAAAGCACACTACAGAGATACCAGATATGAGGGGCAACTGTCAAAGTACGCTGGCAAGTTTCTGCAGGGCACACGCTGAAGGCCTGAAACACGCGCTTTAAGGACACTGACTGCTATTAGCTTACACTGGAAACCTTTTTTTCTTTGTAAAAGCACGCTACAGAGACACCAGATATGAGTGGCAACTGTCAAAGTACGCTGGCAGCTTTCTGAAGGGCACACGCTGAAGGCCTGAAACACCCGCTTTAAGGACACTGACTGCTATTAGCTTACACTGGAAACCTTTTTTTCTTTGTAAAAGCACGCTACAGAGACACCAGATATGAGTGGCAACTGTCAAAGTACGCTGGCAGCTTTCTGCAGGGCACACGCTGAAGGAAGGCCTGACACACCCGCTTTAAGGACACTGACTGCTATTAGCTTACACTGGAAAACTGTTTTTCTTTGTAAAAGCACGCTACAGAGACACCAGATATGAGTGGTGGCACTGGGCAAATGGGCACAGTATCCACTGAGCCTGACACAGAAGCTGGCAGACAACTAACTGCTCTTCTTCAATCTATTACAGTGAAAACCTTTCTTGGTTTAAAATGCAAGCTTAAGCTATTGTTACACCAGCAGTGAGTGAGTGGTGGCACAGGGCAAATGGGCACAGTATCCACTGAACCTGACACAGAAGCTGTCAGACAACTAACTGATCTTCAATCTATTACAGTGAAAAAAGTTTTTTGGTTTTAAATGCACGCTATAGAGACACCAGATATGAGTGGCAAATCACACTTGCGGAGGTTGGCAGAGCACACGCTGAAGTCCTGACACCCAGACGCTTGCAGACAACTAACTGCTATTAGCTTACAGTGAAACCCTTTTTTTGTTTTTAAAGGCACGCTATAGTCACACCAGATATGAGTGGTGGCACTGGGTAAATGATCACAGTATCCACTGAGCCTGACACAGAAGCTGGCAGGCAACTAACTGCTCTTCAATCTATTACAGTGAAAAAAGTTTTTCGGTTTTAAATGCACGCTATAGAGACACCAGATATGAGTGGCAAATTACACTTGCAGAGGTTGGCAGAGCACACGCTGAAGGCCTGACACCCAGACAGTTGCAGACAACTAACTTCTATTAGCTTACAGTGAAACCCTTTTTTTGTTTTTAAAGGCACGCTATAGTCACACCAGATATGAGTGGTGGCACTGGGCAAATGGGCACAGTATCCACTGAGCCTGACACAGAAGCTGGCAGACAACTAACTGCTCTTCAATCTATTACAGTGAAAAAAGTTTTTTGGTTTTAAATGCACGCTATAGAGACACCAGATATGAGTGGAAAATTAAACTTGCGGAGGTTGGCAGAGCACACGCTGAAGGCGTGACACCCAGATGCTTGCAGACAACTAACTGCTATTAGCTTACAGTGAAACCCTTTTTTTGTTTTTAAAGGCACGCTATAGTCACACCAGATACGAGTGGTGGCACTGGGCAAATGGGCACAGTATCCACTGAGCCTGACACAGAATCTGGCAGGCAACTAACTGCTCTTCAATCTATTACAGTGAAAAAAGTTTTTTGGTTTTAAATGCAGGCTATAGAGACACTAGATATGAGTGGCAAATTACACTTGTGGAGGTTGGCAGAGCACACGCTGAAGGCCTGACACCCAGACGCTTGCAGACAACTAACTGCTATTAGCTTACAGTGAAACCCTTTTTTTGTTTTTAAAGGCACGCTATAGTCACACCAGATATGAGTGGTGGCACTGGGTAAATGGGCACAGTATCCACTGAGCCTGACACAGAAGCTGGCAGGCAACTAACTGCTCTTCAATCTATTACAGTGAAAAAAGTTTTTCGGTTTTAAATGCACGCTATAGAGACACCAGATATGAGTGGCAAATTACACTTGCAGAGGTTGGCAGAGCACACACTGAAGGCCTGACACCCAGACAGTTGCAGACAACTAACTGCTATTAGCTTACAGTGAAACCCTTTTTTTTGTTTTTAAAGGCACGCTATAGTCACACCAGATATGAGTGGTGGCACTGGGCAAATGGGCACAGTATCCACTGAGCCTGACACAGAAGCTGGCAGACAACTAACTGCTCTTCAATCTATTACAGTGAAAAAAGTTTTTTGGTTTTAAATGCACGCTTTAGAGACACCAGATATGAGTGGCAAATTACACTTGCGGAGGTTGGCAGAGCACACGCTGAAGGCGTGACACCCAGACGCCTGCAGACAACTAACTGCTATTAGCTTACAGTGAAACCCTTTTTTTTGTTTTTAAAGGCATGCTATAGTCACACCAGATATGAGTGGTGGCACTGGGCAAATGGGCACAGTATCCACTGAGCCTGAAACAGAAGCTGGCAGACAACTAACTGCTCTTCAATCTATTACAGTGAAAAAAGTTTTTTGGTTTTAAATGCACGCTATAGAGACACCAGATATGAGTGTGAAATTACACTTGCGGAGGTTGGCAGAGCACACGCTGAAGGCCTGACACCCAGACGCTTGCAGACAACTAACTGCTCTTAGCTTACAGTGAAACCCTTTTTTTGTTTTTAAAGGCACGCTATAGTCACACCAGATATGAGTGGTGGCACTGGGCAAATGGGCACAGTATCCACTGAGCCTGACACAGAATCTGGCAGGCAACTAACTGCTCTTCAATCTATTACAGTGAAAAAAGTTTTTTGGTTTTAAATGCACGCTATAGAGACACCAGATATGAGTGGCAAATTACACTTGCTGAGATTGGCAGAGCACACGCTGAAGGCCTGACACCCAGACGCTTGCAGACAACGAACTGCTATTAGCTTACAGTGAAACCCTTTTTTTGTTTTTACAGGCACGCTATAGTCACACCAGATATGAGTGATGGCACTGGGCAAATGGGTACAGTATCCACTGATCCTGACACAGAAGCTGGCAGACAACTAACTGCTCTTCAATCTATTACAGTGAAAAAAGTTTTTTGGTTTTAAATGAACGCTATAGAGACACCAGATATGAGTGGCAAATTACACTTGCGGAGGTTGGCAGAGCACATGCTGGAGGCCTGACACCCAGACGCTTGCAGACAACTAACTGCTATTAGCTTACAGTGAAACCCTTTTTTTGTTTTTAAAGGCACGCTATAGTCACACCAGAAATGAGTGGTGGTACTGGGCAAATGGGCACAGTATCCACTGAGCCTGACACAGAAGCTGGCAGACAACTAACTGCTCTTCAATCTATTACAGTGAAAAAAGTTTTTTGGTTTTAAATGCACGCTATAGAGACACCAGATATGAGTGGCAAATTACACTTGCGGAGGTTGGCAGAGCACATGCCGAAGGCCTGACACCCAGACGCTTGCAGACAACTAACTGCTATTAGCTTACAGTGAAACCCTTTTTTTGTTTTTAAAGGCACGCTATAGTCACACCAGATATGAGTGGTGTCACTGGGCAAATGGGCACAGTATCCACTGAGCCTGACACAGAAGCTGGCAAGCAGGCAACTGCAATTACATTACACAGAAGAAAAAAAAGCAGACTGATGTTCTAGCCCTTAAAAGGGCTTTTTGGGGTGCTGTTCTTACAGCAGAGATCAGATGAGTCCTTCAGGATTGTAGTGGACACTGAATACCCTAGCCTAGCTATCAATTTCCCTATCTAATGAACAGCAGCTACACTTTCCCTCCTCTCAGTAAGCATGCAGCTTCAGAATGAATCTAAAATGGATGCTGGGAGGGAGGTGGGAGGGTGTGGAAGGGAGGGTCTGCTGCTGATTTGCTGGAATGTGTCTGCTGACCGTGAGGCACAGGGACAAAGTTTGCTCAATGATGACGAATAGGGGGCGGATCGAACCGCCCATGTGTTCGCCCGCGGTGGCGAACGCGAACACGCTACGTTCGCCAGGAACTATTCGCCAGCGAACAGTTCGGTACATCACTATGTATAAACTATTAGCGTAATTTCAAATTACATTTGTTTATTACAAATTAGTTTAGTTTGCAAACTATGCCATACCTATAGTCAGAGGTCATAACATAGCGACATAGCGAGCCATAGCACTGCAACTCGCTCTTGCAGGACTTCTCACGGGCAGCTCCCTTCTTTTGGAACAGCCTGCCTATCCCCATCAGATTCCCCCCTAGTCTTCAATTGTTTAAGAAGTTCCACAAAACACATCTGTTCAGAAATGCTTATGGACTCCCAGAGCAACTTATCTATATTTACCCACGTCGGTCTCTTTTTCTCCTTAAGAGCCATACTCCACTCTCACCTCCAGCTCTGCTACTTTTCCACCTTGTTTGGTGGCTGTCACCCTTGCTGCCCTGTTGTGTATTTGTTGCCCCCCTCATCTAGACTGTAAGCTTGTTTGAGCAGGGCCCTCATCTACCTGTCACTGTGTAATTGTCTCACGTATTGTAAATCCTTTTATAATAATGTAATGCGCTGCGGAATTGGTTGGTGCTATATATATAACAATAATAATAATAATAATAGTAAAATATAGTAATTTTATGTCAGTTAACTCCCAAAATAGCCTTTTGATCTTTTGTATTCCTTTCTATAAAAGTTTACTAGTTTGCTTGCATTTAAAGCCTGCTAAAGTTCTAGCAAAAGTATCACTGAGAAGAGAAAACAGAATAAAAACAGAAAGCAATTATACCCTGCTTCCAACAACATATTTATATTATTATGACTATTGTCTACATACTGTATATGGCATACTTTATTTAAATAATTTCTCATTCTTTTCAAATTGAATTGTACGATACAAGTATTATTGAGAGTGATATTTGTTTCCTATGAAGCAACAGTGGTCATCATTTTTTTTTTGTCTGATTGTAGCAAAAATGTTTCACTTAGTCTTTCTTGAGTTGAATTCATAATTTTCTTCCAAATTGATCACTTGCCTTTTTTTCTCTCATTGGCCACTTATCAGGTAATTCCATATATATAGGAATTGACTGGACAAATACAAGGCGTTTATTTAGTGGGACTAAATTACTATTGCTAGTAATGGCAGAAGCACCAGGAGTATATCAAATGATTCATATAATTCAGCAAGGTGCGTATACTGTGAAAGACAAAAAATAAAACATTCCAGAACGAGAGAAAAGTTATAACAATTCTAAAGTGATGTATTGATGTAAGAAGCTTTTATAGCATAGTAGAATAATGAATAGAAATAGCAGTTCTTAAAATTGCTGATACATGACAAGATAATACATTGTGGAAATATGATAATTTGTTGTTATTTCTTCCAAGCTGAGCACTAGACTGTTGCATTTGGTTTCTAACGAAGGGCGATTTCAATTTTTCCAAATGGTAGGTTGTCCAAATTCCCTATCTCTGAAATGCCATATGGACATATCATAAAAAAGACTCATGCAATGGGAGACAGTTACATTTATTTCATGATTCAGAGTTCCAGCCATTGTATCAGAAAAAGGGGGATGGAACGGTGAACACATTTTTTTTTTTTGTGGTGTGGGAAAATGCTTAGGTCTTGATTTAATATTGTTGGATAAGCTTTTCAAATGACTCTTGAGACGAGAAATGGGAGTGATGGTATGGTCTAAGGGCAAAAAGGGTCATGTACCCAAATGATTTGAAGATAATATATGGTTAGATGCCCTGACCAAAATGATCGTTAATAAAGTTAAAATGTAACCTTTAATAGATAACAAAAAGATGGTGATTTAAATTCAAAGATATAGGGTAGGTATCAATAAAGTGGTGTGATAAATTAACTGTATTTGTGAACTAAAGTATTTCCAAGTGTAGATAGGGGGTTTCCCCTTGGAAACAAACACTATAAAAGAAATGTAGAGCAGAGATATAGTCACAAAAATGAAAAGGAAATAATAAAGTTTTAATTAAAGACAAATAAAGTATATACACAAATATCTTGGTCTGAGGATATAGGGTAATCAGAAAATAAACTACCGCGAATATGCAATATATTGTCTATAAGTTGCAATGGTTCTGAACTACTTGCAATAATTCTAAATTACTCTATGTGTTGACTGGTGGGGGATATATAGAAAAAAGCAGGACGCCAGCTGAATAAAACGAACTTTATTTCTTCCAAAAAAGACTCCCTTTCCCACATAGAAGGCCAGTGTCCAATTCAATACATTGTAAAGATGAACGCACCAAATTTTCGGCACTATGCAAGGCACTTCCAGGTTCAGAGCTCCGTCCAGTCACGTGATAGCGTGATGACGTCGTGACTGGACGGAGCTCCGAACCCGGAAGTGCCTTGCAAAGTGCCGAAAATTTGGTGCGTTCATCTTTACAATGTATTGAATTGGACACTGGCCTTCTATGTGGGAAAGGGAGTCTTTTTTGGAAGAAATAAAGTTGGTTTTATTCAGCTGGCGTCCTGCTGTTGTTACTACCATCAAAGTCCCATGGTGTGGACTACATGCTGGAGAAGTTAGAGCAGACTTTTACTGCTTTTCCCTTGTGAGTTGTATTTTATTTTTTTGGTTGCTTTTCACAGTTTTATACAGTATTATGCTATGTGTCTTTCTTCTTTTTATGTACCATATCTCCTATTTGGAATAATCGAATGCTATTTATTGTAAGTTATATTTTTTCATTTTTAAATCTCTATTCACTTGCAATTTTCCACATTTGTTATATTGAGTGTGACTATATTGGACAGACACTTCCTATTTGCACTATTTTGATGCACTAATTTGCACTTTAAATTTTTAAAGGTACAGCGCACCTTTCTATTTGTATTCTTTGTTTGGTGTTTTTTGAGCTTGTACACTTTTAGGTGCTGCTCTACCTTTATTTTTAATATTTGCACTAATATTTTACACCTTAGCGCCTATATTGCTTGTTTGTTTGTTATTCAAATGCTAGTGTTGAGGTTAGTGTTGTCACACCTTCTATTGCAAATCCACCTGCATCTTCAGAGGCTGCTAAGTGAGGGTTTGAGGCTAATGTATGACACTGAAGCAAAATTTGAAATCACTTTAAGTGCCTCTAAGAAGGGCAACCTGCAACGTACAAATTGTGTGGCAAGAAAGTGAGCGATGTAGCAAGTGATGGGTCATCTCACCAGTGTCAGTATGAAACTACATCTGCAAAGACACCACAAGACTGTATTACTGAGGTACGAAGCAGAAACTTAAAGTACTGGGGCAATTTCACTGGTACTGCTTCTGATTCAGTGCCACCACGTACCACCAGTGGTACCACCAGGCCAGGACTGGCCATTATGCAAACTGGGCAAATGCCTGTTGATCCGCAATGAAGCTGACAGTGAAAACCAGTGGATCTATTCTGCTGGATCCTGCGACACCTGCGGACAAGTGCTATTTTAAGCTTCAGCCCTGGTATGTGCCATCACGGGACAATGGAGAGATTAGTGATGTCGCAAACACAAATTTTTCGGTTCGCGAATGGCGAACGGGAACTTCCGCAAACGTTCGCAAACCGGCGAACCGGGCGAACCGCCATTGACTTCAATGGGCAGGCGAATTTTAAAACCCACAGGGACTCTTTCTGGCCACAAAAGTGATGGAAAAGTTGTTTCAAGGGGACTAGCACCTAGACTGTGGCATGCCGGAGGAGGATCCATGACAAAACTCCCATGTAAAATTACACAGTTGAGGCAGAGTCTGGTTTTAATCCATAAAGGGCAGAAATCACCTAACATTCCTAAATCACAATGGATATGGATTGACACCTGACATATGACATATTGACACCTTGACATATGGATTGACACCTATCCTCAGAGACCCTGATACACATTGACACAGAGCAGAATAGGGACTATTTCCCCTACATAGGGTCACTTGGCAGATATTTATTGACACCTATCCTAAGGATCCCTGATACACACTGACACACAGAGCAGAATAGAGACTGTTCCCCTACATAGGGTCACTTGGCAGATATGGATTGACACCTGTCCTCAGAGACCATGATACACACTGACACAGAGCAGAATAGAAACTGTTCTCCCTACATAGGGTCACTTGGCAGATATGGATTGACACCTATCCTAAGGATCCCTGATACACACTGAAACAGAGCAGAATAGGGACTGTTCCCCCTACATAGGGTCACTTGGCAGATATGGATTGACACCTGTCCTCAGAGACAATGATACACACTGACACAGAGCAGAATAGAGACTGTTCCCCCTACATAGGGTCACTTGGCAGATATGGATTGACACCTATCCTAATGATCCCTGATACACACTGACACAGAGCAGAATAGGGACTGTTCCCCCTACATAGGGTCACTTGGCAGATATGGATTGACACCTATCCTAAGGATCCCTGATACACACTGACACAGAGCAGAATAGAGACTGTTCCCCCTACATAGGGTGACTTGGCAGATATGGATTGACACCTATCCTAAGGATCCCTGATACACACTGACACAGAGCAGAATAGAGACTGTCCCCCCTACATAGGGTCACTTGACAGATATGGCATGGTCGTGGGAGGAGGAGGATGACTTTCACCTCTTCCCCTGTTAGATTCCCGTTGTGCTGTGACATCACCCTTATACTCTGTGTAAAGCATACTTTTTAATTTATTTTGCAAATGCTGCATCCTTTCCGACTTGTAATTCGGTAACATTTCCGCCACTGTCTGCTTATACTGGGGGTCTAGTAGCGTGGACACCCAGTACAGGTCGTTCTCCTTCAGCCTTTTTATACGAGGGTCCCTCAACAGGCACAAAAGCACAAAAGACCCCATTTGCACAAGGTTGGATGCCGAGCTACTCATTTCCCATTCCTCCTCCTCACACAGAGCAGAATAGGGACTGTTCCCCCTACATAGGGTCACTTGGCAGATATGGGTTGACACCTATCCTAAGGAGCCCTGATACACACTGACACAGAGCAGAATAGGGACTGTTACCCCTACATAGGGTCAATTTGCAGATATGGATTGACACCTGTCCTCAGAGACCATGATACACACTGACACAGAGCAGAATAGAGACTGTTCCCCCTACATAGGGTCACTTGGCAGATATGGATTGACACCTATCCTAATGATCCCTGATACACACTGACACAGAGCAGAATAGGAACTGTACCCCCTACATAGGGTCACTTAGCAGATATGGATTGACACCTGTCCTCAGGTACCCTAATACACACTGACACAGAGCAGAATAGGGACTGTTCCTCCTATATAGGGTCACTTGGCAGATATGGATTGACACCTGTCCTAAGGATCCCTGATACACACTGACACAGAGCAGAATAGGGACTGTTACCCCTACATAGGGTCACTTGGCAGATATGGATTGACACCTGTCCTCAGAGATCATGAAACACACTGACACAGAGCAGAATAGGGACTGTTCTTCCTACATAGGGTCACTTGGCAGATATGGATTGACACCTATCCTAAGGATCCCTGATACACACTGACACTGAGCAGAATAGGGACTGTTCCCCCTACATAGGGTCACTTGGCAGATATGGATTGACACCTGTCCTCAGAGACCATGAAACACACTGACACAGAGCAGAGTAGAGACTGTTCCCCCTACATAGGGTCACTTGGCAGATATGGATTGACACCTGTCCTAAGGATCCCTGATACACACTGACACAGAGCAGAATAGGCCTTCAGCGTGTGCTCTGCCAATCTCAGCAAGTGTAATTTGCCACTCATATCTGGTGTCTCTATAGCGTGCATTTAAAACCAAAAAACTTTTTTTCACTGTAATAGATTGAAGAGCAGTTAGTTGCCTGCCAGATTCTGTGTCAGGCTCAGTGGATACTGTGCCCATTTGCCCAGTGCCACCACTCATATCTGGTGTGACTATAGCGTGCCTTTAAAAACAAAAAAAAGGGTTTCACTGTAAGCTAATAGCAGTTAGTTGTCTGCAAGCGTCTGGGTGTCAGGCCTTCAGCATGTGCTCTGCCAACCTCCGCAAGTGTATCTGCCAAGTGACCCTATGTAGGAGGAAAAGTCCCTATTCTGCTCTGTGTCAGTGTGTCTCAGGGTCCCTGAGGACAGGTGTCAATCCATATCTGCCAAGTGACCCTATGTAGGGGGAACAGTCCCTATTCTGCTCTGTGTCAGTGTGTATCAGTAATCCTTAGGATAGGTGTCAATCCATATCTGCCAAGTGACCCTATGTAGGGGGAACAGTCCCTATTCTGCTCTGTGTGAGGAGGAGGAACGGGAAATGAGTAGCTCGGCATCCAACCTTGTGCAAATGGGGTTTTTCATGCTGTCGTGCCTGTTGAGGGACCCTCGTATAAAAAGGCTGAAGGAGAACGACCTGTACTGGGTGTCCACCCTTCTAGACCCCCGGTATAAGCAGACAGTGGCGGAAATGTTACCGAATTACAAGTCGGAAAGGATGCAGCATTTGCTAAATAAATTAAAAAGTATGCTTTACACAGCGTATAAGGGTGATGTCACAGCAGAACGGGAATCTAACAGGGGAAGAGGTGAAAGTCATCCTCCTCCTCCCACGACCACGCCATATCTGCCAAGTGACCCTATGTAGGAGGAACAGTCCCTATTCCCATATATTGGACAGACACTTCCTATTTGCACTATTTTGATGCACTAATTTGCACTTTAAATTTTTAAAGGTAGAGCGCACCTTTCTATTTGTATTCTTTGTTTGGTGTTTTTTGAGCTTGTACACTTTTAGGTGCTGCTCTACCTTTATTTTTAATATTTGCACTAATATTTTACACCTTAGCGCCTATATTGCTTGTTTGTTTGTTATTCAAATGCTAGTGTTGAGGTTAGTGTTGTCACACCTTCTATTGCAAATCCACCTGCATCTTCAGAGGCTGCTAAGTGAGGGTTTGAGGCTAATGTATGACACTGAAGCAAAATTTGAAATCACTTTAAGTGCCTCTAAGAAGGGCAACCTGCAACGTACAAATTGTGTCGCAAGAAAGTGAGCAATGTAGCAAGTGATGGGTCATCTCACCAGTGTCAGTATGAAACTACATCTGCAAAGACACCACAAGACTGTATTACTGAGGTACGAAGCAGAAACTTAAAGTACTGGGGCAATTTCACTGGTACTGCTTCTGATTCAGTGCCACCACGTACCACCAGTGGTACCACCAGGCCAGGACTGGCCATCATGCAAACTGGGCAAATGCCTGTTGATCCGCAATGAAGCTGACAGTGAAAACCAGTGGATCTATTCTGCTGGATCCTGCGACACCTGCGGACAAGTGCTATTTTAAGCTTCAGCCCTGGTATGTGCCATCACGGGACAATGGAGAGATTAGTGATGTCGCGAACACAAATTTTTCGGTTCGCGAATGGCGAACGGGAACTTCCGCAAACGTTCGCAAACCGGCGAACCGGGCGAACCGCCATTGACTTCAATGGGCAGGCGAATTTTAAAACCCACAGGGACTCTTTCTGGCCACAAAAGTGATGGAAAAGTTGTTTCAAGGGGACTAGCACCTAGACTGTGGCATGCCGGAGGAGGATCCATGACAAAACTCCCATGTAAAATTACACAGTTGAGGCAGAGTCTGGTTTTAATCCATAAAGGGCAGAAATCACCTAACATTCCTAAATCACAATGGATATGGATTGACACCTGACATATGACATATTGACACCTTGACATATGGATTGACACCTATCCTCAGAGACCCTGATACACATTGACACAGAGCAGAATAGGGACTATTTCCCCTACATAGGGTCACTTGGCAGATATTTATTGACACCTATCCTAAGGATCCCTGATACACACTGACACACAGAGCAGAATAGAGACTGTTCCCCCTACATAGGGTCACTTGGCAGATATGGATTGACACCTGTCCTCAGAGACCATGATACACACTGACACAGAGCAGAATAGAGACTGTTCTCCCTACATAGGGTCACTTGGCAGATATGGATTGACACCTATCCTAAGGATCCCTGATACACACTGACACAGAGCAGAAAAGGGACTGTTCCCCCTACATAGGGTCACTTGGCAGATATGGATTGACACCTGTCCTCAGAGACAATGATACACACTGACACAGAGCAGAATAGAGACTGTTCCCCCTACATAGGGTCACTTGGCAGATATGGATTGACACCTATCCTAATGATCCCTGATACACACTGACACAGAGCAGAATAGGGACTGTTCCCCCTACATAGGGTCACTTGGCAGATATGGATTGACACCTATCCTAAGGATCCCTGATACACACTGACACAGAGCAGAATAGAGACTGTTCCCCCTACATAGGGTGACTTGGCAGATATGGATTGACACCTATCCTAAGGATCCCTGATACACACTGACACAGAGCAGAATAGAGACTGTTCCCCCTACATAGGGTCACTTGACAGATATGGCGTGGTCGTGGGAGGAGGAGGATGACTTTCACCTCTTCCCCTGTTAGATTCCCGTTGTGCTGTGACATCACCCTTATACTCTGTGTAAAGCATACTTTTTAATTTATTTTGCAAATGCTGCATCCTTTCCGACTTGTAATTCGGTAACATTTCCGCCACTGTCTGCTTATACTGGGGGTCTAGTAGCGTGGACACCCAGTACAGGTCGTTCTCCTCCAGCCTTTTTATACGAGGGTCCCTCAACAGGCACAAAAGCACAAAAGACCCCATTTGCACAAGGTTGGATGCCGAGTTACTCATTTCCCATTCCTCCTCCTCACACAGAGCAGAATAGGGACTGTTCCCCCTACATAGGGTCACTTGGCAGATATGGGTTAACACCTATCCTAAGGAGCCCTGATACACACTGACACAGAGCAGAATAGGGACTGTTACCCCTACATAGGGTCAATTTGCAGATATGGATTGACACCTGTCCTCAGAGACCATGATACACACTGACACAGAGCAGAATAGAGACTGTTCCCCCTACATAGGGTCACTTGGCAGATATGGATTGACACCTATCCTAATGATCCCTGATACACACTGACACAGAGCAGAATAGGAACTGTACCCCCTACATAGGGTCACTTAGCAGATATGGATTGACACCTGTCCTCAGGTACCCTAATACACACTGACACAGAGCAGAATAGGGACTGTTCCTCCTATATAGGGTCACTTGGCAGATATGGATTGACACCTGTCCTAAGAGACCATGAAACACACTGACACAGAGCAGAGTAGAGACTGTTCCCCCTACATAGGGTCACTTGGCAGATATGGATTGACACCTGTCCTAAGGATCCCTGATACACACTGACACAGAGCAGAATAGGGACTGTTCCCCCTACATAGGGTCACTTGGCAGATATAGATTGACACCTATCCTAAGGATCCCTGATACACACTGACACAGAGCAGAATAGAGAATGTTCCCCCTACATAGGGTCACTTGGCAGATATGGATTGACACCTATCATAAGGATCCCTGATACACACTGACACAGAGCAGAATAGAGACTGTTGCCCCTACATAGGGTCACTTGGCAGATATGGCGTGGTCGTGGGAGGAGGAGGATGACTTTCACCTCTTCCCCTGTTAGATTCCCGTTCTGCTGTGACATCACCCTTATACGCTGTGTAAAGCATACTTTTTAATTTATTTTGCAAATGCTGCATCCTTTCCGACTTGTAATTCGGTAACATTTCTGCCACTGTCTGCTTATACCGGGGGTCTAGTAGCGTGGACACCCAGTACAGGTCATTCTCCTTTAGCCTTTTTATACGAGGGTCCCTCGACAGGCACGACAGCATAAAAGACCCTATTTGCACAAGGTTGGATGCCGAGCTTCTCATTTCCCGTTCCTCCTCCTCACACAGAGCAGAATAGGGACTGTTCCCCCTACATAGGGTCACTTGGCAGATATGGATTGACACCTATCCTAAGGATGACTGATACACACTGACACAGAGCAGAATAGGGACTTTTCCTCCTACATAGGGTCACTTGGCAGATATGTATTGACACCTGTCCTCAGAGCCCCTGATACACACTGACACAGAGCAGAATAGGGATTTGGAATAGTACCTGGGGAGCTGGGGGGGTGCCGTTGATGTGGAGCAAGACGCAGCAGCAGAAGAGATAACGTATTATAGATGACGTATTACTTGTATGGGAGGGTTCATCTGATAGTCTGAACCTTTTTTTTGAACTCATTAATTCTAATGATTATAATCTTAAATTTACACACAATATTAGCTCAGTATCTTTAGATTTTTTAGATCTAACTATCTATGTGGATCAAAATCAACTCAAAACCAAAACATTCTTTAAACCCACGGACTGCAATACAGCCATAGATTTGTCTAGTGCCCATCATCCCCCTTGGCTTTCCAATGTACCAAGAAGCCAACTGATTCGTCTGAGAAGAAATTCTTCAGATGACAACACATTCTTCCAACAAGCTCAGACTATCAAAACACGCTATGTAGAAAAGGGTTATGATCAAGATCAAATTGATGTAGATATTCATACCATACTTAATACAGATAGATCTCATTTTCTAAACAATCACCCTAATAGACAACGAGCTAAAAATTATTTTGATACCCAAAAAAACAAATTCCAATTGGCGTTTATCACTCAATTTAACTCTCAAGGTAAACAAATTAAAAAAATTCTAAACAAATATTGGTACATTTTACAAAGAGATAATGTACTTAGAGATATTATCCCTAATAAACCTACAATTATTTATAAACGAGCGGCCAATCTTAAAAACAAATTAGCTCCTAGTCTTCTATCTATACCCCCCGTATCCACATCTGTTTCTTTTCTCAAACCCCTACAAGGGTTCTATTGTTGTGGACACTGTTCCACGTGCAAAAATCAAAAAAGGAAAATTACTAGTTTTGTTGGTACTCATACATCCAAAACATATCAGATCAAAAAACATATCCAATGTTCAACTACTTTTGTAATTTATCTACTCCAATGTGGTTGCGGGGCCCAATATGTGGGCCGCACTACTCGGAAACTCCACATTAGATTGTTAGAACACTTTAATAATATTAAAAAAGGTAAATTAGATCATAGTGTTCCAAAACATTCGTTGGGAAAGTTTTTTAGCTTTTGGCATAGCACATATAACATTAGGTGTCAGAGGAGGTGACAAACTCCAGGAATTAATTCGCCAAGAAGCATTTTGGATATACACCCTCAAGACTCTACAGCATGGACTCAATGCAGAAATAGACCTACAAGGTCTGATTTGAGTTCATGCTTTAGAACATTGGATTTGTTGTTTGATCTCATATATATCCATTTTTACCTCTTTTCTCTCTCATCTTGCATTTTATAATTATTTAAACAACTGTACTTTGCTATTCATATTAATTCTCTTTTTTTCCTTCCACTTTGCATAACAGTCTAAGATCCATTCTGTATATTATACATACAGGATTTGTTCAATATATATAAAGTGATTGGTTTATTCATAATATAATATCTATATATATACAGATAGATTGATAGTTAGTTTATTGATCAATGTATGTTTTATTAATCAATTAATCTTTTGTATTCTGTATTCCATATTATACATGATTATTTAATTTTTCTAGCTGCTATGTGCTAGACTGTTGCTAGGATTCCGTTTTTCTATGTCCATTTGGCGACATATCGTTGGTTGTGTACTTTGTTCTTCTGTGTTTTGATCTCCTGTACCACATGTCACAGCACGTCTGGTACTCTAGTGCTGTGGACCTTTAGTTTCCCGGGCGCATGCGCCGAATACCGGACAGACGTCAGAGGAAATACACTATTGCGTTCCAAGCTGGAACGCACACTGCCGGTGAACGGCATTAGGAAGAATTATGTCGGGTATAAGAAGCACTTCTACACAAGGCTCCACATATATCCCTGAAGAAGTCCCTTACAGATATTGTCGGACGAAACGCGTTGGATATCGGACTTTTGTTGTTTCATTTTAATATTTTATTTGTTAATCTGTTTGCTGAGTTCTCAAGCTGGGATTTGGCTCCAATCTACCACGCTGCTATCCAGTTCCACTTGTAGTGGAGATATGCTTATTACTCTTCTCTGTTTGTAAGTGCAATCAATAAATGTGCTTTTTCTATTTTATTACATACTTCACCATGTATGGCTCTTTTTATCCATTTCTCTGAAGACTTCTACATATTTGAGTCTACTATCAAATTCCATATTCCATATACCCCAAGGGGGTGAGAGGCCTGATTATCACCGCTGTTTACTTTATCCTATTCCTATAGAAAATAGACCTACTTTGGTTATATTTTCCAGGTTGTATTTTTTGTATGCTTATTGAATGAGGTTTCCACTTCTTTGTTGCACATTTTACTTCTTTGGGTGTTCGTGAGGTACACCTGGGACCCTTTCGATTTAGCAGATTTATTATCTGTGGTTAGTGTGTATACTATACTCTTTTTCACGCAGCAGCAGAAGAGGACTCAGCCGAGGAGGTTATGGAAGAGGATGGAGTAGGAGCAGTAGAGGAGGTGGCAGCAGGCCTGCCTGCAAGTCGTGGCGGTGTCACCAACTCCTCTGCAGAGCCACGCATTCCATGCTTGGCAGCCGTCAGCAGGTTTACCCAATGCGCAGTGTAGGTGATATACCTGCCCTGACCATGCTTTGCAGACCAGGTATCAGTGGTCAGATGGACCCTTGCCCCAACACTGTGTGCCAGACATGCCATTACTTCCTTTTGCACAATCGAGTACAGGTTGGGGATTGCCTTTTGTGAAAAGAAATTTCGTCCGGGTAGCTTCCACTGCGATGTCCCAATAGCTACAAATTTTTTGAATGCCTCAGACTCCACCAGCTTGTATGGTAAAATCTGGCGGGCTAGGGGGGCGTGTCCTAACTACTGAAGCGAGAAGTCGCCATGCGTACGCCAGGCATACCGTACACAACATGCAGGAGGCAGAGGGAATTCTGGGGCAACTGGGTCTCCCCCCGGGCTCGCTACTCACATCGAAGCCTCCAACAAACTCCACACTCCCTCCATATTGGGGCAACGCTGAGGCTCCAACATTTGTCCCTGGAAACCTAGCCGGAACATCATGCGCAACTTGAATGGAAAACGGGACTAACAGGTCAACCCTGCTTACGGAGACTCTCAGGTCATTGATCGTGTCAAGAGGAGGGGAACAACTTCAAAAATAGATTCCTGGCAAATTCTGAAAAAAAAACGTGCAAGCATGAATCCTGAAAGTACAGAAAGACAAAACCACAAGAAGAATTTTTTGAAGACGACAAATAGCTGTGTGATATAATGTAGAAACATTTTATTCACCAGATAAAAAGAAAACAACCGACTTAATACAGTTTTTTACAACTTTGCTAGTTTTGCATTTAATTTTTTAGCCAGTACTTCCTTTAGATATTGCACTGAATATAGTAAACTCTGTAGTATGTTACTTTTAGTTGCCAGAAAAGCTAAATAATAGTTTTCACATTTGGTAGATAGCTTGTGTGTGCTAATATTCATACTTGCATTTTGAATTTTAAAGCAGTATTTCTTTTTTATAAGCAGATTTTGATATTTTTGTATCTTTTTAAACATATATTTTCTCAAGCCGCTTTGATAGATTAACATTTCTTTATTTTATTAATCAACGTGCTTAATCGTATTGGTGTACTAATTTCCAGTATATCTAAAAATGTTTTACATATTTTCTGATTTTAATTGCCATGTGTACCTTTCGTATGCCCATGTGAAACGTTTTACCATTTATACACAGATCATACCTCGAGTGCAGAATGCGTTTAATCCGACTCGTTAATGTTAGTTATTCACTAAGCTTAGTGAAAACATAGTTGGCTTAAAGATGTTTTCTATTCAAGTTCTTGTGCCCCACAGTTCAAATTAACATTCAAATTACAATTCATGACAGATCACACAAGTGAATAGCCCTGCCAATGTCGTCTCAGAATTTTTTTGTTATCTAAGAAGAAATAAAAATGCTTTTCCTAGCTGTTATGGTATTGAAAGCCAGCTGTGATTTCCCTATGCACAATTAGCAATGCTAACTGCTGTATGACGCCCCCTAGCTGTGTACACATAGTTTGACTTTTAAAAGTATTATTCCAACTAGGTACTACGATACTAATCATCGGTCAGCTGTTTTTCAACTACTTTTCAATGCTTTTCCTGTGCCTAGTCAGGGTAACAAAATCTTTGAATATTTTATACTATAGTTAGCGATGTTACATTTGTATTCAAGTGTCCTAGATCAGTTAGATAAGCCAGTGCCTAGATTGAATGCTCCATAAAGTTTATAACGCACTGTGCCGCCAAGCTCAGCTAAACTAGGACCACATTTTAATTGTATACTCAGTGTAATGTTTAAACGTGGACAATCTCAACATAAATAACTAAAAAATGTGCACGGATTTATGAAAACCCCATTGTTAAAAATGTTGATGATCAGCATGAGGAATGCTATTGGGGCACCACACGCCTGCTGATTTTTTGCACTGCAAAAATAAAGAATTAAAAAAAAAAAAAGCTGGTGGAGTAATAGTTCGGACAAGCCAGCTGTCAGACGCTGGGCAAGGGGGTGACTTTCTGACATTGGCTTCTTACGCTCAAACATGCCTTGACAGACACCTGACTGTGGGCAGATGAGCAGGAACTGCTCAAGGCGAGAGACGGAGTGGCGGATGGTTGAGAGGGGGCAAGGAGGACAGCAGTGGTTGACGTGGCTGAAGATGCTGGACCAGAAGGAGGATGGCGGCTTTGAGTTTGTGTGCTGCTTGTACTCATGTGTTGATCCCATAGGCGTTTGTGATGTGCGATCATGTGCCTACGCAAAGCAGTTGTACCTAGGTGGGTGTTGGACTTCCCACGACTCAGTTTCTTTTGGCACAGGTTGCAAATGGCATCGCTGTTGTCAGAGGCAGATACACCAAAAAAATGCCACACTGCTGAGCTCTGCAATGACGGCATTCTGGTGGTGGACACAGCATGCGTTGATTGGCGTGCTGTCGGGCTGACCCCGGGTGCCGATGCATGCTGTCTGACGGTGCCACTAGCTCCTTGCGACGACCTCCCCCTGCTTGCAACTCGTCTCCTCCTCCTCCTCTCTGTCTCCCCATCTGAACTTTCATCCTGTTCTTCTTCTTGCCGAGCGGGCACCCACGTGACATCCATGGACGCATTGTCATCATAAACCGCTTCACTTGTACTCTAGCATGTAAGCTCATTGAGCAGGGCCCTCAACCCCCTCTGTTCCTGTACGTCCAGTGGTCTGATCTCAATTATGTGTCTGTTAGTCCACCAATTGTACAGCGCTACGGAATTTGTTGGCGCTATATAAATAATAAAATAATAATAATAATAATAATAATCTGACAACTCAGCAAAGGAAGCAGCAGCGGGTACAACATCATCATCATCACCACACCATAAGTCCATGTGTGTAATGCTGCCTGCCTGAGACATAGACCAGATATGAGTGGCACTGTGCAGTGGCAGAGGTTGGCAGAGTACACGCTGTAGGCCTGACACACCTGCTTGAAGACATCTAACTGGTATTCAATCTATAACAGTGAAAAAAGTTTTTGTTTTTAAATGCACGGTATTGTGACACCAGATTTGAGTGGCAAAGTGCACTTGCAGAGGTTGGCAGAGTACACGCTGAAGGCCTGACACCCGCTTGAAGACGACTAACTGCTATTCAATCTATAACAGTGAAAAAAGTTTTTTGTTTTTAAATGCACGATATTGTGACACCAGACATGAGTGGCAATGTGCACTGGCAGAGGTTGGCAGAGTACACGCTGTTGGCCTGACACACCCGCTTGAAGACAACTAACTGCTATTCAATCTATAACAGTGAAAAAAGTTTTTTGTTTTTAAATGCACGCTATTGTGACACCAGATATGAGTACACGCTGAAGGCCTAACACACCCGCTTGAAGGACACTGACTGCTATTAGCTTACAGTGAAAAACTTTTTTTATTTGTAAAGGCACGCTATGGAGACACCAGATATGAGTGGCAAAGTACACTTGCAGAGGTTGGCAGAGCACATGCTGAAGGCCTGACACCCGCTTTAAGGACACTGACTGCTATCAGCTTACAGTGAAAAACTTTTTTCTTGTAAAGGCACGCTATAGAGACACCAGATATGAGTGGCAAAGTACACTTGCAGAGGTTGGCAGAGCACACGCTGAAGTCCTGACACCCGCTTTAAGGACACTGACTGCTATTAGCTTACAGTGAAAAACGTTTTTTCTTTGTAAAGGCACGCTATAGAGACACCAGATATGAGTGGCAAAGTACACTTGCAGAGGTTGGCAGAGCACATGCTGAAGGCCTGACACCCGCTTTAAGGACACTGACTGCTATCAGCTTACAGTGAAAAACTTTTTTTCTTTTTAAAGGCACGCTATAGTCACACCAGATATGAGTGGCAAAGTGCACTTGCAGAGGTTGGCAGAGTACACGCTGAAGGCCTGAAACCCAGACGCTTGCAGACAAATAACTGCTATTCAATCTATTACAGTGAAAAAAATGGTTTTGTTTTTAAATGCAAGCTTAAGCTATTGTGACACCAGATATGAGTGGTGGCACTGGGCAAGTGGGCACAGTATCCACTGTGAGCCTGACACAGAAGCTGGCAGACAACTAAGTGCTATTCAATCTATAACAGTGAAAAAATGTTTTTTCTTTTTAAATGTCAAGCTTAAGCTATTGTGACACCAGATATGAGTGGTGGCACTGGGCAAGTGGGCACAGTATCCACTGTGAGCCTGACACAGAAGCTGGAAGACAACTAACTGCTATTCAATCTATAACAGTGGATTTTTTTTTTTTAAATGTCAAGCTTAAGCTCTTGTGACACGAGATATGAGTGGTGGCACTGGGCAAGTGGGCACAGTATCCACTGTGAGCCTGACACAGAAGCTGGCAGACAACTAACTGCTATTCAATCTATTACAGTGAAACATTTTTTTTATTTTTAAATGTCAAGCTTAAGCTATTGTGACACCATATATGAGTGGTGGCACTGGGCAAGTGGGCACAGTATCCACTGTGAGCCTGACACAGAAGCTGGCAGACAACTAACTGCTATTCAATCTATTACAGTGAAAAAAAAATGTCTTATTAAATGTCAATCTTAAGCTATTGTGACACCAGATATGAGTGGTGGCACTGGGCAAGTGGGCACAGTATCCACTGTGAGCCTGACACAGAAGCTGGCAGACAACTAACTGCTATTCAATCTATTACAGTGAAAAAACATTTTTTGTTTTTAAATGTCAAGCTTAAGCTATTGTGACACCAGATATGAGTGGTGGCACTGGGCAAGTGGGCACAGTATCCACTGTGAGCCTGACACAGAAGCTGTCAGACAACTAACTGCTATTCAATCTATTACAGTGAAAATTTATTTTTTATTTTTAAATGTCAAGCTTAAGCTATTGTGACACCAGATATGAGTGGTGGCACTGGGCAAGTGGGCACAGTATCCACTGTGAGCCTGACACAGAAGCTGGCAGGCAGGCAACTGCAATTAGAAAAAAAGCAGACTGATGTTCTAGCCCTAAAAAGGGCTTTTTGGGGTGCTGTCCTTACAGCAGAGATCAGATGAGTCCTTCAGGACTGTAGTGGACACTGAATACCCTAGCCTAGCTATCAATTTCCCTATCTAATGAGCAGCAGCTACACCTTCCCTCCTCTATCTAAGAATGCAGCTTCAGAATTAATCTAAAATGGATGCTGTACAGGAGGTGGGAGGGTCTGGAAGGGAGGGTCTGCTGCTAATTTGCTGGAATGTGTCTGCTGACCGTGAGGCACAGGGTCAAAGTTTGCTCAATGATGACGAATAGGGGGCGGATCGAACCGCGCATGTGTTCGCCCGCCACGGCGAACGTGAACACGCTATGTTCGCCGGGAACTATTCACCAGCGAACAGTTCTGTACATCACTATGCAGGAGCTGTAGGGTAGATATCACCTAATACACATCCAGGACTCCCTAACTTTCCCCGAAGCCGGCAAAAAGGAGAAAGTATCCAGGGAACACTTAGGCTGTTAGGAGTTGGACTCTTTAAATTTGCTTCACTCTGGTGCACCCTTTGCAAGTGATTTTTTTATCATTTTGTTTGAATAAATTATTTTAAAGAGAGGACTATCTCTCTGCTTTGTATATTTTAGATAAATCGAAACTGGTTGAGGTTTCCACAAAGCACCTATCCTGCACTTGTCCTGTGGTCTATAATTTTTAAGACATTTTTATGTACTATTGATTTATGTATTACACTCATATCTGTTTTGGATGAGAGTTTGATACTATACTATTACAGCTCAGCCAGCAGATTTCCTGGCTGTCTTCATAGCACAAATTTCTGCGCAGCACAGCTTTGAGCTGATACAATTTGGACTATTTGAATAACCATTTATATACAATCTATATGTTTTTTGTATCTATTTTCACTTGGACTTCAGTGCCCATCATCTGTCTACTGCACTAAAATTTCCATGGCATTTTATTGATCCTTCTTCATCCCACTGTTTAGTGAATATACCCCATCTATTGCATGTGTTTGTGTATAATATTATTATTATTATTATGTTATTATTTATATAGCGCCAACAAATTCTGCAGTGCTTTACAGTGGGTGGACGAACATGTAGTTGTAACCAGAAAAGTTGGACACACAGGAACAGAGGGGTTGAGGGCACTGCTCAATGAGCTTACATGCTAGAGGGAGTGGGGTAAAGTGACATAAAAGGTAAGGATAGCATTAGACTAATGACAGTTGCAAGAGAGGAATCAGTTGGGAGCTATTAACAGTTTAATTGATACGCTTTTATGAAGAAGTGGGTTTTTAATGATTTTTTGAAGGAGTGGAGACTGGGTGAGCATCTAACGGAGGAGTGAAGTGAGTTCCACGGGAACGGTGCAGCCTTTGAGAAGTCTTGAAGACGAGCATCAGAGGTGGGAGTAAGGTCAGAAGTTAGACGTTAGTCTTCAGAAAGGTGTAAGGGCGTAGCCGGGACATACTTGTGTATTAGGGAAGATAGATAAGTGGGAGCAGCATTATGTAGAGATTTGAAAGCAAGAACCAGACTTTTCTTAATTGAGCCCTATATCTTACAGGAAGCCAATGTAGGGACTGACAGAAGGGTGAGGCGTGGGCGGTGCGGGCAGACAGGAAGATGAGCCTCGCCACCGCATTCATTATGGGCAGTAACGGTGCAAGTTGGGATCACATAAGACCACTGAGAAGTGGATTACAGTAGTCAAGCTGAGAAAGGACAGTGGAATGGACCAGCACCTTAATCGCATCTGGCGTTAAGTAGGGTCGGGTGTGCGCAATGTTTTTGAGATGGAAGCAGCAGGATTTGGCAGTAGACTGAACCAGGTCGGAATCAAAGAGAACACCTAAGCAGCGAGCCTGCGTGGTGGAGCTGATGTTAGCACCGTTGACTTGGAGCGGGACAGACACAGGAGTAGCAACATTTGGTCAAGTTGAGTTTAAGGAAGTGGGCAGCCATCCAGTTAGAAATAGCAGAGAGGCAGTCAGAGACACTAGTCAAGAGGGACGGAGAGATCAGGGGAGGACAGATAGATTTGCTTGTCATCCGCATAGAAATTATATGGGATGCCAAAGGAGCTTATGAGTTTACCAAGGGAGGCAGTATAGATGGAGAACAGTAGGGGACCAAGGACTGAACTTTGTGGGGCACCAATATATATATATATATATATATATATATATACTCCCAGTGGTGTATTCTGGTTTTGTGCTGCCCTAGGCAGGACAAAATCAGGCGCCCCCCTCCCCCCCCGCGCCACCCCACCCAACCCTTCCCCCCGCCCCGCATTCTAAATACACACACACACATTCACTGACAGATACACACACTAACAGACACACTCACACTCAGTAACAGACACACTAACAGACACACACTCACTCACTAGCAGACACACACACTCACAGGCAAACACACACACAGTCCGACACACACACAGTCAGACACACACACAGTCAGACACACACACAGACTAACAGACACTCTCACAGTCACAGACACTCTCACAGACACTCACGCAGACACAGACACTCACAGACTCACTCTCACACTCACAGACTCACTCTCACACTCACAGACTCACTCTCACAGACTCAGACACTCACAGACTCACTCTCACACTCACAGACTCACTCTCACAGACTCACTCTCACACTCACAGACTCACTCTCACACTCACAGACTCACTCTCACAGACTCACTCTCACACTCACAGACTCACTCTCACACTCAGACTCACTATAACACTCAGACTCACAGACTCACTCTCACAGACTCACACTCACACACTCACCCACATTAAAAAAATGTTTTTAATTTATTTAAACACCCCCCCCAGCCTCCTTACCTTTGGGAATGCTGGGAGGGGGGGGGTGTCTCTGCAGAGGTGTGTTTCCCTGGTGGTCCAGTGGCTGCTGGGCGGCGCGGCCGGCGAGGGAGCACTTCCTCTGAGCTCTCTGCTCAGCTCCCTCGCGCGCCGCCCGCAGAGTGAGGCTGGGAGCCGGAATATGACGTCATATTCCGGCTCCGCCTTCCAGCCTCACTCTGCGGGCGGCGCGCGAGGGAGCTGAGCAGAGAGCTCAGAGGAAGTGCTCCCTCGCCGGCCGCGCCGCCCAGCAGCCACTGGACCACCAGGGAAACACACCTCTGGAAGTGCTCCCTCGCCGCCCGACCGCCCAGCATGTCAGTTAGCCGCGAGGCTAACAAGACATTTGCCCTGGGCATTTGGGGGCGGCGTTTTTTGCCGCCCCCTGGAAAATGCCGCCCAAGGCAAATGCCTTGTTTGCCTCGCGGCTAATACGCCCCTGTATACTCCTGGTTTATGCATTAGACTTGTTTTTTTTCTTATTTATATGCAGTAGTTAGTACCTACCAAAGGTTGTGCAAGGAAGGGCAAGCATCAAACCTGCATCAGGGTTGTGAGATCCAAAGGTTCATTGATGCGCAACAAAGGCTAGCTCATCTGGTCCAATCACACAGAAATGCTACTGTAGCTCAATTTGCTGAAAAAACTTAATGCTGGCCTTCGTAGAAAGGTGTTAGAACACACAGTACATTGCAGTTTGTTGAGTATGTGTCTGCATAGACGCAGACCAGTCAAAATGCCCATGTCCCTTTAATAGAAATGTGAGAGTCAAAACAGGACCATGGAACAATGGAATAAGGTAGTCTGGTCTGATGAATCACATTTTATTTTAAATCAGGTGACTGGATGGGTGCATGTGATGTTTACCTAGGCAAGAGATGGGAAGAAGGCAGGCCAGCAGATGTTACGCTTTGGACAATGTTCTGCTGGGAAACCTTGGGCCCTGGTATTCATGTGGATGTTAATTTGACATGTACCATGTACTTAGAGATCGTTGCAGACCAGGTGAACTGCTTCATGGCAATGGTGTTCCCTGATTT
Organism: Pelobates fuscus; assembly: GCF_036172605.1. Classification (NCBI taxonomy): domain Eukaryota; kingdom Metazoa; phylum Chordata; class Amphibia; order Anura; family Pelobatidae; genus Pelobates; species Pelobates fuscus. Next base: position 127,891,550 of record NC_086320.1, read on the forward strand.
TTGCAGCAGGATAACGCACCCCGCCACACTGCAGAAGTAGTTCAGGAATGGTTTGAGGAACATGACGAAGAGGTCAAGTTGTTGCCTTAGCCTACAAATTACCTACATCTGAATCTGATCAAACATCTGTGGGATGTGCTGGGACAACAAATCTGATCCATGGAGGACCCACGGAGGATCCATGAAGGACCCACTCGCAACTTGCTGGACTTAAAGGAAACTATAATGGTTATTGTGCCTAATGTATTCCTTTAAAGTCAACTCATCTTTCAATATTACAGCAGTAATGAAAGAGCTAATAATCTATTTTTAATGTAGCACTTTAATCTACCAAGGAACACAAAGCACGTTAAGTGACTGACATGCTACTATTTTCCAATTTAATGATACTTGTTTTATTCATGTGACCTTGAAATTTAAACTATACAAACTTTTACTAACTTAGCTTTCTCATGATTGCAGTCATTTCCATTTATGTCTGTAGCAGAAAGTCATTCTGGAGGAATACAAAATGCAGATTGTTCTTTACTATCAGGATCAAAACCTAATAAAGACTGAAAAGGTGTTAATACTTTTTAGTGTAATATAAATTGAAAATCTAGAATATTTAATTTTTGTGGTAGAACTTAAATCCCAGAAACTAGCATCAAAACCTTTGCTTGTGATTGACGCTGATGACCTTCTGGACATGCTGAGTGAAATATTTACTCAGGTAAAGTCCTGAAAATGGCAAATTGGCAGTACACCAAATTATGTTTTCTTTCCTATTTTTTTATTTTCTTTTTACTACAGTAATTATACAGTCATGTTACATGAATGGTATTAAAAACTTGTATGTGCTAAGTATAACCAAAATTCATGCTAAAGAAATAAAGGGGGGGAAAAAAGTGAATATTTGCTAAGAATAACTCTTACTGAAGTTAAAGTAATCAAAACGCATAGGAGAAAAGTTGTTGTGTTTTTTCTTGAAGAAAAAAAATAGAGAAATAGCGATTCTTTCTAAAAAAGCAAACCATCATGAAACATGTATTGCACAGGGTGTGTATGTTGGAAAACCAAAGTAAAACATTATCTATAGTGTCTATTTTAATAGGAAACTCGACTTGGCATTACATTTGACATTGACAGTAACTGTAATGAAGTCAGAATGTTAACTCCCAATGTGGCTGAAATTGTTGAAAACATGTTCAGTAATCCAAGAAGTAAAATCACCTGATTCAGATTCTTTACACGTCTCATATAAAAACTATGAGGCTTATTCATAGACCATGATAAGTAAGCTTCATAGAAACTTCTATTGCTTATTTTAAAAATTACTTGTATTTTCTTCCATCTATAGATCATTTTGCACCCTCACTTCCCTCTACTACACATATCACTGTAAATATCACTAGACACCCTCCCACGCACCTTTAGTCCACTGTCTTTTATAGTATCTTCCTTCATCCGTCTGTAATTTTTATCTATTTAATTACCTCACAAGTTACATTGTGTTTGCATATTTCTATTGTGCCAACTCCCCATTATTACCTTAAGATTGTAAGCCAAGTCATCTTGCTAAGCATTTTGTATAAAAACACTGCATTTGCTAGACTGTAAGTTCATGGGCGTGATTCTCTCTTCTTTTTGTCTCAGTGTGTGTTTATTATTTGTCTGTATTTCCTCTATTGCACAGCGCTGTGGAATATGTTGACACTATATAAATACGTAATATTAATAATATTAATAGACAATCTTTGTGAGAATTGTCAAACTCTAATAATGCCCACACTCTGGCAGTAGTGATGTACCGAACTGTCCGCCGGCGAACAGTTCCCGGCGAACTTAGCGTGTTCGCGTTCGCCGCGGCGGGCGGACACATGCGCAGTTCGATCCGCCCCCTATTCGTCATCATTGGGCAAACTTTGACCCTGTGCCTCTCGGTCAGCAGACACATTCCAGCCAATCAGCAGCACTCCCTCCCTTCCACACCCTCCAACCTCCCTCCCAGCATCCATTTTCGATTCATTCTGAAGCTGCATGCTTAGTGAGAGGAGGGAAAGTTTAGCTGCTGCTGATTAGATAGGGAAATTGATAGCTAGGCTAGGGTATTCAGTGTCCACTACAATCCTGAAGGACTCATCTGATCTCTGCTGTAAGGACAGCACCCCAAAAAGCCCTTTTTAGGGCTATAACATCAGGCTGCTTTTTTTTTTTTTTTCCTGTGTAATGTAATTGCAGGTGCCTGCCTGCCAGCTTCTGTGTGAGGTTCACATTGGATACTGTGCCCACTTGCCCAGTGCCACCACTCATATCTGTTTTAACAATTGGTTAAGCTTTAGATTTAAAATAAATAATTTGTTTTCACTGTAATAGAAGAGCAGTTGCCTGCCTGCCAGCTTCTGTGTCAGGTTGGATGCCTTGCCCATTTGCACAGTCAGTGCCACCACTCATATCTGTTTTAACTATTGGTTAAGCTTTAGATTTAAAATAAATAATTTGTTTTCACTGTAATAGAAGAGCAGTTGCCTGCCTGCCAGCTTCTGTGTGAGGTTCACATTGGATACTGTGCCTACTTGCCCAGTGCCACCACTCATATCTGTTTTAACAATAGCTTAAGCTTTAGATTTTAAAGAAATCATTTTTTTTTCACTGTAATAGAAGAGCAGTTGCCTGCCTGCCAGCTTCTGTGTCAGGTTGGATGCCTTGCCCATTTGCACAGTCAGTGCCACCACTCATATCTGTTTTAACAATAGCTTAAGCTTTAGATTTTAAAGAAATCATTTTTTTTCACTGTAATAGAAGATCAGTTAGTTGTCTGCAAGCGTCTGGGTGTCAGGCCTACTTCAGCGTGTGCTCTGCAGACCTGTGCCAGCGTGCTTTGACAGTTGCCAATCATATCTGGTGTCTCTTTAGCGTGCTTTTACAAAGAAAAAAGGTTTCCAGTGTAAGCTAATAGCAGACAGTCAGTGTCCTTCAAGCGGCTCTGTCAGGCCTTCCTTCAGCGTGTGCCCTGCACAACCCTGCCAGCGTACTTTGACAGTTGCCACTCATATCTGGTGTCTCTATAGCGTGCTTTTACAACCAAAATTTTGTTTCCACTGTAATAGAAGAGCAGTTGCCTGCCTGCCAGCTTCTGTGTGAGGTTCACATTGGATACTGTGCCTACTTGCCCAGTGCCACCACTCATATCTGTTTTAACAATTGGTTAAGCTTTAGATTTAAAATAAATAATTTGTTTTCACTGTAATAGAAGAGCAGTTGCCTGCCTGCCAGCTTCTGTGTCAGGTTGGATGCCTTGCCCATTTGCACAGTAAGTGCCACCACTCATATCTGTTTTAACTATTGGTTAAGCTTTAGATTTAAAATAAATAATTTGTTTTCACTGTAATAGAAGAGCAGTTGCCTGCCTGCCAGCTTCTGTGTGAGGTTCACATTGGATACTGTGCCTACTTGCCCAGTGCCACCACTCATATCTGTTTTAACAATAGCTTAAGCTTTAGATTTTAAAGAAATCATTTTTTTTCACTGTAATAGAAGAGCAGTTGCCTGCCTGCCAGCTTCTGTGTCAGGTTGGATGCCTTGCCCATTTGCACAGTCAGTGCCACCACTCATATCTGTTTTAACAATAGCTTAAGCTTTAGATTTTAAAGAAATCATTTTTTTCCACTGTAATAGAAGATCAGTTAGTTGTCTGCAAGCGTCTGGGTGTCAGGCCTACTTCAGCGTGTGCTCTGCAGACCTGTGCCAGCGTGCTTTGACAGTTGCCAATCATATCTGGTGTCTCTTTAGCATGCTTTTACAAAGAAAAAAGGTTTCCAGTGTAAGCTAATAGCAGCCAGTCAGTGTCCTTCAAGCGGCTCTGTCAGGCCTTCCTTCAGCGTGTGCCCTGCACAACCCTGCCAGCGTACTTTGACAGTTGCCACTCATATCTGGTGTCTCTATAGCGTGCTTTTACAACCAAAATTTTGTTTCCACTGTAATAGAAGAGCAGTTGCCTGCCTGCCAGCTTCTGTGTGAGGTTCACATTGGATACTGTGCCTACTTGCCCAGTGCCACCACTCATATCTGTTTTAACAATTGGTGCTTGATTTGCGACAGCCCTACACGTTGGAATTCAACACTCCTAATGTTCGACCGCCTGCTCCAACAAGAAAAAGCTGTTAATGAATATTTGGATGACCGGGGTGCTAGGACAGCCTCTGGGGAGCTGGGAATTTTTTTGCCACGTTACTGGACGCTCATGCGCAATGCCTGTAGGCTCATGCGTCCTTTTGAGGAGGTGACAAACCTAGTCAGTCGCAACGAAGGCACCATCAGCGACATCATACCATTTGTTTTCTTCCTGGAGCGTGCCCTGCGAAGAGTGCTGGATCAGGCTGTAGATGAGTGTGAAGAGGAAGAGGAAGAGTTGTGGTCACCATCACCACCAGAAACAGCCTTAACAGCATCGCTTGCTGGACCTGCGGCAACGCTGGAAGAGGGTTGTGAGGAAGAGGAGTCAGAGGAGGATTGTAGCTTTGAGGAGGAGGAGGAGGAGCAAGACCAAACACAACAGGCATCCCAGGGTGCTCGTTGTCACCTATCTGGTACCCGTGGTGTTGTACGTGGCTGGGGGGAAGAACATACCTTCAATGACATCAGTGAGGAGGAGGAACGGGAAATGAGTAGCTCGGCATCCAACCTTGTGCAAATGGGGTCTTTCATGCTGTCCTGCCTGTTGAGGGACCCTCGTATAAAAAGGCTGAAGGAGAACGACCTGTACTGGGTGTCCACGCTACTAGACCCCCGGTATAAGCAGAAAGTGGCGGAAATGTTACCGAATTACAACAAGTCGGAAAGGATGCAGCATTTGCAAAATAAATTAAAAAGTAGGCTTTACACAGCGTATAAGGGTGATGTCACAGCACAACGGGAATCTAACAGGGGGAGAGGTGGAAGTCATCCTCCTCCTCCTCCTCCCACGACCACGCCGGCAAGGACAGGACGCTTTAAAGACGTGTTGTTGATGGAGGACATGCGGACCTTTTTAAGTCCTATGCATCGCCACAGCCCTTTGGGAACCACCCTCAGAGAGCGACTCGACCGACAGGTAGCAGACTACCTCGCCTTAACTGCAGATATCGACACTCTGAGGAGCGATGAACCCCTTGACTACTGGGTGTGCAGGCTTGACCTGTGGCCTGAGCTATCCCAATTTGCGATAGAACTTCTGGCCTGCCCCGCTTCAAGTGTCCTGTCAGAAAGGACCTTCAGTGCAGCAGGAGGTATTGTCACTGAGAAGAGAAGTCGCCTAGGTCAAAAAAGTCTAGATTACCTCACCTTTATTAAGATGAATGAGGGATGGATCCCGAAGGGACTGACACTGGGCGATACATTTGCTTAAAAAAGGCCTTATGAGACGAGCTGCCTTGGGCTAAAAATGGTCCACACGCTGCTGTATTTTAGCTCTGAATGACGTTTGACTTGCGTGACTTATCCGCCACCAACTAGGGTTCAAGCCGCCATGTTTTAGGGCACTTTCTGCCTGTGAAACAAACATCAATTTTTCTGGCCGCTGCTACAGCAGCGGCTGCAACAATACCAAATTTTTCAGGCATGTGTACATGTCTAATTTTTAGGCCCACTGGTGCAGCACTGTGGCTTCAAAAACCAAACCCAAAAAAAATCCTCCAAGATGGCACCAATATACCAGTGGTCTAAGCATCTTCCCACCTTGGCCTAAAAAGGGGAGGTGATTCAACAATTAAAAATCTCTGCCATTTACACTTCCACTGATAGGAGACGCGGAAGGTATTAAACTTATATGAACAATACTCCACTCCTATCAGTAGGTCCGTCCCAATGTGATTTATGCCCCCCACCCACAGCGCAGGGATGGGGGCCGGGGGGGAGGAAAGTAGGCACCCCCATTGTGATTTATGGCCCCCACCCACCGCGCAGCGGTGGGGGCCGAGGGGGTAGGACAGTAGGTCCCCCCATTGTGATTTATGGCCCCCACCCACCGCGCAGGGGTTGGGGAGGACAGAAGCTCCCCCCAGTGTGTATCATGGGCTTTGAGGACAGGTGTCAATCCATACCTGCCAAGTGACCCTATGTAGGGGTAACAGTCCCTATTCTGCTCTGTGTCAGTGTGTATCATGGTCTCTGTGGACGGGGAACAGTCTCTATTCTGCTCTGTGTCAGTGTGTATCATGGACTCTGTGGACAGGGAACAGTCCCTATTCTGCTCTGTGTCAGTGCGTATCAGGGGTTTTGAGGTCAGGTGTCAATCCATATCTGCCAAGTTACCCTATGTAGGAGGAACAGTCCCTATTCTGCTCTGTGTCAGTGTGTATCAGGGGCTTTGAGGACAGGTGTCAATCCATACCTGCCAAGTGACCCTATGTAGGGGGGACAGTCTCTATTCTGCTCTGTGTCAGTGTGTATCATGGTCTCTGTGGACGGGGAACAGTCTCTATTCTGCTCTGTGTCAGTGTGTATCATGGTCTCTGTGGACAGTGAACAGTCTCTATTCTGCTCTGTGTCAGTGTGTATCATGGTCTCTGTGGACGGGGAACAGTCTCTATTCTGCTCTGTGTCAGTGTGTATCATGGTCTCTGTGGACGGTGAACAGTCTCTATTCTGCTCTGTGTCAGTGTGTATCATGGTCTCTGTGGACAGGGAACAGTCTCTATTCTGCTCTGTGTCAGTGTGTATCAGGGGTTTTGAGGACAGGTGTCAATCCATATCTGCCAAGTGACCCTATGTAGGGGGAACAGTCCCTATTCTGCTCTGTGTCAGTGTGTATCATGGTCTCTGTGGACAGGGAACAGTCTCTATTCTGCTCTGTGTCAGTGTGTATCAGGGGTTTTGAGGACAGGTGTCAATCCATATCTGCCAAGTGACCCTATGTAGGGGGAACAGTCCCTATTCAGCTCTGTGTCAGTGTGTATCAGGGGTTTTGAGGACAGGTGTCAATCCATATCTGCCAAGTGACTCTATGTAGGGGTTACAGTCCCTATTCTGCTCTGTGTCAGTGTGTATCAGGGGTTTTGAGGACAGGTGTCAATCCATATCTTCCAAGTGACCCTATGTAGGAGGAACAGTCCCTATTCTGCTCTGTGTCAGTGTGTATCATGGTCTCTGTGGACGGGGAACAGTCTCTATTCTGCTCTGTGTCAGTGTGTATCATGGTCTCTGTGGACGGTGAACAGTCTCTATTCTGCTCTGTGTCAGTGTGTATCATGGTCTCTGTGGACAGGGAACAGTCTCTATTCTGCTCTGTGTCAGTGTGTATCAGGGGTTTTGAGGACAGGTGTCAATCCATATCTGCCAAGTGGCCCTATGTAGGGGGAACAGTCCCTATTCTGCTCTGTGTCAGTGTGTATCATGGTCTCTGTGGACGGTGAACAGTCTCTATTCTGCTCTGTGTCAGTGTGGATCATGGTCTCTGTGGACAGGGAACAGTCTCTATTCTGCTCTGTGTCAGTGTGTATCAGGGGTTTTGAGGACAGGTGTCAATCCATATCTGCCAAGTGACCCTATGTAGGGGGAACAGTCCCTATTCTGCTCTGTGTCAGTGTGTATCAGGGGTTTTGAGGACAGGTGTCAATCCATATCTGCCAAGTGACCCTATGTAGGGGGAACAGTCCCTATTCTGCTCTGTGTCAGTGTGTATCAGGGGTTTTGAGGACAGGTGTCAATCCATATCTGCCAAGTGACCCTATGTAGGGGGAACAGTCCCTATTCTGCTCTGTGTCAGTGTGTATCAGGGGTTTTGAGGACAGGTGTCAATCCATATCTGCCAAGTGACCCTATGTAGGGGGAACAGTCCCTATTCTGCTATGTGTCAGTGTGTATCATGGTCTCTGTGGATAGGGAACAGTCTCTATTCTGCTCTGTGTCAGTGTGTATCAGGGGTTTTGAGGACAGGTGTCAATCCATATCTGCCAAGTGACCCTATGTAGGGGGAACAGTCCCTATTCTGCTCTGTGTCAGTGTGTATCAGGGGTTTTGAGGACAGGTGTCAATCCATATCTGCCAAGTGACCCTATGTAGGGGGAACAGTCCCTATTCTGCTCTGTGTCAGTGTGTATCAGGGGCTTTGAGGTCAGGTGTCAATCCATACCTGCCAAGTGAACCTATGTAGGGGGAACAGTCTCTATTCTGCTCTGTGTCAGTGTGTATCAGGGATCATTAGGATAGGTGTCAATCCATATCTGCCAAGTGACCCTATGTAGGGGAAACAGTCCCTATTCTGCTCTGTGCCAGTGTGTATCAGGGGTTTTGAGGACAGGTGTCAATCCATATCTGTGGCAAAACCAGCTTCGCCACTGTGAACTGGAGAGGCCTGGTTGCTAGCCTCCTGCCCGCTGACTATGGCCCCTGGACATATTACACTTTAAAGACTATATTTGGGCATGTATAATTTATATTGCTGCTACTGGCCCTTTAAAATCAGCGGTGGACATTTTGGGACTACTGTCCCTTTAAGACTGTGAAGCATATTCTATTATACTGCCTGTATATTGTATATGTATTTATGTATGCAGTTAACCTGGGTTATGTATATATGCAGCCTTCATCTGATTGTTCGGTAGAATCACTCCATTCCTTGTATTGAGGAAACTACCGAACAACCAGACCACCCAGGACTAAGTGTGCCTCCAATTGCCGTTTGCAACAATGTTGCAAACGGGTAATTGGCAATCAGTGCAGTGTGTTCTGTGTCCTCTGGGTGGCCGCCATTCAGGAAACAACCACGTGGCGGCGGCCATCTTTAACTACCGAACAGCGGTGTTTTGCCGTCGAGTGTCTGGAACTAAAATCGGACACTTGACTAGGCAAACACCGCTGAGACCTCCATACTTCCAGAAATTCGTATGGAAACTACCGAATGACCCGCCGTTCGGTAGAAAGAACCCCACAAACAAGGGAATTCATTCTAACCCTCTCCAGGCTCTATAACACAGGCAATTCGCCTGTTTTCATTCCCTTGTTTGTGACCGACCGCAGGGCCAAAATGCATGGAACTGATTTCGGATACTTTACCCATGCGGTCGGTCAATACTTTAAAGTTCCATAACTCCTGAACCATTTATCCGAATGGGCTGATTCTTGCATATGTTGTCCCCCTGAATAAGGGCTATCAGGGGATACCTGTTTTGGAGGTGTAGCATATGTATTTGGGGTACATCCAGGAATTGGGGAAAAAGGTGTACAGTATAATTGTGTTAAGTGTTAATCTAAGGGGAGGAAATGTGTGGGAGGTACATCCATGTGATTGGTTAATTTCATCCTCCCCCTGGGAGTGTCCTGTATGTACTTGTTGGTAATAAAAGCCAGACTGGGTGTCCCAGTCTTGAGTTCCTGCTTAACCCTCAAAATGAAGTGTCGTCTCGTTCTTGGGGGGGATTGGATTGTAAGCTGACTGCCAAGAGTGTAAGCCGATTGTATGCTTTTCTTGTTCAGCTGTTCCAGTTCGGAGTGTTATTTCGTATCCAGCTCGTGAGTTCTGATGTTCTGCAGTAGCTGTGCCTGTCTATGGAAAAGGGGATTATCGCCTAAACGCATTTTCCCCCTTGTATGCTGAAACGGTCCGTTACAATTGGTGGCAAGCGGCGGGATCGTTCCTACAACCAGAGGGACAGCTACAGACAACACCAATTCCTTGGAGTTACAAATTGAGGGCAACGTTAGCATTCGTGCAGCGCCCCTGGCAGCAGAGGTATCCAGCGACTTGGAGCAGACAAGTATGGAAGGCTCTGACGCTGAAGATGATTTTATGGCCAAGGTGAGGCAGCAAGTGGCCCAGTATGGGGGTTATATATCCATGGACACATTCCAGGGGATCTGGAACCAGGTCATGGCTGAGCAAAACTCAAAGATGGACGAAGAGTATGATGAGCAGGAAGAGTGGTACAGCAGCAGAGTAGAGGCTGCATCCGAGGAGGTTAGCCGCCCCCCCCCGAGGCGGCAGGAAGAACCCGAAGTAGGGGTCCTCATAGATTGGTCCTGTGAGGAACCACAACAGGCAGGTGGAGATGGGACCGAGGTCTCTCTACCGGCCCTACAGGGATGCTGGGCAGTCGGCCCAGATCCCCAGCGGCAGTGTGTAACCCAGGGAGCTGATGGTGTCGTCCATCCTCCCCAGCGGCAGAGTAAGTCCCAGGGAGCTAAAGGTGTCGTCCTTCCTCCCCAGCGGCAGATTGTATCTCAGGGAGCTGAAGGTGCCGTCCTTCCTCCCCAGCGGCAGTGTGTGTCCCAGGGAGATGAAGGTGTCGTCCTTCCTCCCCAGCGGCAGGCTGAGTTACAGGGGGCAGAGGTTGTTGTTCCTGCCCCCCAGCAGAAAAGTGATGTGCCAGGAAGGCAGTGTGAAGTAAAGGGAGAGGAGAGCAGCGTCCTCCCTCCCCAGCGGCAGTGTGTGTCTCCGGGAGCTGATGGTGTCGTCCATCCTCCCCAGCGGCAGGCTGAGTTACAGGGGGCAGAGGTTGTTGTTCCTGCCCCCCAGCAGCAAAGTGATATGCCAAGAAGGCAGTGTGAAGGGAAGGGAGAGGAGAGCAGTGTCCTCCCTCCCCAGCGGCAGTGTGTGCCCCAGGGAGCAGAAGGTGCAGTCCTTCCTCCCCAGCGGCAGTGTGTGTCTCCGGGAGCTGATGGTGTCGTCCATCCTCCCCAGCGGCAGGCTGAGTTACAGGGGGCAGAGGTTGTTGTTCCTGCCCCCCAGCAACAAAGTGATGTGCCAGGAAGGCAGTGTGAGGTGAAGGGAGAGGAGAGCAGCGTCCTCCCTCCCCAGCGGCAGTGTGTACCTCAGGGAGCAGAAGGTGCAATCCTTCCTCCCCAGCGGCAGTGTGTACCCCAGGGAGCAGAAGGTGCCATCCTTTCTCCCCAGCGGCAGTTTGCCATCCAGAGAGAGGAACTTGTTACACCCTCTCTCCCACGGCAACCTAACCCACCAAGGGGAGATGTTAAGCCCCACAACTGTGCAGATGGGACCGTAGTCTCTGCACTTACAGCACAAGGGATAGGGACGGTCGGTCCTGTTCCCCAGCCTCAGTGTGATGGATCCAAAGGGGAGACAGTCGGTCTCCCCCTCCGGCAGTCGAGCGGTGCACCTAAAGGGGAGACAGCCAGTCTCCAGCAACCAGGCGCCCACCAGACTACTCCCGTGGTAGTGCTGGCAACAGGACAGAGTACCGCTGGTCTCTGCCCCCTCAGCAACCCACCAAGGAAACCTACCCGTCTCCCACCCAGCAGTGGTGAAACACCAGAACTTGGACAAAATCCTTTCTCACCCAGATGTAGTAACCGGTTAGTGTGGGTGGGCTGCTCTGTTATTTCTGTTTTGTGGGTGGGTTGCTGGACTAACCAGGGCACTGACCGGCAGAAAGTCAGGTACCCTGTTAGTCTAATTGGCAAAGGGGAGAAATGTGGCAAAACCAGCTTCGCCACTGTGAACTGGAGAGGCCTGGTTGCTAGCCTCCTGCCCGCTGACTATGGCCCCTGGACATATTACACTTTAAAGACTATATTTGGGCATGTATAATTTATATTGCTGCTACTGGCCCTTTAAAATCAGCGGTGGACATTTTGGGACTACTGTCCCTTTAAGACTGTGAAGCATATTCTATTATACTGCCTGTATATTGTATATGTATTTATGTATGCAGTTAACCTGGGTTATGTATATATGCAGCCTTCATCTGATTGTTCGGTAGAATCACTCCATTCCTTGTATTGAGGAAACTACCGAACAACCAGACCACCCAGGACTAAGTGTGCCTCCAATTACCGTTTGCAACAATGTTGCAAACGGGTAATTGGCAATCAGTGCAGTGTGTTCTGTGTCCTCTGGGTGGCCGCCATTCAGGAAACAACCACGTGGCGGCGGCCATCTTTAACTACCGAACAGCGGTGTTTTGCCGTCGAGTGTCTGAAACTAAAATCGGACACTTGACTAGGCAAACACCGCTGAGACCTCCATACTTCCAGAAATTCGTATGGAAACTACCGAATGACCCGCCGTTCGGTAGAAAGAACCCCACAAACAAGGGAATTCATTCTAACCCTCTCCAGGCTCTATAACACAGGCAATTCGCCTGTTTTCATTCCCTTGTTTGTGACCGACCGCAGGGCCAAAATGCATGGAACTGATTTCGGATACTTTACCCATGCGGTCGGTCAATACTTTAAAGTTCCATAACTCCTGAACCATTTATCCGAATGGGCTGATTCTTGCATATGTTGTCCCCCTGAATAAGGGCTATCAGGGGATACCTGTTTTGGAGGTGTAGCATATGTATTTGGGGTACATCCAGGAATTGGGGAAAAAGGTGTACAGTATAATTGTGTTAAGTGTTAATCTAAGGGGAGGAAATGTGTGGGAGGTACATCCATGTGATTGGTTAATTTCATCCTCCCCCTGGGAGTGTCCTGTATGTACTTGTTGGTAATAAAAGCCAGACTGGGTGTCCCAGTCTTGAGTTCCTGCTTAACCCTCAAAATGAAGTGTCGTCTCGTTCTTGGGGGGGATTGGATTGTAAGCTGACTGCCAAGAGTGTAAGCCGATTGTATGCTTTTCTTGTTCAGCTGTTCCAGTTCGGAGTGTTATTTCGTATCCAGCTCGTGAGTTCTGATGTTCTGCAGTAGCTGTGCCTGTCTATGGAAAAGGGGATTATCGCCTAAACGCATTTTTTCCCCTTGTATGCTGAAACGGTCCGTTACAATATCTGCCAAGTGACCCTATGTAGGGGGAACAGTCCCTATTCTGCTCTGTGTCAGTGTGTATCAGGGGTTTTGAGGACAGGTGTCAATCAATATCTGCCAAGTGACCCTATGTAGGGGGAACAGTCCCTATTCTGCTCTGTGTCAGTGTGTATCATGGTCTCTGTGGACAGGGAACAGTCTCTATTCTGCTCTGTGTCAGTGTGTATCAGGGGTTTTGAGGACAGGTGTCAATCCATATCTGCCAAGTGACCCTATGTAGGGGGAAGAGTCCCTATTCTGCTCTGTGTCAGTGTGTATCAGGGGTTTTGAGGACAGGTGTCAATCCATATCTGCCAAGTGACCCTATGTAGGGGGAACAGTCCCTATTCTGCTCTGTGTCAGTGTGTATCATGGTCTCTGTGGACAGGGAACAGTCTCTATTCTGCTCTGTGTCAGTGTGTATCAGGGGTTTTGAGGACAGGTGTCAATCCATATCTGCCAAGTGACCCTATGTAGGGGGAACAGTCCCTATTCTGCTCTGTGTCAGTGTGTATCAGGGGCTTTGAGGACAGGTGTCAATCCATACCTGCCAAGTGAACCTATGTAGGGGGAACAGTCTCTATTCTCCTCTGTGTCAGTGTGTATCAGGGTTCATTAGGATAGGTGTCAATCCATATCTGCCAAGTGACCCTATGTAGGGGGAACAGTCCCTATTCTGCTCTGCGTCAGTGTGTATCAGGGATTTGACTATCTTTATTCAGATTGAAAAATGACAATTCCAGGAAAAATTTAACAAACATTTACAAGAACATGTTATGCACATCATAGAAACAACGTAAACCTCTTTAAAGCCACAAACTTAAGACAAAAAATATGTACACACAATGTGTAAGGGTTTGAAAGAATATTCTGAATCCTTACACGTTTACTTTATCGTTTGTTTGATTTTTGTGAACCATATATAAACTACAAGCAGCGTGAAAACTATAAAAACTCAAGTGGCCATGCTGATCAAATTAAATAGTATGCTTTACACAGCGTATAAGGGTGATGTCACAGCACAACGGGAATGTAACAGGGGAAGAGGTGAAAGTCATCCTCCCACGACCCCGCCATATCTGCCAAGTGACCCTATGTAGGGGTAACAGTCTCTATTCTGCTCTGTGTCAGTGTGTATCATGGTCTCTGTGGACGGGGAACAGTCTCTATTCTGCTCTGTGTCAGTGTGTATCAGGGCAGGGCTTTGAGGACAGGTGTCAATGTTAGGTGATTTCTGCCCTTTATGGATTAAAAGCAGACTCTGCATCAACTGTGCAATTTTCCATGGGAGTTTTGCCATGGATCCCCCTCCGGCATGCCACAGTCCAGGTGTTAGTCCCCTTGAAACAACTTTTCCATCACTTTTGTTGCCAGAAAGAGTCCCTGTTGGTTTTAAAATTCGCCTGCCCATTGAAGTCAATGGTGGTTCGCGCGGTTTCGACGGTTCGCGAACATTTGCGGAAGTTCGCGTTCGCCGTTCGCGAACCGAAAATTTCGGGTTCGCGACAACGCTATCTGGCAGGACTGGACTTTTCAGGTGTTTGTGAGCACAGAATTCTGGTCGAAATAACAACTGATGCACTGATTTCAGACCTCTAATAACGGAAAGAAAACAAGTTAATATTCATTTTTAAATAACACAATACTAATGTTTAACTTAGGCAAAGTTCTGTAATCAATATTAACCCTGATTTTCAATTACAGCTTTCATTCGCCAACAGTCTTTCACATTGCTTTTGGGTGACTTTATGCTTCTCCTGGTGAAAAAAACTCAAGCAGCTTGTATTTGTTTGATGGTTTCCTCTCAATCATATTTCAGATGTTTTCAATGGGGTTCATGTCTGGAGTTTGGGCTGGTCTTGCTCAGGTGGTCCCTCATCCACTCTTAGATTGACCTGGCTGTGAGGCATGGAGCATAGTCCTGCTGAGAAATCAAAACAATCCTCAGAGTTGGGAAACCTTGTCAGAGCAGACAGATGCAGGTTTTCTTCCAAGATAACCTCGTACCTGGCTTGATTCATGTGTCTTTTAAAAATATAAATTTGCTTGAAGACTCCCAAGAACATCCCTGATCCTCCACCCCATTTTACAGTGGTTGCAAGACACCAGGGCTTGAACTCCTCACCAGGACGCATTCTAACCATTAGGTGAATCATTATGGCTGTTTCTCTCCTCTCCCCCACGCTTGTGCTGCTCTAAAGCAGTGGATGAGAGACGGGTTCTTTTTAACCTCTGATTTTGGAGAAATCTATAAATGTTCTATCAATTCTGCTAGCACACTGTGTCGATGAAATTCTCTATCATTTAAGATTAAGTTGTATTGTTGTGACAGTTGCCAACTAAGAATGGAAGCAACCATACACTCACTATGTCCCTCTGCCAGTAAAGTCAGAATTGAACCCTTAGTTTCCTCACTTAATTCCTTCATTTCAACCCTTCTGACATGGTCAATAGTTACTTTTTTATTGCAATTATGTTTGACGTACTACTAGCACTACTTTTCTCATCAGCTGGTCCTTTTGCAAGACGATAGTGCTGGTCACTGCAGTGGATTTTATGCTTTTACTCATTAAATATGATTTGGTTCTGGTATATAACCTAATCAGTACATCATTAAGTAGAATGCCTTTGTTGTAATTCACCATACATGTAAAGATGCTGATTTAAGAAAAAGATGGATCTCAGAGCTGTAAACTATATAATGGTTTGAATGTAGAATATATCCTCGGTTGTTAATGGGGCCGTGAAGGCTAATGAGATGATGCAATATGACCTTTTTCCCCTCTCCAGCTACTATCTGTAACAAGCTAAACTGGTAAGCTGCACATTTATTGTGGTGTATCTATTACAATATTTGACCATATAAAACATATAAACTAATTGAAAAATACAGTAATGCATTTTGTACTGAATGTATTTTTTATTTTTATTAGAGATATAGGGGTAATTATTATGTGTATTATTTATTTTCCAGTAGCAGTAAATACACAAATGACCTGGAGAATGTTAGTTCACCATTAAATATGTGAAACATCGCATAGCAGCACCACATCCTTTTTATGTTTATCCCTCTGTACAATTCCATAAATGAGAGAATCCTGGAAGAATAAACACAGTTGTTTTGCTATTTCTAATCTACATTTCTTATATATCCTGGGTGAAAACATTCTGCCCCAGAAGCTTTTTTTTTTTTTACCAGGACTTTGTTTTGTTGTTTTAAAGTTGTACCCTGCATATAGACACATCTAAAAATCCATCCAAAATTAACAAACACAATTAAAATCCCCAGAATTATATTAATACATTGTATTAATACAATATTTCAAACATCTACTTTCTCCTTATCTTTAATATTTAACACACCCATCTTAGATTTCAGTGGTTCAGCATTTTCATTAATTACGTTTGTCGGCCTTTATCCACTTGAACATCTTTTTAGTGTTGCTCTTTATTTTGTTCATTTTATTTTAACCCATCTAATTACAAGCTTGTAAATTCTGTTGGCCTCTTTGTATTTAATATATGATGTATTTGATCTTTCCTGGTCAATCATGGTAGCATTTACTCATGGGTTAGCTCCTCCCCTCACAGCAGAAAGGACAGGAATATAACTCTGAAATTGGTATAAATAGATACTCCCCCTTCCCATCAGGCAGTCATTTTTTCCTGTCCTTCACAGCAGTTTGGAAGGAGTCTGCTTAAGCAGGCCTAGAGTTTTCTTTTATGCTCACCAGGCAATAATTTGGTAGCCCTGCCAGGGTTAAGCCTCTAAGCCTTGAAGCAACAGCCCATCTCTATGAGCCGCCAGCCTGGGTACTCCCTTAGTGACCAGGGGTTGGACCTAATCGCTCCCTCAGGGGATGGAAATGGTCCACTGCTTACATGAGATCCAGCCAAGGTGACAACCAGGGTATGCCTCTTCTATGTATTCCACCTTGTCTGGGGTTTGTTTTAAACCTTCCCCCACTGGTGATGACAAATGGCATATGGGGTAAAGATGGGAGCCTATAGGTTAAACAGCTTAGGCTGTCAGTTGTTCAAATTCCCATTTTGCTGCCCAAAATTCAGGCAGCTGTTCATCTGTCTCTATGGCTGTTTAGTATGTTTTCCCTCCTTAGGTAAGTGCATTAGTAATTTACATTAAAACTAGTATAGGCACCTGGGTTTCTGTTCTTTCAGTTCCTCCCAGTTGCTTACATTAGGCTTCCTTCTAACAAATAGATCACGTTTTGGAGGTTTTTGTGGTGAGCATTTAGATAAGTTCATAAATGCAACAATGCATATTACAAAAGAGTGCTGATAATGCAAATATGCATGTTACAAAAGAGTGCTCATTTGACTCACTCATTTGCAACTTAGGGGAGACCAGGAGGGTGGAGTGTTGAGTGGAGCAGGGGAGGTGGTAGCTGGGAGGGGGAGATCTTTCTCCCCTTGGCCCAGTAATCAGATTCCCGAACCACGCCCCCGGCACATCATTTTCTGGGAATAGGAGACACTCTCTATCTGGAGTAGGGCATAGGAAGACCCCTCATACGATGATACCACATGATTCAGATCGTCCCCAGGTGGTGACCTTCCCTAACCCCCTTCCATTCCTTCTCCTCCTCCTTGTATTCCTTCCCCCCTCCCCACTTTTCTTTTCTTCTTTTCCCTTCTGGATGCATCCTTCACCTATCTAGTGGATGTTCATGTCACCGCTTTGACCGACCTCTAGTGGGTACCATTGCCAGCGGTGGCATAAGTAGAACAATCGAGTATCGCTCACATAAGGTGACAGGATTTCACAACCTAGGGCTATTTTTTCCCTTTATCTTCTCGGTTTCTATAATTGTTCCTATCCCTGTTATACAACACCATACCAGACCATGACACTCCCACCACCATGCTTGACTGTAGGCAAGACACACTTGTCTTTGTACTTCTCACCTGGTTGCTGCCACACATGCTTGATACCATCTGAACCAAATATGTTTTTTTTGGTTTCATCAGACCACAGGACATGGTTCCAGTAATCCATGTTCTTAGTCTGCTTATCTTCAGCAAACTGTTTGCGGGCTTTCTTGTGCATCATCTTTAGAAGAGGCTTCCTTCTGGGACGACAGCCACACAGGCCAATTTGATACAGTGTGCGGTGTATGACAGGCTGACAGGCTGAGCACTGACAGGTTGACCCCCAACCCCTTCAACCTCTCACCTCCCACCATGCTGCAGCTCAGTTGCAGGGTCTTGGCAATCTTCTTATAGCCTAGGCCATCTTTATGTAGCGCAACAGTTCTTTTTTTCAGATCCTCAGAGAGTTCTTTACCATGAGGTGCCATGTTGAACTTCCAGTGACCAATATGAGAGAATGTGAGAGCGATAACACCAATTTTAACACACCTGCTCCCCATTCACACCTGAGACCTTGTAACATTAAGGAGTCACATGACACTGGGGAGGGAAAATGGCTAAGTGGGCATAATTTGGACATTTCCACTTTTGTTGCCAACGGTTTAGACATTAATGGCTGTGTGCAGTGGCGTACATATAGGGGTCGTAGGGGTCACAGCTGCGACCGGGCCTATCACTTCAGAGGCCCGGCTGCAATGCGGGCCCCTGCAACCGGGTGCCCGCCGTCATGTTTTGCAGCCCCGGCCCGCGCGGCAAATCGCCGGGGCCACCATTCAAGGGGTCCATCGCTGTTAGGGCCACCTGATGGGTATGGATTTTCAGGGGACCCGGTCAGCACTGCAGCGCTTTAACAGCGTGACTGGGCCCCCTGTGATGACATCACATGCTAGGAGGAAGTGACTGCCAGTCACTCCTCCCAGCAATCACACAGAGCCTGCATGGGAGGAAGCAGTGGAGAGAGTCAGAGTGGGAACTCTGACTCCCATCAACCTGAGCCACCACTGGACTCTAGGGAAAGCCACCCTCCTGCACCTAAAAGGTATGAAACAGGAGGGTGACAAAAATTTTTGCATGTGTGTGTGTGTGTGTTTGTTTGTGTGTGTGTCTGTCTGTGTATGTGTGTGTCTGTATGTATGTGTGCCTGTGTCTTTGTATATATGTGTATTTGTATGCATGTGTGTATTGTGTGTTTGTATGTATGTATGTATGTATGTATGTATGTGTGCTTGTCTGTTTGTATGTATGTGTGTCTTGTATGTGTGTGTCTGTCTATGTCTGTGTTTGTGTCGGTCTGTATGTATGTGCCTGTGTCTGTCTGTATGTATGTGTCTGTGTCTGTCTGTATGTATGTGTGGCTTGTGTGTGTCTGTGTGCATGTATGTGTCTGTGTCTGTATGTATCTGTCTATGTGTGTGTGTCTCTATGTAGTCTAATACTATCCTTACCTTTTTGTGTCATTTTACCCCACTCCCTCTAGCATGTAAGCTCATTGAGCAGGGCCCTCAACCCCTCTGTTCCTGTGTGTCCAACTTGTCTGGTTACAACTACATGTCTGTTCGTCCACCCATGGTAAAGCGCTGCGGAATTTGACGGCGCTCTATAAATATCATAATAATAATAATAATAATATGTATGTATGTATGTGTCTGTATATATGTGTGTATGTGTGTATGTAAGTGTGTCTATATGTATTTGTATCTGTATGTATGTGTGTGTGTGTTTGTCGGGGGGGGGGGGGGGGAGGGAGGGAGGAGGAGGGTGTGCCCATTGGTTCAGTTTTGCTCTGGGGCCCCATGGATTGTGTGTATGCCACTGGCTGTGTGTTGCGTTATTTTGAGGGTACAGCAAATTTGCACTGTTATTCAGGCTGTACACTTATTAATTTACATTGTAGCAGAGTGTTATTTCTTCAGTGTTGTCACATGAAAAAAATATAATATAATATTTCAAATATATGAGGGGTGTACTCACTTTTGTGAGATACTGTAAATGTTCCATCTTTAAAGACACTATTTATTTGGGTCATTTTACTTGACAAAAAAAAATATTTTGAAATTCAACTTTATATAAGAAAACAAACACATAAGGAGAGGTGCTCCAAATAGTGATAACTTTTATTGTACCAAAACTGGATAGAGCACTTACAAATTTGCAATACCATTATAAAATAATGAAATATCAGCCAATATTGGCAAGCAGAATACCAAGGTCCAGCTTATAATACCGAGATACAGAGCAATAAAGCTATAATAAGCACCAAAAGGTTGTAGCAGACTCATTCCACTTTTGTTCGGCTGTCCGTACCCCCTTGTTCGTTTCCCGAATGGGTGGTGTGTGGTCCCCCCCTTTTATACCTCCCTGGACACCGACCACCCCTGGCTGTTATCCTCAATTAAGTTGTTAACTCGAGTGCTTTTCCTGGGTGGCTGCTATTTGTATAACCGAACACACTTGCTCCAGCTAATGACGGACATTTTGTCAGCAGTACATGGTCGTCGAATGCCTGGAAAAAAAAAGCTTTGTTTGAGACGAATAAGTCAGTTGTACTCACAGAACTGTGTGTCATCCAGTTACTGGGGAGGGATAGAGCTATTCGCATATCAGCACCTTGTTCCTGAGTTCTTGTCTTTACGGATCCAGTAGAGGAAAAGTCCTTTTCAGGACTAGCACTCTGCTACAAAGGTCTCACAACATAAATCTGTATAACACATTTTATCTATTTAGTAAGGTCACACACAAATATTGTTACTTTTTATTTACATTTATTTTGTGCTACATTTATTTAGAATTTTTATAATTGGTTTACAATTTTTTACAATTCCTATTTTCGTTTTTTTAATGCTTACATTTATATTATTTGTAATGAGTTATTCGTATTTCTGTTTTGTAGGTTTTATTTTATTTTAAATTAATTTCTATGAGTACCATTTTATATTGCACTTACTTCTTTGAATGTCCAGCTCTCTCGGATGTTATGCAGCTTTTTTCACCCTCTGTCCCACTTTGTAACATGGACACATCATTTTATGTCTGCGCTCCACAGTGGAATGCATTTGCAATTTTGGTTTATGGTTACTTTTATGGATCACATTCTGTTAAACTTTGTTGTATGGCATATTAATATCATCACAGCATCATAACAAAGGCAGGATCTTCACTAAGTATAGTGATAAAACAGACTATGACAGATAAAATAGATTTAATATAAATGTGTCATACATAAAAAGAGAAAAAAGGAAACCACAAAAAATACAAATAAACAAAACGTTTTGAAATCATGAGAAAATATATAAGATAGTCACCAACAATATTGCCTTGCATTTGTAAAAGGAAGGCAGGTCCAACTTTTTATCTAGAATTCCTCTATGAATGGATGCTTCCAAGGAATTAATAAGGAATGGAACAAACTAATTAAGATAGGGGCTCAACACTATAGTGTCACACAGACCAGGGTGACTGCCACTCCCTCATGAATTGTAGACCAAAAAAATAATAATCCGGGAACACATAGGCTCTATCCCAAACTGCAGACTTTAGGGAAGTTGAAAGTCAATGTTTCGGCTCACAAAGGAGCCTTTCTCAAGATATACCATGACCTGACAATCCATTTAATTATTGTATAGTGAAGTTAGTGTTGCAAGTGAGCTTAAATGTTGTAAGGAAAGCAGGGAAGCAAGAACAGCTCAAGACCCAAAGACTAATCACTGGAGGTGGTGGTGTTCAACTGCACATGTGTGTGACCAGAGATTTCCAACCTGGTGATTCAGATGCTGGCGTTAAGTAGGGTAGGATGCGCGCAATGTTTTTGAGATGGAAGCGGCAGGATTTGGCAACAGACTGAACATGAGGCATGACGGAGAGGTCAGAGTCAAAAAGAACACCTAGGCAAACCTGCGTGATGGAGCTGATGTTAGCTCCATTGACTTGGAGGGAGACAGACACAGGAGAAGCAACACTTGAGGGAGGAAAGACCAAAATTTCAGTTTTGGTCAAGTTGAGTTTAAGGAAGTGGGCAGCCATCCAGTTAGAAATAGCAGAGAGGCAGTCAGAGACACTATTTAAGAGGGACGGGGAGAGATCAGGAGAGGACAGATAGATTTGCATGTCATCCACATAGAAATGATATTGGAAGCCAAAGGGGCTAATGAGTTTACCAAGGGAGGCAGTAGAGATGGAGAACAGTATGAGACCAATGACTAAACCTTGGGGGACACCAACAGAGAGGAGTTGGGGAGAAGAAGCAGAGCCAGAGAAATAAACACTGAAAGAGTGCTGGGAGAGGTAGGAGGAGCACCAGGAGAGAGCAATACCTTGTAGACCAATGTTGTGGAGGAAAAGAAGAAGCTGTTGATGATGATCAACAGTGTCAAAAGCCGCAGAAATTTCAAGAAGAATTAGGATAGAATAGTGGCCACAAGATTTTGCTGCGAGATCATTGGATACTTTGGTCAGTGCGGTTTCCACAGAGTGCTTAGCATGGAAACCAGACTGAAGATGGTCTAGCAGAGAGTTGGACTCAAGGAAGTCTGTCACTCTCGCATACACAATTCTTTCAAGGATCTTGGATGCAAAAGGCAGTAGCGAGATAGGACGGTAGTTGGACAGGGAGTTAGGGTCAAAATTAGGCTTTTCTAGATTTAGGGTTATAGTTGCATGTTTCATAGTTACATAGTTACATAGCTGAAAAGAGGGGGGTTTGATGATAGCAATTCTTAATAAGTGGGTTTAAATAGGCAGACAGTGTGAACTTCAAAAGAAGAAAAGGATAGGGCAGAAGGAGTTACGATTGGTTGAAAGGTAGAGAGAAGGATGCCTACACCACCTCCTTTACAGTTGAGTCTGGGAGTGTGAGAGAATTGTAGCCCACCAAAACATAAAGAGGCAGGAATAGCATTATCAGAGGGGGACAGCCACGTCTCTGAAGTGCAAATAGTGTGAGTGAGTTTAAGATGAAAAAGTTGTGTATGGCTGTTGATTTTAAATTACTGCAGATTGAGCGGGCGTTCCAAAGTGCACACAGAATGTTGTTTAGGGAGGGTAAAGGGCAGGGTATTGTGATGGGGTTTGTGGAGTTTCTTATTTTCTTAGTGTGTGTAGGGAAGGTGAAGGGCCCTGGATTCGGTGAGACTTTACCAGCTGCTAGAAGCAGAAGGAGAGAAAGTGACAGGAGGTGTGAATGGGTTTTGTATGCATGGGGTCTAAGATGAGATCTCTTGTGGGTAGGAGTGAGAGAGTAGAAAAGTGAGTGCAAGGCATAAGATGAGATGAGAGAAGGGGGAGTGTAGCAAATAGGGGCAAATGTAAATGTGGATGGGTGAAGTTGGTGTAAGAAGAGATTTTTATACTGAGGTAGAAGGAGGAAATAAAGAGGAGGAGAGGACAGATCATTGCTAAATTGTGAAAAAGTTAATTGGAATATCCAGAGCAGGTGAAGGTAGGGTAAATATTACGTTTTATGGGTTAAGAAAGTGCAAGAGTGTACTAATATGAGGCAGTGTGTACACCTGTATTTTGTTTTTACTTATCTAAAATTTGGGTGTGACAATTGTTATTTCTAATAATATAGTCTTGTCCATTTACAGTAGTCACGTACTTGATTTTTTAACCTTTTCAGTTCTGTATTTTTATTCTGTAAGAATAACTCATTATGCTTATGATATGGTAGAGGGTTAGGTGTTGGGTGTCATATAAGACCAACAAAAATGTGGGTTATTCCAGTCATTACAGGTGCCTTCTGTGGCCCCTTCCCTTTAGTTAACTCCCCACTAACCATAGGACGTAATGCAACTTAAAATAAGGGAAAGTGGAAAAGGTAAGGCTTATTATTCCAACAAGTTTTAAAAACCAATGGAATCTAGACTCGAGGTACTCAGCTTACATCAAAATCACAAATACTTTCCTCAATCCTACACCTGTCCCTGGGTCTGCTAACACTTCCTCTCTCTATTTTAACATAGTCCAGAAAAAAGAAAACAATAGTCTTTTAAACAGCAAAAGAAAACACAGTGTGTATTCCATAGGTTAGACTCCATAAAATTGATGACAGTAGCAAGATGGCTGACCGCAATTCAATATCAGGTTCCACATGTTATCAGCACTCCCTTTTGTTGCTGGACTTTCACCACAGTACATTACTTCCAGATTCCGAGAAGGTTATTCTGAGAGCTCACAGTATTATACAAAACTTTCAGGATTCTCCAAGTACTTGGTTGCACAGTTTATGTCCTCATAAATATCTCAGCATCCTTGGCCGGCATGGGGTGTGGCCAAACAAGCGCATTTTCAACTTCATTTAGAGTTAGCAGGAAGAGATTGGTGATAATCAACTCTCAAGGATCAGGTGACACAAACATTCCAGGACGGTCACTACAACATACAAACAGAAGCCTCAGTACCACAAAAAAAATATTTCTACAATAATATGTTTTTTTTTGTTAATTCACCAATTACCTAGACTAAAGGTCCAGTCATGACCCAATTTAGACCTCTAGATAGTGTATCATGGACTTATTTCAGCTTGGTTTTTACTGCATGCAATACGTCTATTACAAAATTTTACATCTCTTCCCCTTTGAGTGCTTTCTTACAGATGAGTGTAGCTTTCACTCTTCATAAATGTTTGAATAGAAAAGATCAAGCAGGTGTTAATTTAATGCATTATATAATGGAAATAAGTAGTTAAAGAAAAAGTTGGAAGCTAGTTGTATCAAAGGGAGACTGTAGAGCAGTGAAGGGGTTAACCCTAATTTAGACACGTAAACAAAAGGGAAAAAATACTTAAACATCAAGCAACTATCTTATAGCTTAATGCTAAAGTTGCATCCAGAACAGGGAATTAACTTAAATTTCTTTAAAAAAAATTTAAATCTGAAAAGGGTTTTGCACCTCCCTTCAATGCTAACTTTTAATTTAGTAATTTAAAACTATACCATTATTAAAGCAATCGTTATAAATTACTCCTGCTCATCAGAGACCTTCAGAATGTTATTTATTCTGTTATTAAGTTATGTAAGTATGTTATGTTATTCTGTTATTCATTCATCATTTGTTAAAAAAATGCCTCCTTAAGAAAGTGAACTAACAGACTAAATCTTTAAATAATTTAACACATTGATATAGGGATAATTCCCAATAAAACAACGTTCCCAGATTCAGACCTTGATTTAATAATCCCAAATAATTCAATACTCTTGGATAAACTTCCAAAATGATTTCCTCTCAAAACATTCTTAAAAATCCCCTTAAATGTTCATTCAAAAATACCACATTAGGCCTTAATTACTAGAACCATCAGTGCTGGGTTCTTCAACTATTAACAATTTCCTACTTCAAAAGCCTACCCTCTAGCACTTGCTCATGAATGGACATTGCTAGGGTGATATTGCCTAAATAACACACTACCTCCTTGTTAGTTGAGTGTATTTTTTTTAAATTTAATTCTACCCTATTTTGGGTCATTTTGCTGAAATATCGTCTAATAAGGTCTTCCAGAAAAATGCTTTTAATTTACCAGTACAAATAAAAGGATGTTTTTTTCAGAGTATTGTTGCCTTACTTATACATTTGAACATTTCACCAGAATGTTTCTGATCTTTATTTAGAAAACACCATTGCCCCATGATCAATAGGGTACACTAAATGAATATGGTATACCTTTTCTGGTGGTTTCTCTACAACCACATTTAGTTAATTCAACTGCAGTATCATGCCATTTTTGGGCGACTTCTACTAAGTCATTATCTTCTAACCATCCTCTGTAATTTTCCATAAATTCCCTCCATATATGTGGGTCTAGGGTGCCCTCTGAGGGCATGCCAACTTTCTTAAGTAACCTCTTAATATTCTTAATTGCTCCTTGTCCTTTGTGATGCTTGACTATAGAAAAAGCCGTAAATCCCTCCAGAGTGCTTTGAGAGCTACCCATCTTAAAACTTGTAAGGGTTAATTACTTCCTTACACAAGACAAACTGTACAAAAACAGTGTATAAGACACTTGGGACCACTGCAGTGGAATTTTCACAGTCTTGTCTTCGTTATTCTAAACACAGATCAGGAGATCTGCCCCTGGAGGATTCTAACTCGAATTATAAAACAGATGACAAGGTCAATAATAAAAATAAATTAAAACCCACAGATATATTCTACTATCTCAAGATCAGGGCCTTAGGCAATTAGGCGCCCTGTGCGAAAAGTCTTCACGGCGCCCCACCCCCCACCAAGTTGCCTGAATATAGTAACACACACAGGTACCTGGGACGTGTGTATCGCAAGGCAAACAAGGCACCTGCCTTGGGCGGCACTTTGCAGGGGGCGGCAAAAAAGCCGCCCCAACTGCCCAGGCAGATCCCTTGCTTGCCTCGCGTCCTGGAGGGCTCAAGAGCTGGCAGGCTGGCCACATTTGAGCCCCCCTGAGGCTGGCAGTGAGCAGCAAAGGAGCATACTCACCGGAGCTCTTCCTGCTCAGCTCCCTTCCGCGCCGCTTAATAAGGCCGGGAGCCGTAATATGACGTCAATCCGGCTCCCGGCATCACTAAGCGCCGCCTACTCAGCCTGTGCGCCCCCTGCCTGCTTGTCCAGCAGCCACACTGGACTGCAGGTAAGAAATCCACTCCAGCTCTCCCGGGGAGGCTGGGTGGATTTAAAATAAAATTTAAAAAAATATTAGTTTGTGAGTGTTAGTGGAAATGTCTGTGAGTGTGTATGTCTAAGTGAATGTGTGTGTGTGTGTGTGTCTGTGAGTGAATGTGTGTGTGTGTCTGTATGTCTGTAAGTGTGTAAGTGTGTGTGTCTATAAGTGAATATGTGTTTGTCTGTAAGTGTTTATGTGTGTTTGTGTCTGTGAGTGAATGTGTGTGTCGGTCAGTGAGTGTGTATGTGTTGGTCAGTGGGGGCGTGCATCTTTCAGTGAGTGGGTGCGTCTATCAGTGAGAGTGTGCATCTGTCAGTGTGTGTCCAAGTAATAGTGTGTGTATGTCATTGTTTGTCAGTGTATACAAGAGTGTGTGTCTGTCAGTGAGTGTGCGTCTGTCAGTGAGTGAGAGTCTGTCAGTCAAAGTGCGGCCTTGACAGGAAGGGCTGGGGGAAATTTAAACTCTGTTACAGGCATGTACACACACACACACTCTGTTAAAGGCAGTCACACATACAGGCACAGGTACACACAATGGCACAGCTACAGCGACACACACACAATTAGAGTCACACACAGACAGACAGTAACACACAGACAGTTACACACAGACAGACAGTCACACACACACACAGACAGACAGTTATACACATACAAAGGCAGTCACACACACAGACAGTCACACACATACAGACAGTTACACACAGACAGACACAAACAGGCAGTCAGACAGTCACACACACAGACAGACAGTCACACACACTGTCACACACAGACAGACAGTTACACACAGACAGACACAAACAGGCAGTCAGACAGTCACACACACACAGGCAGACAGTCACACACACAGGCAGTCACACAGACAGACAGTCACATACGCAGACAGTAACACACACACACACAGACAGTCACACACACACACTTACCTCTTTCCAGTGGATGCAGTTGGCTGATGGGGAAGCAGGGACTCCTTCCCTCTTCCTGTGCAGCAGGGGCTTCGGGAGGTATTAGCCCCGCCTCCGATAAGCTCCACCCCTGCCGCTCGGTAAGCCCCGTCCCCTCTGCCGCGATTTTCTTTCTTTTTTTTAAATAGACCCTGCTTAAGCTCCCCTGTCAGCCGGCCATGTGCGAGCTGTGTCGGCCACAGGGTGCCCCCTGCTTCATGGCGCCCTGTGCGACCGCACAGCTCGCACACCCCTAAGGCCGGCCCTGCTCAAGATTCCTTTCACAAGACATAACACAACATCCACCTGAATATAATCATAATACCACAGAAAACAAGTTCTGTAGATTAGACGTTTTTAAAATCCTTACCCACCCGGACAGGGGCCTCAAAGAGCACCAGAGAGTGAATCAGTTAAAGGTAGAAAAATAAAAGCTTTTCCTCACCCGCTGCAGCTGTCTGATTAACTGGGGTTCCGAGCCACCCCTTTCTGCGTCTGGATGGACTGGATTCGTCTGACTCCGGGCACGGCACCAATTGATATAGATCCAATGTGATCTTTGGTATATTCAAGGGAACCCAAATTGTTATTTCAAGTGCACTTGGAAAAGTGTGAATTAGATACCAGACACATGTTGGTAATCAAAATAAGCCTCTGTCGTTTATTTTTCAGTATGTGTTTTTATACATTAAAAAGTAAGTGCTTACATGCAAATACTCATAGGACAGTAGTAGGAAGGGAGTGAAAGGGTGAAAGGAGTACAGGTAAGACATAGGGATGAACGTCATGTACATATGACATATCTGCTACAGGAACTAGACGTATATGGTCTTAAGTGTCGTTGTAAGCAAGTATATATATATTTCATAGCTTGCCACCTCCACATTATGCCAAACACTAGGGGAGTAGCACAACATTAATTTCAAGTTCAAGTGAAGAATAATATAAAGTGACAAAACAAGTGCAGAAAACAGTGCATAATGTAAATAAATGTTTGAAGTATTATTAATATCAAAAATAATAGGTCAATTATAACTTAAGGTAATATGTGTCCATACGTGTACATCATCCATTAGGATGTTAATATATCTTATAAAGTGCATAAGGCATATCCAAATCCATCCACATACTGGCAAAATTTACAGAATTCAACATAGAATTCACTGTCGAACGGAATTCGTCATCTATAAGTTAACATGCCCTTGTGGTCTTAACTATATAGGCAAAACACAGACAGCACTTTGTGAGAGAATTAGAGGCCACAGATCTAGTATCCGGCTTGCTTATCGTGATGGAAAGTCAGACAAACCTGTGGCCCGATATTTCCTGGAATTCCAACACCAACTATCCTCCTTGAGATGCATGGCGATTAATAATTTCCTGATTCCAGCCCGGGGAGGAGACAGGGGCAACCTTTACTACAGAGAGAGACATTCTGTATTGTACAATTGAATACTTTGTCACCAAAGGGACTTAATGAAAAATGTTCCTTTTCGGTGTTCTTATGAGTCACTGTAGTGCATAATTTCCTACGGTTCAATAAACTTAGAATAGAACACTTTTGCTTGCCTTCACTTTGTCTTTACATCTAACTTGTTCTAGCCTAGCACTAAAATAGGATAGAGTACATTGAAACACATGCCACTGTGTATCTTTATGTCTTCCTACATATACATTTATATATCTTAGGACCTCATGCAATATAGATCCATCATTTAAACTTTTCTAGTATATGTTTTTTAACTGACTTTTTATTTATATGTATTTGTAATACTCTTTATGCAAAGGGATTACTTATGGCACTGATTAATTCACTATCATGAGAGCTATTAAAATTTCTTCAGACGGGAGCATCTTAATGGATGATGTATACTAGAGGATACATATTACCCTAAGATATAGTTGTCCTATTATCTTGGTTTCTTATGATATTTTTGTAAACAATTTTTGATTCATAGATGCACAATTTCGATACGCCTTATGCACTTTATAAGATATATTAACATCCTAATGGATACACCGTATGCACTTTATAAGATATATTAACATCCTAATGGATGATGTACACTTATGGACACATATTACCTTAAGTTATAATTGCCCTATTATTTTTGATACTAATGATACTTCAAACATTTTTTGAATCATAGATGCATAATATTGATACACTTCATGCACTTTATATTTACATTATGCGCTTTATATTTACATTATGTTTTCTGCATTTGTTTTGTCACTTTATATTATTCTTCATGTGCACTTTAAATTAATGTTGTGCTACTCCCCTAGTGGTTGGCATAATGTGGAGGTTGCAAGCTATGTGATATATATTTACAACACTTGATAGTAATTTTCAAGGATTTATGATTTCCACAGATGCTTAAACACTTCTTTTATGTAAATAGGTTATTTATGTTTTACTTTTAAGCAGCCTGGGGGACTGCCTGACAGCTCCCCCTGCTGGCAGCTCTTAGAGTCCTATTGCGGCCATGTGATCATGGTGATCACATTGACCTGGAGAACTGGGGTGGCCAGAGCTGCTGCAGGGGTACTGATGGGGTCTCCGGCAGTTCCCCACGAAAGTGATCACTGCTGATCGCTGGTCCAGGTAAGTCCAGGGCTCCTATTTGCCGTGGACATACTAGATAAATCCGTAGTTCTTAATGACCATTTTTTGTCCTTAGTAAGTCCACAGTAATTAAGGGCATATACATATATATAATATTGAATTCTAAGTGTATTTTGAAATAAAAATTACATACACACATATATAATTATACACACATATATAATTTTTAAAAAATATATTTTTAGTTTTTTATTTATTATTAATTAATTATTATGTATTTTTTATAATTATAATATATATATATATATATATATATATATACACACACACAAAAAAAATATATATATATATATATATATATATATATATATATATATATAGTTATTTTATATATTATATATACCCGTGTAATTTTACTATTAATATTAATAAAAAAATACACTTAGTATAACGTTATATATAATATAACTGAAGGCTTCCGATGCTCTTGCACCAAGTGATTGTTTCGGGGGTGAGCGATAGCTTGGGTGCCCCACATTGTGGGTGGGGTGGGGGGTATTCCAGGATGCCTCGATATCGAGGCATTGTGAAATACCCATAGATTGGCTGGAAGCGATCACGATTGCTTCCAGCCCTCAAATTTAACGTGAACGTATGAGGTATGTCGGCGGTCCTTAAGGACCGTTTTTTGTCGGACGTGCCTCATACGTCCGCGGTCCTAAAGGGGTTATAGTTCTGTTTGTAATAAAAATAATACCCCTCTTTTAGAAACAGGTGTAGCAAATCCAGCCAAATGGGGACTGAGCTGGGATCAAATGGGCATCCTATAAGTGCTCATTAACAGCTGAGATATCCCCTTTATGAAGAATGGAGGCATACAGGCTGTTGGCATCCATTATATACACAAATCTGATATTCCCAAAGATGGTAAATTATTATAATTTATTGCAAAAATCCATAGTGTGTTTAACAAACTACGTAATTTAAAAAAAACATTGGTTGCAGAATGCAATCCAAATATTTTTAAACCAGTTGCAGAACACAATCTGTCCCAGCTACTGTAGGCCTACCAGGGGATACGTCAGAAGACTCCTGTGTATTTTAGGAAGAGTATAAAAAGTAAGTAAAGGAGAAATCCTTTATTTTATCTGGGTTCTCATTTGATCCGTAAAATCTTGTATTTGGCTCTTATTGTTGGGATAGTCTGGAATTTAGGGAACTAGCAACAGCGCTTCCTCCTCCACTTAGTTTTATGCCTTAAAAATGAGTCTCACTATCCTGAGCTCTATAGTTCCACTATTGGTACAGTATGTATTAGAGTGGTCAGTAATAACAGTCTTGTCTGTCCCCCTAGTATTTCTCTTTAGACTTCTATGATTTTCCTTACAAGTATAAACTTGGTCATGCAGGTAGTCAAGTTGTCTTAATTTATTCAATTTCGGGTTCAAAATTTCAGAGTCAAACTTCTCTAGTCCAACATTAATATCAGCAAGTAATTTACAAACCTTTTCGCTGGGCTTTCATTCCTTTAGCTGCTGTTTGATGTTAATGTCTCTTTTTATATTCACAAGCTCTTCCTAAATACCCTCCACTAAGAGAGCGATAAAGTGAAGTCTGTGTTCATTGAGTACCTTTTCCATAGAGCCAGAAAGTCTGGTTTATTATGGCAAAAAAGTCAGTTTAATGTAAATTTTATACCTCTAGGGCAGGGGTTTTCCCAACCCAGTCCTCAAGTACCTTGTTCCAGTCCAGGATTTAGGTATTACCCTGTTGCGTCTATTTTGTTTTTTCTAAAACACCTTAGACACAACAAGGTAATCCCTAAATCATGGACTGTTAGGGGGTACTTGAGGACCAGGTTGGGAACCCCTTCTCTAGGGTTTTGTTTAACTTTAGACATGCTGGAGTATATATAGTAATTAATAACCTTTATGTGAATAATCTATTCTATGCGGTTGGCACATCCTGTGAATTTGTCCCTACCAAATTTCTGTATAAGGTTGTCCAGCTCACTTTGCATGAAGTCCAAGGTCTCTGCTGTCACTCAACCTGTTAATTTCACACCTTCAAGAGAAGCAGACACACATGAGGATGCGTATGATGCACACAAGTTCAAAAGGACCAGATTAAAGGTAGCTATCAAAGAACAACATGATGACTGGAATGTCATAAATGTTTATTCAAACTCATTATGAAGCAAGTTCTTCATTAAAACAAAAGAGGTTTCACATACAATATATGTCATATATATATATATAAAAAACAAACCGAAAAAGGGAACCAAAATGAAAATATAAATCAACTAAAACTCAGGAAATAATAAGATAATCATACAACTATATTTTATGCAGCTGGTCACACAGTATTACCTTAGATATTTAACATGAAGGCAAGCAGTATAAGCCTTTTGGGTGAAAGCCTGTCAAGGGATAAAACATGACCTGACAAAACAATTTAAATAGCATTAAACAAAATTACAAAAGAGTGGGGCCCGACAGGGAAGATGTCCAGACATACCTCTTGTTAGCTCTGGCTGCATTGAGCCTTAAAGGAACACAATAGGGTCAGGAACACATACATGTATTCCTGACCCTATAGTGTTAAAACCGCCATCTAACCCCCTTCCCATGCCTCCCTAAATATAGCAAAATCTTACTTGTATTCAAGCCTGAAGCTGTAGCTCTGCGTGCTATTTGCCTCCGAACAGTAAGCTGCCTACTGACATCATCAGAAGTGGTGGCCTGATCCAATCACAATGCTTCCCCATAGGATTGGCTGAGACTGACAAGAAGGCAGATCAAGGGCAGAGCCAGCACAATTTAGCCCCACATAGAGATGAATTGAATCAATGAATCTCTATGAGGAAAGTTCAGTGCCTGCAAGCAGAGGGCAGAGATACTGAATGTTGTGATGCATTTTAGGCAGCAATGACCCAGGAAGGATCTCTAACAGCCATCTGAGGAATGGCCAGTGAAGTTATCACTGGGCTGTAATGTAAACAATGCATTTTCTCTGAAAAGACAGGGCTTACAGCAAAAAGCCTGAAGGTAATGATTCTACTCATCAGAACACATTCAATAAGCTGTAGTTGTTCTGGTGACTATAGTGTCCCTTTGATTTCATATACAGTGCCCAAAATCTTGTTCACAGGGGCACAGAGCAGGTAACAATCCAACTCATCGACTAGCTCAGATCTTTACCCAGATTGCAGTTATTCCCTGCGTACTCACCTTGTCTGGCTCTGAGGCCTATAGAGAGAGCGGTATTAAGGGCTGAGGGATCGGCCGATCCCCTGGCCTAAAGACTGCACCTCATTCAGCTTGTGGCAGCCCCGTTACCCTTCCCTCCCTTCTGGATTGTGGGGGGATATCCCAGTCCCCAATGGGGCAGTTAGCATCTCTGCCAACTTTGAGCCGAATACAATGCAACTAGTAATCACGTGGTGGAGCCAAAATGCCCACCACGCTCAGAAAACTGCCTGCACAAGCAGACTGATGGCCAGACGTGGAGAGAACAGTTTGAGGCAAAGTTTGATGCCATATGCAGGGTGTTCTAGCGCCACATACAAAGCAACGCAAGCATCTCTGCTACAACAGTTACCTCGCTACAGCACACTGCTGACCCAGCTCACAGCCCCTCTACTGTGCTGGAGACCCATCAGGGCCAACCCAGAGGTGGAACGGGGCGAAGGAGTGACCAACACAGCCACTCCTTCGCCCCGTTCCACCTCTGGGTTGGGGGCCTTCATAGAAAACAGACCCAGCAGCCGTCCATATACCCTTGGGACAACCAAGTCCTGGGGACCCAGCTGCCTCAAAATGTTGCCTCCTGGAGATGATGGATTTCTGGACACATGGCACCAACCTCCCCTCCCAACTGGATGACCTGCCACATCTTATGCAGTTTGCTATCCTGATGAGTCTGTACGTTATATTGGTGGTGGGGAGGTATATTGGCCCTTGCAAAGAACTGATCGCTTGAATATTGATTATATGTGACATTGGGTGACCTATTCGGTAACATTTTGATGCCTGCTATGCAGAGGACTATGCTCCCACGCTGTGTCTCATGCTCTAATTAGCCTCAGGGTCTTCAATTACCATACCGTTTGTTTAACCCCATTGGTAATATAGTCTCACATTATGCTTTTTAATTCTAAGTAGCAACAGCCCCATTTTGTTTTATACAAAGTCATACTAGTCTTGCATTTTTCATACTCTTTATAATTGAGTCTTTATAAACAAGTCTATATCTAACAAGCTTTGTTGGTGTACTAACTTAGACATAATTGCTTGATTGACTTGTGTTTAGCCTTTATCTCATCTCTTAGTTAGACATATCCGACTAGCTTAATAATACTGTTTACTTTAATATAAAATGTGCACTTCTTTCTATATGCCTTGATAATGCTTGTTTTTTTACGTGCCTGCTATTGTTATTGTGACATAGCAAGCTTTTATCTCATGCACACAAAAAAAAATAGGAATAAAAACTTAGGAATAAAAACTAACCAACAAAGGGAAGTTCATTATAATATAACTAATCCTCATCCTTATCCAGTGTCCTGTCTTCATGATGATAGAATCCAAAGTTAACAGGCATGTTGGAAATAAATACTAATTACAAAATACTACATATTTTCCCCTGAGGAACAATGGTGACGTCAGTGTGGGAAGTTATCTTATATTTGGTCCTTGCACCTGGGTTCCATTATGGAGTGTGAGCACATTGTCTGATGTCTGCATTCCACAGTGGAATATATTTATGTATTGTACTATGTCAGTGACTTACAACTGGGTATATGGAGAAGGTTTCATTTATTTTTATTTATTGTTACATTTTTGGTTGTCTCAAATGGAAAATAATTTTGTTTTTAAGATGGCAATAACCGGATTGCTGCATTCTAAGGTGGAACACATCATTAGCGTGGATGTGGAGGACTAGACATTTGATTGGAGGATAGAATAACTGGCAAAAACTGTATGCAACCTAATTGGAGGATTGAAAAACCCAAGACTGTAAGTATGTAGTATAAATGTGCTAACACACTCATATTTGTGTTCAGGGATGTCTCACATGTACCACAGTTCCCCCATGTAAAGGTTTTGTGGGATTTTGGAAAGTTAAAAGGTCAAATATAGATGTTGCCCATTTCAGTTTTTACACATTGAAATTGTCCGATTAGTTTTCTTGGCCTATGTTGCCTTTGAAACCGTATTACAGCCCAATAACTATAATTACCCCATTATGGCATTCCATTAGAAGACTAGAATCTATATACAAAAAGTAATACTGTTACCATCAATGGCATATCAGGGTAAGACACATGTCACTAAACACCCAACGTTTCGTCACACAAATGGATACCTTTCTCAAGGGAACCAGATTGAGGGTTTAGTGGCTTGTGTCCTGCCCTGGGGGTATTTATGGTCTTCAAACCTGAAAATGTGATTAAGTGATTTTCTAGGCCCAAGAGAGCATTACAGCCTGGGTATTAAGATTTATAATACATGCAGGGCCCATATAGTGTTAATATTTGTATTGGTGCTTTTTCACACACATGAACTTTTCACATTTCATAATCCTGATGTGCATTAGTGTAATAAAGCTGCAATATTCTTTCTTAGGATTGTCTCACCAACAAGCCCCCCCCCCCCCCCCCATGTTTTCCAGGTTAGGGAAGTAACAAGACAAAATATATTAGATGCCCTTTTCAACCTGTAAAATTGACAAAGTGAATTTCTGGGTCTACACTGCCTTTGAGACAATATGGTAGCCAAGGAAACAACATTACCCCCATGGTGGCAAATCATTTTAAAAAGTAGGAAACCCAGGTAATTCCAAATGACATAATATGAATTGTTTGCTAAAGCCAATTTACCACAAATGTTGACCTCATTTATTGGTTACATTTTCGTTTGTGTTTTTTCGGGCACATGAATTACATTTTCACAGGGAGTTTCATAATCCTGCAATGAGTTGGTGCAATAAAGCCTCAGTATTTTTATTACACACTGTCTCACACATATAAGAGTATCCTCACATATAATTTTTTAGGTTTTTTTTGTAAGTCACAGGGCCAAATGTAGTAGATGTATTTTTCAAATTGATTAATTGACACATTCATTTTCTCTGTCTATGTCACCTTTTAGAGAACAGGGCACACTAAGAAAGAAAATTGCCCCCATGATAGCCTACAATTTTAACAAGTTTTCAAAATGTAGTATTTTGATTTGCTTGGTGTAACCACTTTATAAATGTCTGGGCCTAACGTTAACAGGTACAGGCCACAGTCAGAGAATTCCAGAAGTCAGAATAATCGGTAAAACAAGATAATAAGTCGGTACAGGCAGCTAACAAAAAGTAGTCAAGACAAGTTGAGGTCAGAAATCCAGAAAAAACAAATAAACAAACTGATAAAGTCCCATACAGAGTGATTTAATAGTTCAACTCTGTCTGGTAGACTTTGTAACAGTTTGTTATGCAGAGGGCCATGTAGAGATGGTTGGGAAGAGCAGAAGGACTTTCTTCCAGAAAACATGGCTCTTTCTCTAGGATTATTTTTTACAGCATGTGGGGGGATTCAAAAAGGAATATGTTTGTCAAAAAGTATTTGGGCATCTCACTCCAAAGGGGAAGAATTGGGGGACTGGGCAAATAAAATATAAAACAAACTTTTTAACATAACATCTAAAAATGGGTATGGCCTACCTATGGCTTCTTTGTTGTAAAGTACATAGGAATTTAAAATTGAAATCTGTCATAGGTAGATTTTTTTGCACCAGGTCTGTGATGGTAGTCACCATTAGAGATGTCGTAAACATAAAATGTTCCGTTCGCGAACGGCGAACGCGAATTTCCGCAAATGTTTGCGAAAGGGCAAACCGGGCGAACCGCCATAGACTTCAATAGGGAGGCAAATTTTAAAACCCACAGGGACTCTTTCTGGCCACAATAGTGATGGAAAACTTGTTTCATGGGGACTAACACCTGGACTGTGGCATGCCGGAGGGGGATCCATGGCAAAACTCCCATGGAAAATTACATAGTTTATGCAGAGTCGGTTTTAATCCATAAAGGGCATAATTCACCTAACATTCCTGAATAGTTTGGAATAACGTGCTTTATAACATCAGGTATGATGTTGTATCGATCAGGTAGTGTAAGGGTTACGCCCGCTTCACAGTGACAGACCAAACTCCCCGTTTAACGCACCGCAAACAACCGCAAACAGTCCATTTGCAAAACCGCAAACTCCCCATTTGCACAAGGTTGGATACCAAGCTAGCCATGTCCTGTTCCTTGTCCTCACTGATGTCATTGAAGGTCTCTTCCTCCACCCAACCACGTACAACACCAAGGGTCCCCGAAAGGTGACAACAAGCCCCCTGGGATGCCTGCTGTGTTTGGTCTTCCACCTCCTCAAAGCCACCTTCCTCCTCTGACTCCTCTTCTTCAGACTCCTCTATCTGCATTGCCTCTCTCTGTGTTATTATAAGGTGTGTTAAGTAGTACTATTCCTATCAGTTTAATGCCTGTTACGTCCCCTATCAGGGGACGTGTACATGGCATTGATTTTAGGAACCGGGAGATGGAAAAAGATGCTTGGTTGGTCCTCCTACTTCAAATTTGGGGCACTGCGCGTGTAATCTAATGTGCCACCAGATAGGAGTGGTGTGTTAAGTAGTACTATTCTTATCAGTTTAATCCCTGTTACGTCCCCCTCATGAGGCCTTTTTTAGTCGAATGTATCGCCCACTATCAGTCCCTTCGGGATCTATCCCTCATTCATTTTAATAAAGGTGAGGTAATCTAGACTTTTTTGACCTAGGCGACTTCTCTTCTCAGTGACAATACCTCCTGCTGCACTGAAGGTCCTTTCGCAAATTGGGATAGCTCAGGCCACAGGTCAAGCTTGCACACCCAGTAGCCTTATACGCATTGTATAGCATACTTTTTCATTTATTTTGGAACTGCTGCATCCTTTCCGACTTGCGTTAATTCGGTAACATTTCAGGCACTTTCTGCTTATACCGGGGGTCTAGTAGCGTGGACACCCAGTACAGGTCGTTCTCCTTCAGCCTTTTTATACAAGAGTCCCTCAACAGGCACGACAGCATGAAAGACCCCATTTGCACAAGGTTGGAGGCCGAGCTACTCATTTCCCGTTCCTCCTCCACACTGATGTCAATGAAGGTATGTTCTTCCCCCCAGCCACGTGGAACACCACGGGTACCAGATAGGTGACAACGAGCACCCTGGGATGCCTGTTGTGGTTGGTCTTCCTCCTCCTCCTCAAAGCCACATTCCTCCTCTGACTCCTCCTCCTCACAATCCTCTTCCAGCGTTGCCGCAGGTTCAGCAAGCGATGATGATAAGGCTGTTTCTGGTGGTGATAGTGACCACAACTCTTCCTCTTCCTCTTAACGCTCATCTACGGGCTGATCCAGCACTCTTCGAAGGGCACGCTCCAGGAAGAAAACAAATGGTATGATATCGCTGATGGTGCCTTCGGTGCGACTGACTAGGTTTGTCGACTCCTCAAAAGGACGCATGAGCCTACAGGCATTGCGCGTGAGCGTCCAGTAACGTGGCAAAACAATTCCCAGCTCCGCAGAGTCTGTCCTAGCACCCCGGTCATACAAATAGTCGTTAACGGCTTTTTCTTGTTGGAGCAGGCGGTCGAACATTAGGAGTGTTGAATTCCAAAGTGTCGGGCTGTCGCAAATCAAGCGCCTCACTGGCATGTTGTTTCGCCGCTGGATATCTGAAAAGTGCGCCATGGCCGGGTAGGAATGCCTGAAATGGCCACACACCTTCCTGGCCTGCTTTAGGACGTCCTGTAAGCCTGGGTACTTATGCACAAAGCGTTGTACGATCAGATTACACACATGTGCCATGCACGGCACATGTGTCAACTTGCCCAAATTCAATGCCGCCAACAAATTTCTTCTGTTGTCACAAACCACTTTGCCGATCTCCAGTTGGTGCGGAATCAGCCACTGATCCACCTGTGCGTTCAGGGCGGACAGGAGTGCTGGTCCGGTGTGACTCTCTGCTTTCAGGCAAGTCAACCCCAAGACGGCGTGATACTGCCGTATCCCGGATGTGGAATAGTACCTGGGGAGCTGGGGGGTGCCGTTGATGTGGAGCAAGATGCAGCAGCAGAAGAGGACTCAGCCGAGGAGGTTAGGGAAGAGGATGGAGTAGGAAGAGTAGAGAAGGTGGCAGCAGGCCTGCCTGCAAGTCGTGGGGGTGTCACCAACTCCTCTGCAGAGCCACGCATTCCATGCTTGGCAGCCGTCAGCAGGTTTACGCAATGCGCAGTGTAGGAGATATACCTGCCCTGACCATGCTTTGCAGACCAGGTATCAGTGGTCAGGTGGACCCTTGCCCCAACACTGTGTGCCAGACATGCCATTACTTCCTTTTGCACAATCGAGTACAGGTTGGGGATTGCCTTTTGTGCAAAGAAATTTCGGCCGGGTACCTTCCACTGCGGTGTCCCAATAGCTACAAATTTTTGAAATGCCTCAGACTCCACCAGCTTGTATGGTAAAAGCTGGCGGGCTAAGAGTTCAGACAAGCCAGCTGTCTGATGCCGGGCAAGGGGGTGACTTTGTGACATTGACTTCTTACGCTCAAACATGTCCTTGACAGACACCTGACTGTGGGCAGATGAGCAGGAACTGCTCAAGGCGAGAGACGAAGTGGCGGATGGTTGAGAGGGGGCAAGGAGGACAGCAGTGGTTGACGTGGCTGAAGATGCTGGACCAGGAGGAGGATGGCGGTTTTGAGTTTGTGTGCTGCTTGTACTCATGTGTTGATCCCATAGGTGTTTGTGATGTGCGATCATGTGCCTTCGCAAAGCAGTTGTACCTAGGTGGGTGTTGGACTTCCCATGACTCAGTTTCTTTTGGCACAGGTTGCAAATGGCATCGCTGTTGTCAGAGGCAGACACACAAAAAAATGCCACACTGCTGAGCTCTGCAATGACGGCATTCTGGTGGTGGTAACAGCATGCGTTGATTGACGTGCTGTCTGGCTTACCCCGGGTGCCAATGCATGCTGTCTGACTGTGCCACTAGCTCCTTGCGACGACCTCCCCCTGCTTCCAACTCGTCTCCTCCTTCTCTCTGTCTCCCCATCTGAACTTTCCCCCTGTTCTTCTTCTCTTCTAGCAGGCACCCACGTGACATCCACGGATGCATCGTCATCATCAACCGCTTCACTTGTATCTGACAACTCAGCAAAGGAAGCAGCAGCGGGTACAACATCATCATCATTACACCGTATGTCCATGTTTGTAATGCTGCCTGACTGAGACATATCCCTGTCATCTACATCCTCTGGCAATAATGATTGCGCATCACTCATTTCTTCCAACTGATGTGTAAATAACTCCTCTGACAGATCAGGTGAAGCGGCTGTGGTGCTAGTGTTGGTGGTGGCGGCAGGCGGGCGAGTGGTAACTTGAGAGGTGCCCGAAGCTAAGCTGGAGGAGGATGGTGCGTCAAGGTTCCGAGCGGAAGCTGTAGAAGATTGGGTGTCCTGTGTTAGCCAGTCAACTATGTCCTCAGAACTTTTCGAGTTCAGGGTACGTGGCCTCTGAACACTGGGCATTATTCTAGGGCCAAAGGGAATCACAGCACCATGACCATGACGGCCCCTGCAGGTTGGCCTGCCTCTGCCTGTCATTTTGTTTTTCGATTAGTGGTACTATGCGTGCAAGCTACTGTGACAACAGATATCAGTGGCAATGTGCACTGGCAGAAGTTGGCAGAGTAGACGCTGTAGGCCTGACACACACGCTTGCAGACAACTAACTGCTATTCAATCTATTACAGTCGAAATTGTATTTTTTCTTTTTTTTAAATGTACACTACTGTTACACCAGATATGAGTTGCACTGGTGTGACACTGTGCCCTGGCAGGCCCTGAAATGTACACGTGTGAAGGAAACTGACTGCTATTATTTCACAGTCAAATTTCTAGTTTTTTATTTTTAAATGTACACTACTGTTACACCAGATATGAGTTGCACTGGTGTGACACTGTGCCCTGGCAGGCCCTGAAACGCACACGTGTGAAGGAAACTGACTGCTATTATATTACAGTCAAAAAAGTTTTTGTTTTTTTTAAATGCAAGCTATTGTGACACCAGAGATGAGTGGTGGCACTGGGCAAGTGGGCACAGTATACGCTGTGAGCCTGACACACACGCTGGCAGGCAGGCAACTGCAATTAGATTACACAGAAAAAGAAGCAGAGATCAGATGAGTCCTTCAGGACTGTAGTGGACACTGAATACACTAGCCTAGCTATCGATTTCCCTATTAAATCAACAGCAGCTACACTGTCCCTCCTCTCACTAAGAATGCAGCTTCCGAATGAATCTAAAATGGATGCTGTCCAGGAGGTGGGAGGGTCTGGGAGGGAGGGTCTGCTGCTGATTGGCTGGAATGTGTCTGCTGACTGTGAGGTACAGGGTCAAAGTTTACTCAATGATGACGAATAGGGGGCGGACCGAACATTGCATATGTTCGCCCGCCATGGTGAACGCGAACAAGCTATGTTTGCCAGGAACTATTCGCCAGCAAATTATTCGGGACATCTCTAGTCACCATCACTGGGAACATAAGATGGACACTTCAATTAGATCCCTGGATGACTCCTATGTTTAAATCACCCTGTGCCCATTGTAGGTGCAGGGTGTGTGTAATGTTTGTGGATTATGTATTTATTGTTAATTGTTTGAGTGCTCTCCTGTCCTGCTGATTCTTGCAATCAACTAGGAGAATTTGGCTATGGAGCCTTTATAGCGCCCTCTGTTGATTACAGCAACAACTATATGCACTAACTGATTTACAAGGACAAGGCTGGCTAATTTGCATATTTGGGTTGATTTGCATATAGCAAATTCTGCAGACAGGAGAGATATTGTGTATTGTGTGTTAATTATTATGTTCCCCACCCCCTTGTAAATATGTCATTGTTTTATAACAAGTTGCTGTATGTTGTCAGTTATGAATTGGTTACTTGCATTTGATTTAAGTTGTCACAGCAATCTACATGTGCAGAGTCTATGGGCTAGTCTCGAGAAAAATAAAGTTTATATGTCTGTTCCTTTTGGAACTTGTGTCCTTTGTGGATTTTTAGGGATCCTAGTGACAGTCTTCGGACCTGTTTGCTGGTTGCAGTATCCATCTAGCCCTGGGATAAATCAAGAGCCACAATTGCTTTTGTAAAGGCAATAACTATAATTCCTGTAAGCAGAGCTGCAGCAGAATAGGCAGAGGGGATGATACCTGTCTGGAAATGGGGCTGCAGCAAAATAGGCAGAGGAGAAACTACCTGCCTGGAAGAAGAGCTGCTGCCTGGTTGGGTGCAAAACCTCCAGAAGGACCCCAGTCAAGCTTCGGTGACAGGGGCAGAAGCATTCCAGGGTCTCTGCAAGCAGCTAGGAAGCGGAGTTGGGAGCTTCATCACAAGGTCCTACTTTTCCGGTTTACTAGTTAAGACTTTATATATTGGCATCCACTTTTACAGTGAATAGGGGTATTTCTGGAGCCATTAGGCTTGTGGTACCCAGTTTTTCTTTGGCACAGGGCTTCCTAAGCTTCCTCTTGTAGATTATGGTAAGGCACCATCACTTGAGGACTCACTCATTGACTCAATTTTAAAGTCTGTGATACTATCACTGTCTTCCAGTGTGACACTATCACTGTCTGCCATAATTATGTCTACCTCCTCCGCCGTATAGTAGCATGCCATTCTAATTCTATGTGATAACTAAAAGGTGATTTTCCTAACACGCATTACCAATTCCTCAATTACCCACCGACTTCCACCCACAAAAACCTAAACACGCAACCCAAAAATTGGAATAAATTACTAATCGCAATTCAGACAGCTGCGACCAGTACTAAAAGGGTTATTTCTTTCTTTATAGAAATAAACCCCCAACAATGTCAGCTTGATTAGATAGCCCTCTGATCACACTTATCACTGATACAGTACTGTACAGTGTAGAGTACAGTAATCACGCAGCAGGAAAGGGTTTAATAGGGTCAAACAAAATTTTTTTTTTACGCAAAAAAATAGGAACAGTGCCAAGGCACTAAATACCCTAATCAGGCTTATCAAATGGTTAATGATTTGATCAGCACTACAAGGGTTAAACAAAAATCACTTTCTTTTTTTACTTTTTCAACGTTTACAGTTCTAACAAAGTTTGCAAAGATCTGTACAATGCTTTCCTATGGGGTAGTTTCCCTTTAAATTATGACCCCATAAATACTGCAAAATAATCATATAATTTTACAAACATATTTTTCAGGAAGAGCATCCTGTAAAAACATATGCCAACAAAGGAATCAGAATATGTTTATGACCATTTTTATTTTCTTAGCAGAACAAGTTTTGATCTGTTTTCACGCTTTGGTTTTGATTTGAATTTTTGCTAAATATTACACAAAGAATGATCATATTTAAATTTTATTTTAAAAGGAGTGGGGATGGCTTACCCTTACCACCAATCCATGAAGCTTCACTATTATTGTTATCAATCGATGAATTAGAAACGTATGAGAAACAAGCTTTCCCCCTCGCAATTAATAATTATTTTGCTTAGTATTTAGAAACATAGTTACAT
The DNA here is from genome assembly GCF_036172605.1 of Pelobates fuscus. Lineage (NCBI taxonomy): Eukaryota > Metazoa > Chordata > Amphibia > Anura > Pelobatidae > Pelobates > Pelobates fuscus. The sequence continues at coordinate 127,934,941 of NC_086320.1, forward strand.
CATCAACATAGTTATACAACCACTTGATTTGGTCAGATCTGCTGAATTAGAATGGTGGTTATGTTGAATATGTGCTCAATAGAGGTTCCAAACTAAATATATAAAGTAAAAGGTTGGGCGACCTTGTTTTATGCCTGTTACTCTAAATGCACAACCCAAATGACAATTTATTAATGGCGTACAATAGACTCCATAATACACAACGGGGAGCCACTTAACAAAAATATAAATGTATTCCATATTTCAACATGGTTTGAAACAAGAAATCGTGATGGACTCTATCAAAAGCTTTATTTTGATCCACACCTACAAGATACAAACTGTATTTTTTTTTTACATCTACCTATTACAAACTAAACAAACTGTAATTTTTTTTTTATCTATTAAAAAATATATTTCCCATGCTATGATTCCTAACTGCACATGTTTGCCATGTGCTTATTAACTCGCTTGCCACACCATTTATCCTTAAATATAGGATTTGGGGCACAATTTTATAGTCAGAATTTAGTACATTTTTCAGTTCTGTTAAAGGATGCTCTAAACCAGGCATAGCCAACCTTCGGGACTCCAGATGTTTTGGACTACACATCCCATGACGCTTTGCCAGGATTATGGGTGTAAGATCATTATGGGGGATGTAGTCCACAGCATCTGGGGTGCCAAAGGTTGCATATCCAGATGGCTGAAGTGCTTTATATGTGTAGAGTGTGCTCTTCAAGTTATATGTGTAGAGTGTGTCCTCTTCAAATCAAAATTTAAAATAAGATCAAAAGTCAAATCAGTTGACTTTTCATCTTAGTTTATATTTTGATTTGATTTACTAAATTGGATATTTTAAATTGGAACCATCTATTTCATCATTTGAGGGGATACCATACTGACCACCTTCCCCCAACTTGAATTGGGGTTTGGATTTAGCTAAGCATCCTAAGGAGATACACACTAGACCCAGGTGACAATGTGTACTCTTATCACATGATATATACTTATCATCATCTAAAGTTTAATCTGCACTATTGTATATTCCTCTTTTATATTTCAGCAAATATTGATATTTTAAGAAGAAAGGGAGATATTTTTTATATGTTTTAGCTCCACCTATTGTGCATTTTTTAGTATTTTATATTGTAACCATCTCTGTATTTATTATCCACACATTTATTCAGTATAGTATAAAAACAATAAAGTGTTTAGTACCAGAATTATTTGTATTTTGGACTTTATTAGCAATAATTGCCAAAAATACATGCTTGCCATGAATTTGGGACCTTTTGGACTTGCAAAACATATTTAATTCATATACCAAGCTATTGGTAATATTGATACTTACAAATAAGTATAAAGTGATAGAATAGATAGATAGAGAGGTTTACATTCACTCCCTTCATTGGGTGAGTGATTCAAGGTAATCCGTGTAAATATGTAAATATATAAGAGTTTTGTCTACCTGGGATTTATTATTCTTTTACTTGACACCAGTAATATAAGAGGGATATATTATTAACATAATGCTAACATAAATTGTGACACATCGCGACACCACTACAGGGTACATAGATTATAGAGGCTATGATGGGGATCCACATATAGTAGTGACTATCTTTTTGATAAGAAGGCAAGGGTAAAATAAGAGTGCAATAATATTAGGCACTGCCCAGTGCTCTATTACTATTTGTTGATACCATCCCCTTTAATAATATCTATTATACATATATAGCACTGTATCTTTTTAAACTGGACTAACTGTATACATGTATCCCTTTAATAAGGTAATTTCCATTACTCTATGCTTTAGAAACACATCACGTCTTTCAGTGACATTAAATAAGCATATGGTGGTTCCTCAGGATCTATTTAATACATTGCGTCCAATAAATCATACGTATAGATACATTGTAAACAATAAAGCCGTCTGTAATCCCTGGTATTTTCCGGCCATCACATTTGGACTCAAGTCACTACCGAAATATGCGCTCGCGTTAACACACACCCCCAAGATGACGTGGAAGGGCGGAGCTAAGAGACCTGGACCACTCACCAAAATTTTGGCGCGCGAAATGCTAATGGGATGTGCCCTGCGATTGGATACCTGACGAAGGTAACAGGATACTTAACCAAGTCAGCGGCAGTGTCACTTTTACCTTTGAGAAAGGCGCTTGCATAGCGCCAAAACGTGCGTTAGGTTATGCTTTTAAATTGATCACCGGCACTTTGTGTGTTCACTTGGTGGGGGGAGGTAGATGAGATTTATAGGAGTTGATGCATTATCAGTTTGGAGCTATTAGTGTCGAACTGTCAGTACTGTTGGGATAGCTTTACCCAGCCACTCTGTAACACTGTTAGCAGCTACTTTTGAACAGTGGTGGCAACAATAGTATCCAGGGCTAACATAATTGAAACTTACCTTGAAGCTATGCTACAGAAACGCTTGGAGTGATCTATCGTGGTTAGACACACATCCTAGATATTATTTCTGTTATGCAAGCCTTCAGTTAGCAAGCAGTAATAGACTACAGGTTACAAGCTACAGTGCTAGCAATAATAGTATCCGTGGTTACCAGAATTGCAACCTGCCTTGAAGCTACGCTACAGAAACGCTTGGGGTGTTCTATTGTGGTTAGACATACCTCTTAGACCTAATTATTATTGTCATGTAAGCCTTCAATTAGTAAGCAGCAATAGACTACAGGTTTAAAGCTTCTCTGGGGCAAATAGCCCCTTTCTAGACAGCACGTCTTTGATATCCTGTTTAAACCTACTATCTACTACCTGTTTTAAGGCTACGCTACAGTTTTTTTGTCGAGTGACCTATCCAAGATAGATATCACGTTCCAGATGCTATTTCTGTTTTCTGATATTACTTAGCCTTATTCCATATAACGTTCCTAGTCCACATCATTACTAGTAGGCACAGTTCACGCCTCACATAGATCATATGGAGATTTAAAGGAACCTTTAGCTGTATGGTTATAAGGATTAAACTGCTCACTCCTATCTCATACATACACTACTATCTCCCCCACTTTTATTATTTATTATTTTCTTTATTAGATGTGTTAGTATTTCTTATAAGTTTCCTTTATTTTTCTGGGGAACATATATATACCCTATAATAAAGGTGTTTTTTATTTTTGTCCAGCAAGGGTAGACTAACAGAATCTATTCTTGGTGCTCCTGAGCCTATCTGGGCTCGTGACCACCTCCAGTTCTCATATTTTGCAATATTGATACTTAGCATCCATGTTCTGATACATAATATGGGAAGGAATGAAGTAATAATTTTGAGGATGGGCTATAAAAAGGAAGAATTGATAGGTTCAAATGACAATCAGATACATAATTATGATGAAACTATAATTAATATGACTCTGGGAAGATATTCAGTGCTCATTTAATGAGTAATATTATTGTAATTATATGCATTCAGATGCTCTGTAATTTTTTTAAGTGCCAAGTAAAATCATTTAAAGAGTTTCAAACAGACAGGTCAAATTGCTTTTTCCATTAATAGATTTTGACATTTCTATGGTAGCATTTAAAGTTAAAGAAACACTATAGTGTCAGCAATAAAAACATGTAGTCCTGAAACTATAATGCTGGAATGCAGCATTAGATGCCAAGTGATTGTTTTCACCTTTTCTCCTATGCCACAGTTGGCTCCACCTCTGTGGTTGAGATCATCAGTGTAAAAAACGCTATAGATGCCAAGTGATTGTTTTCACCTTTTCTCCTATGCCACAGTTGGCTCCGCCTCTGTGGTTGAGATCATCAGTGTAAAAAACGCTATTTTACACTGACGTTTCTATGGTAGCATTCAAAGTTAAAGAAACACTATAGTGTCAGCAATAAAAACATGTAGTCCTGAAACTATAATGCTCGAATGCAGCATTAGATGCCAAGTGATTTTTTTCACCTTTTCTCCTATGCCACAGTTGGCTCCGCCTCTGGGGTTGAGATCATCAGTGTAAAAAACGCTAGTTTACACTGACGTTTGCCAAGAACTCCTGGAGGAGTGTGGAAGCTGATCTCCTGCCCACCGGCTATGATCCATGTCTGAGACTCCATTCGGGAGTTACCCTGCCCAACTGCCATTAGCAACTTTTCCTCTGTGCCCCTGGTTCGGCACTTTGCCTTCTCACAACTGGAAACGAACGCTAGATCCCTGGTTGCCATTCGCATAAAAAAACCCATGAACGGTTCTCAGCAGAACTTAGCAGCAACTTCTATGGAACTAATTTCAGCATGAGGACTTTGTGGTTACTGGTCACCTCAGCGGTACTTAGCCGCGAATGTTATGGAGCTGTTTTTGGGTAGGTGACCTTGCGGTTCCCTGGCAACTTGGTCCTGGGTTTTGAACCACTTTGCGAACCACAAAGAGAGAGCTTTTTGAAGGGAAGATATCTAATACTAAGAGGAACAAATCCTCCCAGAGCACCCTGTATTTCGGCCACAGGAGCTTACGAAAGTTGACCGGCAAAGCACACATTGCTCTGGAACTATTTTCTCATAGGTCAGAAATTTTCCACTGTGGCATTTCCCCTATACTGCATGGATCTGAGCGCTATTTTGACAACTTGGGAGCTCAGATCAGGGCTGTTTGGTGTGAGGGCTATTGTATGTTTTTGTGATGTTTTGTCATCAGGGGTGGACTGACCACTCTGGCAGATCGGTCATGGGCTGAGGGCCCGAGGCAGTCAGGGGCCTGGCCAGCTGAACTGCCATGTACTCTCTTTCTGGCTGGGAAGATCAGAGAACTCCCCAGTCAGAGAGGCAATATTGCACATGATAGGTTGCCCCATAACTAAAATTTCCCATCACCTTCTGAGTGAGACCTGACAGCAATCCTGCTCTTGTCAGGTCTCCTCCATTCTGACATCACTTCCTGCCCCCTCCTCTCCTCTTGAATCTACAATGAGCAGCCTGGCAGAAACAGCATGCATGTATAACCCCCATGCTCCCAAACATTCACCTCAGCACCATCTCACCCGGCAACCACCTCAGCCCCTATTCCACCATGAGCACCCATCTCAGCCCACATCTCTCTCAGCACCCTCCTCAGCCCCTATTCCTATCTTGAGCCCCCATCTACCCCAGTACCAACCTCAGCCCCATCTCCCCCAGCACCCACCTCAGCCCCCATCTCCCCCCATCACCCACCTCAGTCTATATCTGTGGCGAAACCGACCTCGCCACTTGTCCTTGGAGGGGGCTGCTTGCCCTCCTCTTGCCTTTGGACTATGGCCCTGGGAGATTGGGCCCGTTTACAAAATGTATTCGGCCCTAACAGAGTGCATGTCACTCATTCTGGCCCTTTAAACACAGTGGGGCCATTCGGTACTTGCCCTGTGTGAGCAGTGATACCCCCAGATAGCTATGCCATGGAGCCTATTCATATAATGAAAGACTATGGAAAAGACTTTGGCTCCATGGCAATTAAACTGTATTTGTGTGGTCTGCGTGCCATTCACCTAATAATGTGCACGCAGACCTGAGCTATCTGGGGATATGTTACATGTCTGTGTTTAATGTATAAAAAGTAACTTTATATATTTTAAAACATAATCCTGTATTTAGGTCCCCACATGTGTAATGGAGTTTTGTCTTTGACCTGGGAGATAATTGGATTACTTCTCCAATTATCTCCAGGGCAGAAGGGAGGAAGCCAGGATGCATTGTGGGGATGTTTTACTTTTACTGTTTGAGCCAGATTAAAATACTGCCAGCCAGGGGGAACAAAAGATACTTTTACTAACTTTTGAACCCCTGGTCTGATTCATGCCATTTCTTTAATATGTTGTTCCCCTGAATGGATTGATTGTGGATATGTATTTTTATGTGAATGTGATGTATGGTCTTAAAGTTACAGAGTATGTGTGGAAACTCTATTTTTACTGTATGTAATAAATTATGTTAACTGCTTATCTGAGGGGAGGGGATGTGTGGGTTGTACTGTTACTTGATTGGTTATTTTATGTCTCCCCCTGGGTGTGTCCTGTATGCACAACCATAATAAAAACCAGGCTGGGTGTGCCAGGACCTCAGATTCTGCTTGACCCTCAAACCGATGTGTCGTCTCGTTTTTGGGGGGGATTGGATTGTATGCTGACTGCCAGGAGTGTAAGCGGATTGTATGCTTTTCCTGTTTGGCTGATTCCAGGGTTCGTGTGTTTCCAGTTCGGGAGTTTCCAGAATTCGTACAGTTTGCAGTTCGGGAGATTGGTGATTGCTGTAGCTGCTGGTCTATGGAAAAGGGGGATATCGCCTAAACTGGGTTTTATCCTCTTGTAAGTGAAACGGTCCGTTACAATATCCCACCCAGCATCCATCTCAGCTCACATCTCCCCTAGCACCCACCTCAGACCCTATCCCACCCTGAGTCCCTATCTCCCACAGCACCCACCTCTGTGATTGAGATCATCAGTGTGAAAAACGCTCTTTTACACTGACGTTTGCCATTATCTCCTGGAGGAGTGTGGAAGCTGACCTCCTGCCCACCGACTATGATCCATGTCTGAGACTCTGTTTGGGAGTTACCCTGTCCAACTGCCATTAGCAACTTTCCCTCTGTGCCCCTATTCCAACCTCCTGAGCTCCTATCTAACCCAGTACCAACCTCAGACTCTATCCCACCCAGCACCCACCTCAGCCCCATCTCCCCATAACCCACCTCAGTCCCCATCTTGTGTGTTGGAGGCTACTTGTATGGACTTATATGATTGAAAACAAATGTGAGGGACACTGCTTGTGATGTCACCAGCAAACATAGAGCAAGCATGTAATTACATTTGCTTTATTTCTTTACTTGAGTGGTGATGGGGGGGGGGGGGGAGGGGGAGGAGGGGGGTTGAGGCCTGCCAGTTTTGCTGGTGAGAGTCATGACTGTGTGATTCTCACATAGCCATTATGGGTGCTGGGCAACATGCATATAATATCTGTGTGAGAGCCACACAAAGAATGGGGAGAAAAGTAGCAGTAAAAACGAGATTAGGAGAACACTGCAGGAATATCAAAATGTATACCAAAATCATTCCATATAAAAGCATTTTATTAATCATAACCAGGACCATATGTTTCTTAAATGTATTGGAATCAAACAATTTAAGATTCCTTGGAGAGGGGGAAATATAAAAAATATTTTAGGCAGATCAGGAATGGAATGGATTTTTAATCTGCAGACCCTAGCTCCCCAAGGTCTCAATGTAGATTTCGATCTGCACAATTTTTTTTATAAAACACAACAATGCCCATCTATGTTTATAAAGTCCTTTTAGTATTATATTTATCCCCAGCTGCTAAACCCCTTTTTGATCACATTCCCAATTTAGTATGTTCAATACGTTTTAAGACTATATATATTTTTTTACGTGCTTCTACATATTCATCATATGCTTTTGTATAATATTTATTTAAATGATTATGTAATAATTGTCAAAAGTTTAGTATTAACTATATATACACCTTTTACAACATGTATTCAAATAACACCCATATAAAGCTGAGATGTGTTGTTATTTTGGGGCTATTCTATCTGTACAGATATGTACTTGTATTTTCTGTGGTGTCTAAAATGCCCATCCTCCCTTGTCTACTTTGGCAAAAAAAATAAAACTAACGGAATCTTACAAAGTTGCATTGTAAGAGAAAGGGTGAATCAAGGCTACATGTGCCAATTCTAAAATTACGACCGAAATTACAGACACCGAGACTGGGAAAACGCTTTGAAATTGACAGGTTCATTGATATATAGTAGCTATAAAAGATAACAAAATTACGTCAAATGGATCACCAAATCAGTTAACCTATTATACAAAAAGGTAAATGGACCCCATGACAAGAATTTTTGGTGATGTAATTGCTCCACCTACTGACCAAAATCTAGATGATAGTCTGTAGGGAAGACACACCTACAGTTCCCTATTGGTTATATCAACTGGTGACGTGCAGAGAATTTTCCCAGTTAAAAAGTAAGGACAAAGAGAAGAGAAGAGATTCTGGCTCTCGGATACTTTCAAACTCTCGGGGACTTACAGATTCTGACTCTTGGACTGGACTCAAGGCTCCCACTTCCAGACTTTCAAACACTCTCTTGGACACATCTAATTCTTTATATTTTCCAACTAACACAACTTTACTCTGAAAACTTTTCAATTTTTCACAATTCTAATCATACTTACATTCGAAATTCCTGGGACATATCTACACATCTGATAGAAAATCTACAACCTAACTGGTAATTATGCAGGTTTTATTTTAATTAATTAAATTCAATTATTAATTGTATTAATAGCAGGAATATATATCTGGATAAATCTTGGGCAGATTTCAATTATTAGAAATCATAATTAGCTAAGGAATATATGGTTATAAAAATTCCATTCCAGCAGGTGGACTAAATATAACGATATATTAAAATGTAAATCTGCCAAATGTTAGCATACCAAATTTTTATCCAGACGTATTGACTTGTTCTGATATAAGATAGTGAATCTTAATTAGGAAAGTTAAAATTCGGCATACGTAAAATCTGGTTAGAATTATTCTTATTGGATGGTCCTAGGAATGGTGAATGATCTTGCCTATTAGGATTGTAGCCAGCACTGCTGTGTTCTGTGAGGTTTTGTCTTTTCTGTGAATTTGGTTTCTAAGCAAAGTAGTGTCCTGTCGTAAATCTTGTTAAATTGCATACAACTGTCGCTATTTAGCTGTCTATATTGTGTTAAACCACTGCCATATTGTATAATATTATATATTATATATATAATAATTATTCACTAATTGTCACGCATGTTACATATTACTATTATTTTTATTATTATTGGCAAAATAAATTATATTTTTATAATTAATTTGTGATTAATGTATGAAGTAAAAATCTTCTGGTGAAACTTCCTCTTGGATCTAAGAGAATTTAAAATAGTGAGTAATTCTAAGCTTTATTAATCAGGGAACAGTGCCAAGATATAAATTTTTGATATAATAAAAATTAAATTCATTTTTGATAATTGTTATGAAAATATTATTTAATATTTATCACGCCATAAATATCTTCACAAACCCGCTATGAATAAAGCAGATGAGCACGTCAAGTGAGCCACTTAAGGTGTGTCCTCTAGCTGAAACAAAACTTGCTAAGGTTCATTGGGTTTGGGATTCCGCCCATATGAAGCCGTTCCATGGTCTCCAAATTCATGTGAATTCGTATAGTTTTTGGAAAAGGCATAGGTAATCTCTTCCAACTGTTTTACATTTTCCACCCTTTGGATCCAGTCCCTGACAGAAGGGGGATTTATCTGTTTCCGATGGACCGGGATGAGTTGTTTTGCTGCCATAAGTAGATGAGTGATCAGGACAGACCCATGTGTCTTTTGTTAAGGTGGAGGTGAAAGAAATAATGTGTTCTGGTGAGAACAGGAGTTTTATTGCGGTGTGTATGCATTTCCAGAATTTAGCTATTGTAGGATATTGCCACCAAATGTATGCTGAGTGCACGTTAGGCACTTGGCATCTCCAGCAAGCATTTATAGCATTATTGTGCAGTTTATGAAATTTCTCTGGGGTATAGTGTCAGCGAGTGAGGTGTTTATAGTTGTTTTCTTGTGTGACAAGATTTGTGGATGTCTTGTGTGCCACTTACTTTGTGTGATGTTGGATTGTAATTCATCTGATCACTTCACCGTGAAGTGTGTGAGATCTTGTGTTTGTGATTTTTGTAAGAGCGCATACATAATGAAGAGAAGTTTCCATTTTCAAGGAGGTGATAGACATAGTTGCTCAAATTTCGTTAGGTCTCTAATACTGTCCGGTACGAGTTTAGTGCCTTGGATGAAGTGTGTCAATTGTGTATATTGGAGATGTTGTGTACCTGTGGAGGGGTTGTGCTGAGAGGAGCTTAGTCAAAGGTTTCAACCTGACCCCTTGTACAACATCTTGGAGCATGAGGTAAGATTTGTCTGGTACATTTGATATGCTTTACTTATCTGTGAGCAGGTATAGTGGAGAGGGATAGAGGGGATAAACATCTGGTTTGACTAATTGATGCCCAAACTCTCAGTGTGGCAATGGTGCTGTTTGTGTTTTAGAAACATTTGGCCAGACTTGTGCCAGGGGACCGTGAGAATGCAGTTCTTGAAAAAAGAAGCTTCTATTTTTGCCTATTGGGTAGTCTATTTTGCATATACTTTAATCTTATAAACTCTTATAAATTATTGTTATGGACTATGACATTTTTATATGTCTACATTTATATTTTTATATAATAAAATATTTAACCCCTTAAGGACCGGACTGTTTTTGCGATGTTGTACATTTGCGACCAGGCATCTTTTTACACTTTTGTGGTGTTTGTGTTTAGCTGTAATTTTACGCTCTCTCATTTACTGTTCCCATACAAATTATATATTGTTTTTTTTCAGGACAAAAGGGGCTTTCTTTACATACCATTATTTATATAATCTCATGTAATTTAATTTTTTAAAAATGAAAAAATCTGATGAAAAATTGAAAAAAATACATGTTTTTTGACTTTTATGTGAAAAATCTTTTACTCATCTACAAAAGCGAATGAAAAAAACTGCTAAATAGATTCAAAATTTTGTCCTGAGTTTAAAAATACCCAGTGTTTACATGCTTTTTGCTATTTTTTTTGCATGTTATAGGGCTATAAGTACAAGTAGGATATTGCGGTTTCAAAACATACATTTTTAAAATGTATCAATAGTGACATTGTAACACTATTATCTGTCATAAATCTCTGAATAACATCCCACATGTACATATTTTTTTTAAAGTAGACAACCCAGGGTATTCAATATGGGGTATGTCCAGACTTTTTTAGTAGCCAGTTAGTCGCAAACACTGGCCAAAGTTAGCGTTCATATTTGTTTGTGTGTGAAAAAAGTAAAAAACTAAATTGAACACTAATTTTGGCCAGTGTTTGTGACTAAGTGGTTACTAAAAAAGACTGGACATACCCCATTTGCAATACCTTGGGTTGTCTTCTTTTGCAAATGGTATGCCATCATGGGGGTAATTCTCATTCCTGGGCTACCATACGCTCTCAAAGGCACGTAACCAACCTGGCCATTTTCAATGTAAAAATATTTGACCCATATATTTGACCCTGTAACTTTCTATAACGCTATAAAACCTGTACATGGGGGGTACTGTTATACTCAGGAGACTTTGCTGAACACAAATATTAGTGTTTCAAAACTGGAAAATGTATCACAACAATTATATCATCAGTAAAAGTGCTGTTTGTGTGTGAAAAATGCAAAAAAAGTCACTTTCACTGACAAAATCATCGCTGTGATATGTTTTACTGTTTTGAATCACTAATATTTGTGTTCAGCGAAGTCTCCCGAGTAAAACAGTACCCCCCATGTACAGGTTTTAGGGTGTCGTAGAACGTTACAGGGTAAAATACAGTGATAGCAAATTAAATTCTCTGAACTTTCGGCCTGGGTTGGCAGGCAGGTCCCTTAAATTGCAATCAATAAAATAACTTAATTATGTAAAAATATTACATAAATACGCACGTAGAATTTAAATATATATGCATATTTATATATTTGAAGTCTACGTGTATATTTATATTATTATTTATGTAATTTTTTATATGGACATATGAATAGTTTGTATTCTTTTTATTTATTTATATATACATAGATATATATACAATTTCATTCTAAGTGTATTTTGATATATATATATATATATATATATTAATATCAAAATACAGTTAGAATAAAATTTCGTATAGATATATAATTTTTTTTTATTTTTTATTATTATTTTTATTTTATTTTATTTAATTTAATTTACTTATTATTTGTATTTTATAATAATATATATATATATATACAATATATATAGTTATTATATATATTATATATATACGTGTGTAATTTAATTATAAGTGTATTTTTATATTAATATATGTACATATTAATATAAAAATACACTTAGCATGACATTATATATATGATATATAGACATATATTATATAGGTATAATATATGTCTATATATCATATATATATATACACATATATAATAATATTTTTTTTTTATTAACTTTAACTTTACATTTTTTTAATGATTTTACAGCAGCAGGGAGACTGCCTGTCAGCACAGACAGTCCCCCTGCAGGCAGAGACTAGGACACCTATTGTGACCATGTGGTCGCCCTGTTGGGCGATCACATGGCCACAGGGGTCCTAAACCGCCATGGGGAGACTGTCTGGGCTGCAGGCAGTCTCCCCACAACGGGAGCACCGCCGATCGCCGCCGGGGGAACGACGGAGATCGGGTAAGTACATTTTAAATTAAGGACGGTTCAGGACCGTCGTCGGTCGGCAATGGGAAAATGCCGATGACGGTCCTGAACCGTCCCGCGTCCTTAAGGGGTTAAAAGACAAAATGTTATTGCTTCCAAAACAATCCCTATTTGTATTGTATTCTCAATTATTTATAGATTTTAAATATTAACTATATAATATTATAGCTAAGATATCTGAATGGTTACCCTGCTAAATTCTATGCTTTAAGACGTTATAGTGGTAAATAGGGGAATCGCCACCTTGCCACACAGTCTGCATTTTGCCAAATCTCCATCTCCCACACTATGAAAAGATGGCAACAATGTTACAGTAACAAATAATATGGTGACAAAGGGTAGAAGAAATGAAGAGGAGTGTTGTACATATGTTTGCTGGTTGAGAGGAAAATGTAGTTTCCCTTTTTCTTTTGATGGTGTAGTGAACTGAAGCAGACATCTGGAGAGAAATGAAAATTCTGTTCCGTTAAATGAAGGTATTTACTGAAGGTCAAGGATTAGAAAAAGATGGGGTGGGTAAATCAGACATTTGTTGTGTACAGTTAAAAAAGTTTATTATGCTATCACCCACAATATTAATAGCTATATGTACATGGAATATGAGATACATTTACTAAAAGAACATTAAAAAATGTAAATACAGAAAATTAGTATACAATAAATGAAGGGATTACTGAAGGATATTGCAATCGGTGCTACTATCCCCTATGTGTTCACTCCAAATACACACAAAAACATGTAAAATGTACAATAAAAACAGTAAAAGCACACAATATATAAAATTACAACAGGCTATCAAATAAAGACATCTTACTGGAGAATACATTCTCATAACATCAATGGGTAGTTTGCACATATTGTAATTTTAATGCTTCAGTTCACAGCTGTATCGAAAATTATCATCTTTGTGCTGTGCCACAACCTACTGCTGATTTGGCACCCTTCCAGTGCGGTCTCTTCACCGGTAGTGACGGGGGTAGATAATTTTTATGGGCACAGGCTGGAAACTATCAAATTTCCCTAGCTGCTATTAGGGACCCTGGAATGCTTCAGTCCTAGTCATGGAAGCTTGATTTGGGTAGCTGATGACTTCTTCAACTGTGGACCAAGCTACAGCTCTCTCCTTCCATGAAGGTATTTTCCTCTCTGCATTTGACTCTTTAGCACTTGTGGCTTTCAGGCCTAGCTCTTTTAACTTGTCCTGGGAATTAAGGGACAAAACAGCCAGCCGACAGATCCGAAGACTATGTTACTAGGATCCCTGAATAAATCAACCAGGACAAACACAGTTCCCAATGGAACTTAAAAACAAAATGTTATTTTTCTCTCAGTACTAGCTCATATCTGCATTACATTTAACTTGTGGTGAGAAACTGAATAAAATATAAATAACCAAATCATATGGGGAAACATACAGGAACTCATAATAACACATTAACATATTCATAAAGGGATATGGAAGAAAATAACTAACAATAAATATCTACAGTTGCCTGTAGAATTCAGAATATGCAAATCTACCTGAAAACGAACGGAAATCAGTCTAATGTGGTACACTAGGGTGAGGGGGATAACCCCTAGTAGAAATAGACCATAGAATAGAATAAGAGTACCAAGTATGAATACTGAGTTGAATGATAAGTCTTGTTAGAGATACCTCAAGATGAAGTAGAATGCAATACTCTAATAAAAAGAGAGACCTAATGGTCCAAAAAATAAAAAAATGTTTATTAATTGTAATACGATGCTAAAATTTGCTATCAGCAATAACCCCACACAAAACCCTGAGTGCTAAGCACACAAGAAAATTAAAAAAAATTAAAAAGTGAAAACACTACAAATGATAAAATATATAAATGCAGTCCAAATAAACACACATCTGTGCTAGATGAATGGGGAGGGTGGCAGCTCAGCAAAGTATGATATATTAATAAAGTATGTTAGCACGTATATAGATCATGCATACCTTGTCCAAAGACTAATCTCATGTATAGATAATGAGTCACTCAGTATCATAGCAGCATTGGAATACTACAAACTATGTAATAAGTATGATAGACTAAGTATATAATATATAGAATACTCTTGAGTAAGATGTACTAAGTTGTAGACAAAAATTGAGAATAGAATACATCTAGTCTGACACTAGCATCACAGCTTCTAGGTGCCGCATTTAACTATAATCAGTGCGGTGAGAAATACAAGGTCGATAATAGTAACGCTCTATTGTATGTCTCTATGTCTGCTGCGGTAAGGCAATAATAGTATATGAATTCCACACGTTATATAAATAGCTGTAAATGGTGATTTTGTACAGACTACTTATGCAGAATAGAGCAGGATATAACAATATTCATGGTAAGTCTAATAGGTTCGAATCTGCTAGTGCTAAATAGCTAGTTGAACAGTTGCATGTTTAACAGCTATTCTAATCCAAAGACGGTCATAGCGTTTGAATACCGCATGCTAATAGCATGTATGGTAGATCAGGATGGACCAGTCAAGATAATAGGTAATCTAAATACAAAACTGCTAGTGCTGTGCACTGTCAGTGAATGCAACAGAGTTTAGCTATAGTGCTATTCTGTCTAGCTAACGTGGCTAATTGCCTCGGCTTGGGAGATACTCCAAAAGTTAAATAGCTAGCAGACCAGGTGCTTATTAACAGATATACAATTTCTAGACTAGCCACCAACCCCCGTGGCTTCAAGGGCTCCTATAGATTCCCATAAGTGGAGTAAACAAAAACTCTGGTAGCTAAATAGAAGTAACGCCAAATGGTTTCAGAAATAACATTAAAAAACAAACCATGTTCAGAGACAGCATCTGGAGAGCCTCTGGAGAGATAATTAATCAAAATCTCAGGTAAATAGATATAAATAACATCAAATGGCTATAGATAGGACATAAAATTAAAGAGTCTCGTGCTGTCACACCATGATCAGAGACAGCGTATAAAGAACCCCTATGATCAGAGACAGCGTATAAAGAACCCCTGAGGCGCGCGTTTCGCCCGACCTGGCTCGTCTGGCAAATCTACCTGAAAATGCAAATTAATAAGCCTTGCTATTAATTGCTGTTAGTTGTTACAAGATTTTCAAAACTAATAATCTCCACAGCCAAATCCACCTAGTTTGTTGAAAGCATCAGCAGGACAGGTTGGCACACAAAACAATAAACAATCACATTATAAACACCCTGCACCTATAATGGGCACAAGGTGACTAAACATAAGAATAATTGGGGGCCTACATAAAGTCTTACGCTCCTGGTGATGGGAGAGATTTTCTACTTTAGCTATTTTGATCTTAAATTTGAAATTAATTTTGTATTCTCTTTGAACTCCCAACAACATTGCAATTTGCGTTCCATTCTCATGATCTCAACAAGGAAAACTCTATCTGAGAATTATAGGAGTTGCAGTGCACATTGTGATTATAACAAGCTTTTTAATTAAATAAAATAAGGGCAGTAATGCCCATGACTTACAGCCATGAACATCTTGTCTGAGAGTAATGTGAATTGCATTCTCCTTCACAAGTAATTTTAATTAAAGGCACACTGCAACTCCCATCTCTCCCAGACATCATTTGCCCGGCTGAAAATCCTGGCACACTGGAAGCAGTTGGGAGTTCCCATGGTTACACAGTATCGAGCTCTCAGTAATTGTCTGTACTTTGTAATCACTGCAACAGTTGCAAAGTCTTACTCTCTGCTGCTGAAACATATTATGACGAGCTGCCAGGATATGAGTCTCATATTCTCTCTGCCAAGATAAGCCTTGAGCAGCATCTTCGCCCCTGAAGAATCACCACTGATATTGTTAATAACGTCACCAGTCTGTGGCTATATATAGAAGTTAAAGGAATGGAATTTAAATGGCCAAAGGCAGTGCTTAGTTTGAGTGCTGCACATAGCTAATTGGTGAGTTCTGGGCCACAAAACCTGACACAGCTGGCAGAGCTTTTCCCCAGGTATTGAGTGATAGACTTATTGTCACTATGCATCTAGCCCTTGCTGGCGCTAAAACTGCAATACATTTGTTATGTCTATACTGCACATTAAACCATGATGTAATGTTACATCTTATTTCACTAATGGGTTAAGAAAATGCAAATTTTATAGGAAGAAAAACACACAAAAAAAAACTCAACAATATGTACACCTTCAACAATCTGCTATAATCAATGTGATGTATTATTTTGGGGCAGTAGTCAATTCTAATGCACAATGCATCTTTCGTGTTGCTTATGACAAATGGTATTTAGCTCCAGGCCTCAACATATATTTTTAATAGTTGTGCTATTTACAAAGGCTGAATTACATCAAATACTTTTTTTTTGTATAATTTTGATATTTAAACTGCACTGCTCATAAGAAAACCTAAGTATTCTACAGCAAAAAAGAGCATATTAATAATAGTGTTTGACTATAACAACATGTATTATTAAATAAATGAATACGTAAATAAGTAAATACATATAATGAAGGTCCCTATTTCATGAATTGCAGATTGATGGCTATCGGGATGCAATGCATTTACTTTTGAAATGACAACTACATGATGAATGGCATATATTAATGCATCTCGCTTCACATCTTTTTCTACAACAAACTGTTTGCATTATAGAAGTGTGGGATGAATAATATTTACAGCAAATTGTTGAGAGGCATACTAATTCAATGGAATAGTATACTCTAATGTAAGGTAAGACTGCTTGAGCATAATAACTGGACAGTGAAATATATGACATGAACACATATATAAAAGAAAGAGAATCTCAATTGCCTATATTATAGACTTTAGAGTACATTCTTCATATGGGCATTGCAACATGTTCTAAAGGATTGTCAGTAGAATAGAGTAAATATGAATAAGATAAAGGTAAATATAAAACAAAAAAACATGATTACAAATTTTGCATTGAACACGCTTACTTAAATTAATACATCTGTATATTTAAATGTTACTAGGGCGTTATTGTATGCCCTAACGATCATGTCCTGCTGGGAGCCACCTTACTTACTCCAAGAGGGCTGCACTCACCTGAACATGCATACATTATAGCAGTGTTCCCCAACCCCCGGGCCGCGGACCGGTACCGGTCCGTGGATCAAACGGTACCGGGCCGCCCAGGGGTGTGGGGTGTGCGAGCCTGCCGGCTAATGCAGGGCTGGCATTGCCCAAGTGCCAGCCCTGCAATGTGCCTGCGGACCGGAGGGGAGATCAGAGATCTCCCTCCATGGTCTGCAGGGACATTGCTGACAGCCGGCAGGGGAGGGAGTGAGAGAGGACCCGGGAGCTCTTACCTGCAGCTCCTCCGGGTCCTCCTCTCGCGAGATTTGGAGCGTTGCCGCGGTAACCACGGCAACGCTCCAAATCTCGCGAGAGTGAACTCTAGCCCTGTAACTGGGCTAGAGTTCACCTCACCACCGCTGGGACCACCAGGGATTCCCCACCGGACCACCAGGGACTAAGAAATGTCCCCCCTCCTCCCAGTAAAGGTAAGAAGGGAGGGGGGACATGAATATATTAATTTTAATTAAATACATTTTAAAAAAGCCTCCTTACCCCCCATACACACACTGCCCCATACACACACTACACACACTGCCCCCACACACACATACTACACACATTGCCCCATAAACACACTACACACACACTACAAACACTGCCCCATGCACACACTACACACTGCCCCATACACACACTACACACATTGCCCCACAAACACTGCCCCATACACACTACACACATTGCCCCATACACACACTACACACACTGCCCCACAAACACTGCCCCCATGCACACACTACACACACTGCCCCACAAACACTGCCCCATACACACACTACACACATTGCCCCATACACACACTACACACACTGCCCCACAAACACTGTCCCCATACACACACTGCCCCACAAACACTGCCCCATACACACACTACACACATTGCCCCATACACACACTACAAACACTGCCCCACAAACACTGCCCCATACACAGACTGCACACACTGCCCCACAAACACTGCCCCATAAACACACTACACACATTGCCCCATACACACACTGCCCCATACACACACTGCCCCATACACACACTACACACACTGCCCCATACACAAACTACACACACTGCCCCACAAACACTGCCCCCATACACACACTGCCCCACAAACACTGCCCCACAAACATTGCCCCCATACACACACTGCCCCACAAACATTTCCCCCATACACACACTACACACACTGCCCCACAAACACTGCCCCCCACACACACACTGCAACTCTCACACACACTGCCACCCTCACATACACACTGCACCGCTCACACACACATACACACAATTTTGAGTCTATGTCTTTATGTGACTGTGTTTGTGATTTTCTGACTATGTATGTGTCTGCGTGTTTTTTTTAATATATGTGACTGTTTTTTTTTTTTTTTTTGTCTTACTAAATCAAAACAAGCGGGCCACGGAAAAATTATCAAACGTTTACCGGTCCGCGGCGATAAAAAGGTTGGGGAGCACTGCATTATAGGGTTCTGCCGGGGCCAAAATATACAAAATACAGAATCTAGCGCACTCGCTTATTCACTAAACACCTCACATAGACAAACAATTATGTGGATTTAGTTACATTATATGATCATATATTGCATAAGCCTGCCACAACGTCAATGTACCCCATTCTTGGCAGGTCCTACTCTAGCAGCCTAATGCTTGCTCTTATGAGATTAATCCACTTACTTGGGAAATACTTCCTTACTGGGACTCTCTGCAAGTCAAGGCTAAATAGGGTCCTGGAATGAGGCATTTGTAACAGGGAGGGGTGCAAAACCAAGGAATTGGCCTAGACTCCCAAATATAAAAAAGAAACCACCTGAACATGCATACATTATAGGGTGCTGCTGGGGCCAAAATATACAAAATACAGAATCCAGCGCACTAGCTTATTCACTAAACAATGATTTCAATCTTAGAGATTGTAATAGTTTTATTTAAAAACACCTCACCTAGTCAAAAAATAATGGGGGTTTATTTCCCAAGTAAGTGGATTAATCTCATAAGAACACTTCTGATGATGTCAGCAGACAGAGTCAGTTCAGAGGCAGATAGGGGCAGAGCCAGTAGCTTCAGATTAGAATACAAGATGGGGCCAGGGGGGCTAGATGGTGATTTTAACATAATAGGGTCAGAAATACATGATTGTGTCCCTGACCCTATAGTGTTCGTTTAAGCAAGAGTATGTGAAGAGTAGTTAGGGTTGCCACCTTTTTTATGTGTGCCATCACATGATGTAAATCACAAGGAGTGGCATAAGATAACATTCTGTAAAATCACCAACAAACTACTCAGTTTGATTCTGCTGTATAGGTGGATTACTCCCAGTGTCCCCCTGTCTCCCAAGTCACCCAGTGTCTCAGTGCCCCTATGTATCATGGTGTCAGTATCTCCATGTCACCCAGCCCCCTAGTCTCCCAGTGTCTCAGTGTCCTTATTTCTCCCAGTGTCCCCATGTCTCAGTGTGCCCCATGTCACTAGTATACTAGGGGACACAGTGAGACATGGGGACACTGAGAGACCCAGGGACACTGAGACACTTGGGGACACTAGGATACATGAGGGCACTGAGACACTTGGGGACACTGGGAGACATGGGGGCACTTGTGGATACAGACATGGGGCACTTGTGGATACAGACATGGGGACACTGGGAGACATGGGGACACTGAGACATTTGGGGACACTGGGAAAATGGGGACACTGAGACACTAGGGACACAGAGACATGGAAACACAGACACTGGGAGACTAGGGGGCACTGGGAGACTAGGGGACACTGATACACTATGGACACTGGCTGGGAGACACGGGGACACATATACTTGGGGACACTTGGAGACATGGGGACACTGAGACATTTGGGGACACTGGGAGATATAGACACTAGGGATACTGAGATACATGGGGACACAGACACTGGGAGACTTGGGGACACTGGGAGATATGTGGACACTGAGACACCAGGGACACTGGCTGGGAGACATAGGGACACTGGAAGACATGGGGACACTGAGACACTAAGGACACTGGATGGGAGACATGGGGACACTGAGACATTTGGGGACACTGGGAGACTAGGGGACACTGGGAGACTAGCGGACACTGGGAGACTAGGGGAAACTGGGAGCCATGGGGACACTGAGACACTAGGGACACTGGCTGGGGGTCATGGGGACACTGGGAGAAAAGGGGACACTGTGCCCCTAGTGTCTCCTTGTCCCAATGTCTCAGTGTCTCCCAATGTCCCTATGTCTCACAGCATCCCCATGTGTCTCAGCGTCCCCATGTTTCCCAGTGTCCCCAAGTGTCTGTGTCCCGAGGTCTCCCAGTATCC
Source organism: Pelobates fuscus (assembly GCF_036172605.1). Taxonomy (NCBI): domain Eukaryota; kingdom Metazoa; phylum Chordata; class Amphibia; order Anura; family Pelobatidae; genus Pelobates; species Pelobates fuscus. Next base: position 127,955,693 of record NC_086320.1, read on the forward strand.
CATAGGGTCTCAATGCCCCCATGTGTCCATTAGACAACCCAGGGTATTCAAAATGGGTTATTTCCAGTCTTTTGTAGTTGCCACTCACAAACACTGGCCAAAGTTAGTGTTTTTATTTGTTTTTGATAAATGTTTTTTTTTTCAATTTGTATTATATATATATATATATATATATATACAGGTAGTTCCCGACTTTACAAACTAATTGGTTCTGAAGCCTAGTTCATAAAGTGAGAGTTCATAAAGTGAGAACTAATTTCCCATAGACTGCAATGTAATAAGCATAGGTTCCATTCCTGACCAAGAAATTTTACTATAGAAAAATCTAAATTATTAAGTACAAATACAAAATATAGGCATAACAAATACATATATGTTGTAGGAACATTAAAGTGACACTCCAGGCACCCAGACAAGCAGAATAACATAGCCAGTAACCTGTGTTTATTATACATTATCCCCCCACAACCAGTAACCTGTGTTTATTATACATTATCCCCCCACAACCAGTAACCTGTGTTTATTATACATTATCCTCCCATAGCCAGTAACCTGTGTTTATTATACATTATCCCCCATAGCCAGTAACCTGTGTTTATTATACATTATCCTCCCATAGCCAGTAACCTGTGTTTATTATACATTATCCCCCCTATAGCCAGTAACCTGTGCTTATTATACATTATCTCCCCCATAGCCAGTAACCTGTGTTTATTATACATTATCCCCCATAGCCAGTAACCTGTGTTTATTATACATTATCCCCCCATAGCCAGTAACCTGTGTTTATTATACATTATCTCCCCCATAGCCAGTAACCTGTGTTTATTATACATTATCCCCCCCATAGCCAGTAACATGTGTTTATTATACATTACCCCCCCATAGCCAGTAACCTGTGTTTATTATACATTATCCCCCATAGTCATTTATCGTTGGACCTAGGCAGCATGATGTCTTAGGCCGGCCCAGAGAGTGAGTGAGTGAGTTAGTGAATAATATAATATATATGTTCAGAAACATATTAGTAATGTAAATTGGGTTCATGCAAAGAGGGTGAAAAGGTATTAAAGAAAAACCACACTTATTGCATCAAATTTACAAAGCCAAACTTTTAAAAGCTTTCCTCATTTCTTTCTCGGGATGAGGAATATATCGGTTGTAGACTGAGGATTTCCATCTTCCCAATCTTTTAATAATATGCACTGGAGTGTCAGTGTTGAAGGAGACCGAAGTTGCCCCTATTCTAAATGAAAGACCCGAGACATGGATACAACCCAATCTTAGGAGTAGTGTTCTGATGTAGAAGATTAATTTAGCCGTAGTCAGAGGGATTCAGTGAGAGTAGTGGTGAAATGTGTGTGGCATGACTGAGTGTGGGTAAGTAAGAGTCAAGTATTTTAACTGGGCACTAGTTCTAGGTTGGATAAAGTGGTATAGCGGATGGATGAGTAGTTTGGTTCGTTTTAGAGGTTTGTAGAGAAAGTATATAGTGATCATGATTTTTAGCGATATCCAATATTTTTAAGGTGGTCCCAGTGCCACCACTCATATATGGTGTCACAATAGCTTGCATTTAAAAAAAAAAAAAACTTTTTTGACTGTAATATAATAGCAGTCAGTTTCCTTCACACGTGTGCGTTTCAGGGCCTGCCAGGGCACAGTGTCACACCAGTGCAACTCATATCTGGTGTAACAGTAGTGTACATTAAAAAAAAAAAAAACTAGAAATTTGACTGTGAAATAATAGCAGTCAGTTTCCTTCACACGTGTGCGTTTCAGGGCCTGCCAGGGCACAGTGTCACACCAGTGCAACTCATATCTGGTGTAACAGTAGTGTACATTAAAAAAAAAAAAAATACAGGGGGCTTGTTGTCAGCTTTCGGGGACCCTTGGTGTTGTACGTGGCTGGGTGGAGGAAGAGACCTTCAATGACATCAGTGAGGACAAGGAACGGGACATGGCTAGCTTTGTATCCAACCTTGTGCAAATGGGGAGTTTGCGGTTGTGCAAATGGACTGTTTGCGGTTGTTTGCGGTGCGTTAAACGGGGAGTTTGGTCTGTCACTGTGAAGCGGGCGTAACCCTTACACTACCTGATCAATACAGCATCATACCTGATGTTTTAAAGCACGTTATTCCAAACAATTTAGGAATGCTAGGTGATTTATGCCCTTTATGAATTAAAACCAGACTCTGCATCAACTATGTAATTTTCCATGGGAGTTTTGCCATGGATCCCCCTCCGACATGCCACAGTCCAGGTGTTAATCCCCTTGAAACAACTTTTACATCACTATTGTGGCCAGAAAGAGTCCCTGTGGGTTTTAAAATTCGCCTGCCTATTGAAGTCTATGGTGGTTCGCCAGGTTCGCCCATTCGCGAACATTTGCGGAAGTTCTCGTTCGCCGTTTGCGAACGGAAAATTTAGTGTTCGCGACATCGCTACTCTTAAGCCTTCCTCCTTCTTCTTTCTCAACTTCCCTCTCTCCTTTATCACTTTCCTTTTCCATCTTTACTTACACACGTCTCTTAAGCCTTCCTCCTTCTTCTTTCTCAACGTCCCTCTCTCCTTTATCACTTTCCTTTTCCTTCTTTAATTTCACACCTCCTCTCTTACTTTCAGGCTTGCACCTCTCCTTTATCACTTTTTTCCTCCTTTTATTTTTAAAGCTTTCAATCTCTACTCCTTTTATTTTTTAGCGCTCCTTTTTTTTTTTTTTTTTTTTTTTAAACAGTATTTTTAGAGCCTTCAAGCTCTACTCCTTCTCCCCTTTCTTCAGGCTCTTCAGCCCTCCTCCTGCTCCTTGCTATGCTACCTGCCAAAATATGGCACAATGTCACACACACGCAAACTTTATATGGATAAACAGCTAAAATTACAGACACCTGACTCACATTTCACAACTTTTATTTGTCTGTCTACAGGAAGGGGGGAGGAGGGGAGGATTAGGGATCAATCTCAGGCACACACACACAAACATGTTTTTTACCTTACCTTTCACTGCTGTTCACTCTGCTAAGCACACTCACATCAATCTCAGGCACACACACACATAAACACATTTTTTACCTTACCTTTCACTCCTGTTCACTCTCCTAAACACACTCACATCAATCTCAGGCACACACACAAAAACCATACAATTAGAAAAAGCATATAAGAACATTAAAATGAAGAAGAAACGTTATTTGGACAAACAATTAGATGCACTGTTATATCTTCACACATCAAATATGGAAACCCTAATCATATTTTATTTATTTTTTATCTGGAAAAAGTTGTTTTATTTATTAAAAAATAGGGAATATACAAGAAACTTCATATTAATATCTCTGACAAATTACTTACATAGACATACATAAATTAGAAATGGAACTCCAGGTCTGTACCTTTACATAGTGTTTCATAAACTCTCTATCAAAATTCTATGCAGGTGTTAATACAATTATAGTACAGTACATCAAATACTATCACTCATGTACTGTACACTGTGCCATCCATTCAGTTTCTGTTACATCCTGCTCTAAACAGAAAAATACTCAAATTGAAAATAAAGACAAAGCTAATTATACAGATTTTAAACTTACCTTTCACTCCTGTTCACTCTGCTGGCCTCAAATTCCTTTTCCAGTGCCTCCAAACACGCTCCGCGGTCCGCATCCACAGATCGCCGAATCAAAATGACGGTGGAAATAAAATGGCGCGCGCATCCGAAAAACGTTTCTAAAAGGCGGGAAAACGTAAAGCGGGAGTTCGTAAACCGGGAAATGACTGTATATATATATATATACATAATATATATATATATATATATAAACATATACACACACACGCACTTTTATTTCCTATATATGTATAATATATTATAATATATTATAATGCTTCGACCCCTGCCTGAAGGCTTCTGATGCTCTGCTCTACACTGCCGGGCTACACTTGCTTGCTTGTGAGTACAATTTTAGTTATTATATATACTGTTGTTTTTATTCAGTGTGCACTATTAGTTGTCTCTTTTTACCCTCTTTCCTGAGTGTGGACCATACCCTAGACGGAAGAAACCCACAACATATCCCATTAGCGGGGATTATACCGCTGTACGCCCTTCACACTAGAGCTAGCTATAGCTCTACTAAAGGTGAGTTTATTCCCGTTTATTTCATCTATATACAGTTGGAAGAAAACGTATGTGAACCCTTTGGAATGATATGGATTTCTGGACAAATTGGTCATAAAATGTGATCTGATCATCATCTAAGTCACAACAATAGACAATCACAGTCTGCTTAAACTAATAACACACAAAGAATGAAATGTTACCATGTTTTTACTGAACACACTATGTAAACATTCACAGTGCAGGTGGAAAAAGTATGTGAACCCTTGGATTTAATAACTGGTTGAACCTCCTTTGGCAGCAATAACTTCAACCAAACGTTTCCTGTAGTTGCAGATCAGACGTGCACAACGGTCAGGAGTATTTCTTGACCATTCCTCTTTACAGAACTGTTTCAGTTCAGCAATATTCTTGGGATGTCTGGTGTGAATCACTTTTTTTTTAGGTCATGCCACAGCATCTCAATCGGGTTGAGGTCAGGACTCTTACTGGGCCACTTCAGAAGGCGTATTTTCTTCTGTTTATGCCATTCTGTTGTTGATTTACTTCTATGCTTTGGGTCATTGTCCTGTTGCAACACTCATCTTCTGTTGAGCTTCAGCTGGTAGACAGATGGCCTTAAGTTCTCCTGCAAAATGTCTTGATAAACTTGGGAATTCATTTTTCCTTCAATGATAGCAATCCGTCCAGGCCCTGACGCAGCAAAGCAGCCCCAAACCATGATGCCCCCACAACCATACTTCACAGTTGGGATGAGGTTTTGATGTTGATGTGCTGTGCCTCTTTTTTGCCTCACATAGTGTTGTGTGTTTCTTCCAAACAACTCAACTTTGGTTTCATCTGTCCACAGAATATTTTGCCAGTACTGCTGTGGAACATCCAGGTGCTCTTGTGCAAACTGTAAACGTGCAGCATGTTTTGTTTGGACAGCAGTGGCTTCTTCTGTGGTATCCCCCCATGAAATCCATTCTTGTTTAGTGTTTTACGTATTGTAGATTCGCTAACAGGGATGTTAGCATTTGCCAGTGACTTTTGTAAGTCTTTAGCTGACACTCTAGGATTCTTCTTCACCTCATTGAGCAGTCTGTGCTGTGCTCTTGCAGTCATCTTTACAGGATGGCTACTCCTAGGGAGAGTAGCAGCAGTGCTGAACTTTCTCCATTCATAGACAATTTGTCTTACCGTGGACTGATGAACAGCAAGGCTTTTGGAGATACTTTTATAACCCTTTCCAGCTTTATGCAAGTCAATAATTCTTAATCGTAGGTCTTCTGACAGCTCTTTTGTGCGAGGCATCATTCACATCAGGCAATGCTTCTTGTGAAAAGCAAAGCCAGAACGGGTGTGTGTTTTTTATAGGGCAGGGCAGCTGTAACCAACACCTCCAATCTCATCTCATTGATTGGACTCCAGTTGGCTGACATCTCACTCCAATTAGCTCTTGGAGATGTCATTAGTCTAGGGGTTCACATACTTTTTTCACTTGCACTGTGAATGTTTACATGGTGTGTTCAATAAAAACATGGCAACATTTCATTCTTTGTGTGTTATTAGTTTAAGCAGACTGTGATTGTCTATTGTTGTGACTTAGATGATGATCAGATCACATTTTATGACCAATTTATGCAGAACTCCATATCATTCCAAAGGGTTCACATACTTTTTCTTGCAACTGTACATATTGGACCATGTATATTGCACTATTGGTTCTTTTTATCTGTTTTTTGTCTTTCATATGTGTGGATTCATCTGGATAATACACTGAGGATATTAATCCCGTTAAGCACTTTATTCTATATTTGATCTGAGTAAGATCCATTTTATTGGATTTTTTTTATTGATATTTGGATTTTTTACTTATTTTATGTCTTGAGATTTTTACTTATTTTATGTTGTGATTTTCACTGCCCATTATATTTTGTTATAAGAATTGGCACAGCCCTTAATTCTATTTTTCTCGCTATCTTTGTTTCCAAAGGGTTTGGAGGGATCTCCCTTCTAGAGTTGCTGCCCATCTGTTAATTAACGCTAACTCTTTTTTTTTGTTGTTCAAATGGCTTTATCTATAGCAGCTAGGTAAGCATTATGGTTCTGCTTCTGGGATGATGACTCATCCTCCATGGCTGCCCTCTATGCCATTATTTTTGAAGGGGAGCTGCTGTTTGGGAAAGCTTTTGATGAATCCATTAAAAAGGCAGCTGAGGTCGGCAAGAGACCTCAGGGTCAGACAGGAGAACCTCCAGTGACCAGCATTTCTGAGATACATGGAATTACTGACCCTGCTGGGTATACTCAGAGGTAACTCATGGCAGTTGTTAACCTGCCTTTCAAGGTTCTAATAGAGCTATGAAGCAGTAATGTTGCTCTTCAGCAATGAACTTGTGTCTGTTCTCCAGTACTTATTATTTCTGATCAAATATACCTGGGCTCATCACATTCTGGAGACTTGGGTGGTATCCAAAGCCCAGATTGATATAGATTGGAATTTTTCTTCAGACACGGAAGTCTCTATACCAACAAGAGAATTCATACAGATGAATCAAAGGTATAGCACTGAAGGAATATGTATGAGACCTTCTGAATGAAGATGTGAATCCTTAACAAGAGCTGTTCCTGGGACAATGTTCGCCTCTCTTCTGGTGCTAAAAGTAAAGGCACATGGAAGCCTATACTGGACCTAAGAAGGGCCAACAAAAGGCTGAATGACAGAGCCTTCGGGATGGAATAAATTGGAAGTCCTAGAGATCTTCCAATTGGAAGTCCTAAATTGGAAGTCCTAGAGATCTTCCAATTTAGTACCCTACCATTTGGCCTAACTGCAGCCCCAAGAACCTTATGTGTGCTTATAGGGATATTGAGAGTCCTGGACACCACCTGGTTCCATTATCTGGATGATCTACTTATGGTAGCCTCAGACCCACATAAGGCAGGTGCACAGAGGGATATAGTTCTTTCAGAAAGCATAAAGTTTGGCTACTTGACAAATACCAACAAAAGCAGTCTCATGCCAGCTCATAGGATGACCTTTCTGGGTGGAGGATCCCCTATCTCAGGAACAAATTTACAGATTGTGGAAGTTTTCTCTTCCAGTTTCTTCATTTTCACTTGGAAACAGCAAGAAAGTAGATGCAACTACTAGGAATCCTGGCTTCCACCATCAGACTTGTCAGATGGTCTCAAAGGCATCTCAGGATTCCTGAAAGGTCCTTCCTATCTCAGTTCAACAAGAGAAAGATGAATTGGAGCCGGCCACTGACAAAGTCACCATCAGTGGAGTTACACCTTACCTGGTAGCTGAAAGAGAAAATATATTTCTGGGTTTCCAATGAACAGAACTTGATTGGGCAATTATAATCACTTGGTTCAGACATTTTGCAATGTCGTGAGTTCCCAAGTAGAAAAAACACTCTGGAATCAACAAGATATCACACATAATCAAACATCACAAGAAAGTTTAACCCTCAAACAGATCTCCCAGAATCCAGAGATTGTAGTAAAACAAAAAAAATACTACCATGAGGAGATTATGAGGCAATTAATGGATAGGAATAACTATAGGGTCCTCAAGAGTGATCCTACACCACATGTTTTTAAAATGATCCAGACTGTACTTGAGAGGGCCATTAAAGATGAAGTAGTCACTAATTCTCAGTTCTATTTTCTCCTTAAAAGATTCACCAGAACTCATGTGGTCTATACTTTGCCAAAAGTCCACAAAGATAATGTTCATCTGCCAGGTTGCCATATTGTGACAGATACAGACTCCATCTTCCAGCCCTTGGCCATCTTTGTAGACCAATTCCAACAGCCCTTAGACACCTCTGAAAAATTCTATATTCAGGATACTAAAGATTTTCTAGTAAACATTAGAAATCTACAGGTAAGGCCTTTTGGGCTTACTAGTGACATTAGATGTATCTAATTTATATACATCTATCCCTCATCATGAGGGTCTGGTGCTTAAGAGACTGTCTAGTGTGCATACAGATGATAAAATGTGCTTATTTGTAAATGCTCTATTCAGGTATATGTCTATCTTTTACGAACAAACCAAGGGAACTGCGATGAGTGCTAATATGGCACACTCATACTCCAACCTATTTATGACAGACTTTGAAGAGAATTTTGTTTACAAACATAAGTTGTTTCAGAGACACACTACCGAATGGCTACGCTTTATACATGACTGCTTTATGCTCTGGCAGGACACTAGGGCTGACTTTTAAGTATTTCTTACCTACCTCAATCAGTACCATAAGGACATCAGATTTACCACTGTTGTGAGTACTGACTCAGTGAATTTTTTGGATGTACAGATCAATAAAAAGGATGGATTCTTAGGCACTGATCTGTACACCAAACCAACTGATTCAAACAGCTTATAACATATACATAGTTTTCATTCACCTAAACAAATCTGTTCAATTCCATACAACCAGTGAGTTCGCCGCATTGTCAATGACGATATCACTATTGACACACGCCTTACAGAGTTCTCACAGAAATTCCTGGACAAGCGATATAGCCCCTGTCTGTTACGCAAAGCCAAATGCAAGGCTAAAAACATGAACTGGGAGGAATTACTCTCCACGACAAACAAAACCAAACAAGACAGAATACCTATCCCTGGTCCTCCCCCCCGTCACTGCTCCTCTCATCCTACCCCCTCCACATCCCCTCACCCACCGCAGCCCCAGTTTTTTTTTTACATTTATAAATATTTATTTAATATTTTACATATATTCAAATAAGACATACAATCACAGGTCACCAAAATACAATACATTCATACATAATCTCCCAATACCCATTTATCCCATTTCCTGATTATGCAAAACACACATTGGTAAATCTGTACCCTTAAGGACACATGACATGTGTGACATGTCATGATTCCCTTTTATTCCAGAAGTTTGGTCCTTAAGGGGTTAAATCCAATTCCTCAGAGACCTTAACATACTACCTTACATAAAAAACATAACAAAAACAAAAACATGATGGTCTCATACATTAAAATACAATTGAGAAACCCAGAAGGAGGTTCCTATTTTAATTCTACATATATAATACCCTATTCACATCATGGGCCCCCAGGATAATCCCATGGGAAGAAGGAGGGACAGAGGGACGGAAGGAGCACTTCCCGAGGTGATGAATATCATCTACCTATTCAGGGAATTCTCATCCAATTTTATATATATAAACTAATCCTCTTGAATAAAGTTATTCCATATATTCCAACCATATTTAGTTATAGGCAGGGGTTCTCTCTCCATTCTCAATTGGAAAGAGATTTGTGTTTTAAGTATTATCCACGTTAGGGATTCCTTCTGCTTCCAGATGTTTACAATACATTTTTTGCAGCCATTAGAATATGAGTAACTATATATCCATTTTTTTTTTTTTTTTTTTACAATTTAGGCCAGTCATGGTGTAATAATGCGATTTGAGGGGAAAATATCATATGGATGCCTGTCAAGATTTTCAATATATTATATGTTAGTTCCCAAAAGGGCTTTAATTTTTGACAATTCCACCAAATATGGATGTAAGAACCTTCTTGTTGGCTACAATGCCAGCACAAAGAGGAGTAAGTGGGGAACATCTTATTAATTTTCTTAGGAACCAAATGCCATTTAGTCAAAATCTTATATTGTAATTCTATAAGATTGAGACAATGTATAGATTTCTTGACTATCGGCATAATCTTAAACCTGTCACGATTCTGGGAACCAAATACGCTAACACACACACACAGAAAAGGTGCAGTACCGGACCTTAGAGTGGCCGGGCTAAGCACACAAAGAATAGTCAGGAGACAAGCCGAGTAAGGAGAATAACGAGAGACAGGCCGAGGTCAAAGGGTAGAAGAAAGTCGCAAGGTCAGATAAACAAGCCAGAGAGTACGTAACCAGAGAGAAACACAAGTAGAACAGCAATACTAGAAAGCAAAGACCACAACAGGGCAGAGAGAGACAGGAAAGGTAAGTATTTAAACCCATTAATTAATTCATATTGGATAATTTCCAATCAGAATTAACAATCACACGTGGGAGATATCTATACCTCCCACTGTGATTGAGGTACTGTGCCTTTAACGCCGGGTCAGATGGCTGACCCCGGCGTTTACAAAAATGGGCGGTGTCCAATAGTGCAGCGTCATGCATGCTGCTGCTGGGGGATGAAGAGGAAGACGCGGGCGGCATCCGAGGCTGGGAGGATGCCGCTCGCCGAGCATACAACGAGAAGGGGACCGCAGATGGCTGGAGGGTGAGTGCCGCGAGCGTACTGCAACCTCCCCTCGCAGCCGCCCGCGGGATCCTGACATTAACCCGCCCTCGAAGACCGCCCAGAGGGCGGGAAGCAGAAGGCATCAAAGGAAACCGGATATGAAAGGAGCGGACCAAAGAGGGAGCGTGCAAATCAGAGCTCGAAACCCAAGACCGCTCCTCAGGTCCGTACCCCTTCCAATCCACCCGATATTGCAGCCAACCCCTAGAAACACAAGAGTTGAGGAGGGCAGCCACTTCGTACACGTCACCAGAGACAGTGCGCGGGGAAATGGGCCGTCCGAGGGGACGAGAGAACCGGTTACACAGCAAGGGCTTCAAAAGTGAGGCGTGAAATGTGTTCGGAATACACATGGAGGGAGGCAAGTCCAGGGAGTATGAAACGGGGTTAATCCTACGTAACACCTTGTAGGGACCAAAAAATCGGGGAGGAAACTTCATTGAGGGAACCTTGAGACGTAGGTTCCTGGAGGACAACCAAACCCTATCACCCGGAGCATAAGAAGGGGCCGCACCCCTACGGCGATCAGCAAACTTCTTCTGTGCAGCTGCTGAACGAGTGTCAGGATCGGGACAGGGATCCAACACGCAGAGTACAAAGAGTGGAAAGGTACGTATACCGGGCCTTAGAATGGCCGGACTAACGTACCGAGAGTAAAGAATAGTCAGAGGCAAGCCGAGGTCGAGGGAACGAGAAGACAGATAGGCGAGAGACAAGCCGGGTCAAGGGATAACGGAGAAACAGGGAAGTACAACGAGCCGAGTCAAAACCAAAAGAGCAAACTAGAATACCAGAGCACTGAGTGACTAGACAAGCTAGAACCACGACAGGGCAATGAGCTGAAGTAAGGAGTAAGCTTAAATACCCTGGTTCTGGATGGAAATCACGCCTCTGAAAAGTACCGATTGGATATCGGACACTTGAGTGACAGATTGCTCGTGCTAGCGTCATGACGTCACGTATTGAGCGTCCTGCTAGAAAAGGACGTGGATTCCTCGCGGCCGGTGTTTAAGTGACTGGATGAACCGCGAGGAACGGAGGAGACAGCTCGCCTGGACGGATACACCACCAAGTCTCTACCTCCCTTAGAGGTAGAGGCCTCAGGTACCCTGACAACGAGACAGCGCAACATGGACCTGATCCCACATCTCCCACAAAGAAGCGAGGTGCAGGTCCAAGGCGGGCATTCCCTTGTCGGAGAATGCACTGGGAAGGACAGAAGGATGAAACCCATAAGCAACCACAAAAGGACTTAAGCCAGTAGACGAATGAGACACTGTATTCCTGTCAAATTCAGCCCACGGAAGGAGGTGAGACCAGTCGTCCTGGTGCGTATTAGTGAAGCAGCGCAAATACAATTCCACAGACTGATTAGCACGTTCGGCTGCACCATTAGATTGCGGGTGATAGGAGGAAGTGAACGACAAAGAGACCCCCATCTCAGCACAAAAGCCCCTCCAGATACGATATCCCGAGGTACCCCATGTAAGCGGAACACTTCCTTGGCAAACACCTGAGCAAGCTGAACCGCAGAAGGCAGTTTCTTAAGCTGAATAAAGTGCGCCATTTCGGAGAACCTATCCGTCACAGTCAATATCACTGTCTGCCCATCAGAAGGAGGAAGGTCTACAATAAAATCCATGGATAAGTGGGTCCATGGTTTCTTGGGTACAGATAGAGGCATCAGGGTCTCACATTAGGAGACTTACACTGCGTACAGACCCGACAAGCCTGTACAAAATCCACCACGTCTCGCTTAAGTGAAGGCCACCAGAACTGTTGAAGGAGGCCCTTATAAGTCTTGGTAACCCCCGGATGACCAGCAGTTTGGGCGGTGTGAAATAAAGTTAACAACTTTTTTCTGTCATTTACTTTAACGTATAGTTTACTAACAGGCGTCTCAGGGGATGCTTGGCTTTGGTATGTCTTAATACTATCAAGGAAAGGAGACAAAATAACCAAACAGGTAGCGGCTATTATCTGAGACGCAGGTACAATAGGTTCAGGAGTGGGGTTAACAGATTCTAAAGGTTCATACTGTCGAGAGATAGCGTCAGCTTTGGCATTACGGCAACCAGGTCTATATGTAATAACGTATTGGAAGCGCGAAAGAAATAGAGACCATCTAGCCTGCCGGGCGGACAACCTTCTAGCACCAGCTATATAGGAGAGGTTCTTATGATCTGTTATAACCATAATTTTGTGTCTAGAACCCTCTAATAAGTACCTCCATTCCTTAAAAGCTAACACAATAGCTAATAGTTCCCTGTTCCCAACATCGTAATTCTTTTCTGAATCAGACAACCTTTTTGAAAAGTAACAACAGGAATGGAGGGGTTCGTCATACGATAACCTCTGTGACAGTACTGCTCCCACACCTGATTCAGAAGTGTCTACTTCCATAACGAAGGGAAGAGAAGGATTAGGATGGTGTAGCACTGGGGCAGAGGCAAATGCCTTCTTGAGAGTTTCAAAGGCCTTAAGGGCTTCAGGAGTCCAAACCCTGGGGTGTAGACCTTTTTTAGTCAGCTTCATAATAGGGGAGATAAGTGGTGAAAAGTTTTTTTATGAATTTCCTATAATAGTTGGCAAATCCTATAAAACGTTGGATAGCCTTAAGTCCTTGGGGAAGTGGCCAGGACAGTATGGCTTCCAATTTAGAAGGATCCATACTGAAACAATGTTCGGAAATTATATATCCTAGGAATTGCACAGAGGTCTGATTGAACAAACATTTTTCTAACTTACAATAAAGTCCGTTCTGTAATAATTTTTCAAGCACCATCCTAACATGATTATGGTGTGACTTCAAATCAGGAGAATATACAAGTATGTCGTCAAGGTACACCACGGCACAGACATGCAATATATCCCTAAGGACATCATTTATGAGGTCCTGAAACACAGCAGGAGCGTTACACAGTCCAAAAGGCATGACCAGATATTAGTAATGCCCACTACGCGTATTAAACGCAGTCTTCCATTCGTCATTCTCCTTGATACGGACAAGGTTATAAGCCCCGCTGAGGTCTAATTTAGTAAGTACTTAGACCCTTTAACACGATCGAACAACTCAGTGATGAGGGGGATAGGGTAAGCATTTGTAACCGTTATATTGTTCAGACCCCTGTAGTCTATACATGGCCTTAGGTCACCCTCCTTTTTGGCAACGAAAAAGAAACCAGCCCCAGCAGGAGAGGAGGACCTTCTGATAAAACCTTTACTTAAGGCATCCTGTATGTACTCCTCCATGACTTGGTTCTCTTTTTCGGAAAGAGGATATACCTTACCCCTAGGTGGCATAGTACCCGGTAAGAGGTTTATGGCACAGTCATATTCACGGTGTGGAGGCAGTTTATCTGCCTCCCTTTTTTCAAAAACCTTTGCTAAGTCTGCATACACAGGAGGCACAGAAACAGAAAGTGGTTTGGCTGTGGGCACATTAAGCAAGCTAACAGGACAAACACGGGTCATACAATCTCTTTGACAAGATTTTCCCCAGGAGAGAATCTCCAAACAACCCAATCAAGTATTGGGTTGTGTTTAATCAACCAGGGGAAGCCCAAAACGATAGAGGCTGTAGGAGAGTCGATTATTTGAAAGGACAACCTTTCCTTGTGCAAGGCACCCACAGACATAACCAGTTCTTGGGTCTCATGGGTCACCAGAGGTTTTTCCAGTGGTCTACCGTCTATGGCCTCCACGGCCAAGGGAGTAACCTTTTGGATCAGAGTCAAAGATGCGGTTTTAGCAAAACTCTCATCCATAAGATTGTCAGCAGCCCCTGAATCTATCAAGGCTTTGGTAGTCACAGTAGTATTCCTAACTAAAAGGGTAACCGTAATAAACGGTCTAGCAATGGGGACATGAGGGGAAAAGGACATAACACCCGAGGCCGACCCCTCTTTAGGCCTTAGGTGCTGAAGTTTCCCTGCAATTCAGGGCAGGTTCTCAGAAGATGTCCCCTTTTCCCACAGTAAAAGCATAAGCCTT